>NC_133230.1:27427550-28027550 GCF_040436345.1 Pagrus major | reverse complement strand
TAACAACATGATAAACATTTCCATTAACTGTCCTTCAAGACCAGGCAGCTACCTGCTTTATCCTTGCATTGAGGAGGGTAATGACTGCGGGGATGAATGCATGCTTGTATCTGGGAATCTGAGGCAGGTGCCAGAAGAAAGGGCTTGAAACTCCTTCTGCAGAGTGCACAGTGCAGTCAGCAAAGACGGAATTTGCCCTCTTCCCCACCTGTCTGTTGTACAGCAAGGCAGGCTACTCTACACCTATGATTTTTCTGCTTATGTTCATAATTTTAGCCAGTGCATTCTTGGATATGATATTAAGACTGCCAAACAGGAGGTGAAGGAAAATGTCAAAATTGATTCTTTGTAGGATTGTTTCCCATCACTGATATGTATCAACCTATTCCTGTTTCACCTTGATTTTACAATATTATAACAAGACCACCTCATCAACAAGTGTTTCCTTACCATCTGCTGCAGCCGCTTTACCATTGGATGGAGAGCAGCCACTGAGAGCAGTGCAGCAGAAGGTTTCTACACTACCTACCGTATGTGTTTTAAGTTGATTTAGCCTTCAACCTACCTTCCTCTTCGTTTTAAACATTTAACTTCACTTATTTATCTCCAAACCTCTTCTTAAATCTCTGTCATGTTCATCTGCCTCCCTTTCCTGATGCCTGTACTCTGATCTCACTAATCAGAGTCTCTATAGCAAAATTCGAACTGAGCACTCAAGTGTGAAACAGGCTCCTGCACTGTTAAATTGAAACAACAAGATAAAGGAAATCATTTGCATTCCCAGCAGTCAGGTTACTCAAGTTGAGAGTGTGATGTTGTTTCTGGCTTGTGGGGGCACGAGGAGCAAATGTAGGTCCAGTTTGCTGCAGAAATCAAATGGTGTTGAAGTTAAAACATGACTTTAAACAACCAGTTTATTTTACTCTCCAGAGGTCTTGTCTCTTCTTGTGAAGTGTGTGTGTGTGTGTGTGTGTGTGTGTGTGTGTGTGTGTGTGTGTGTGTGTGTGTGTGTGTGTGTGTGTGTGTGTTCCCTCTCTTTTCCTCTCTGTAGTATTCAGTGGTTGACAGGTTGAGTCTTCACATGATCCTATTAGGACACTGTTTGCTCTCAACCGACACAGCAGCTGCCTCGGCTTCAAGCTTACAGACGCTGCAGAGACCATTCCTGTTAGACTCCCTCTGCCTTCTCACTCATTCTTTTCATTTTTGCTCTATTTAATCTTTTTGGAGTAATGGCATACAAATGGCATGAGTGTTGTATCAAGATAACCTTGAAAAGTTTCTATCATCCTTTGATCTGCAACAAAAATCCACTTGGAACCATTTGAGCTCAGCAGTGAATATTTGTTTTAACCATTTAATTCAAGTTGGAGTGTTACATCAATGTGGAAGGTGAAGAGGCCTCGCCATGCAGAATTACTGGAAGCATAGAAGAGGGAGGGAAGAAAGACATAGCAGTAAACAACTAAACAAGGAGAGAACAAAGACAACCAAAACATTGCTGAAACCAAAGAGAATTTCTAAGGGATAAAATGAAAAATGCTTTAATTTACGACACATAACAAGTCATGGGGAGACCGCATTACTAATTCAAAAGGCACCACAAAGTCTGTGAAATTATTCAAAGAAAGCATTACTAATTCAATCAGCATTACAAAGCTGCAAGATACAGCTGCAGTGTGAAAACTTCAGATTTTTACTCCTCATTATTCCTGAACATGTATGTTCTCTCCACTCGGTTATGTCCAGGGACATCATGTGACCAGAAGACAAACCATCTGTGGGAAGGCAGTGCACCGCATAAAAGCACCTGTGTGCCAGTGGTAACCCTCACTGATCATTTTGTTTCCGCAAGAACAGGTTGATGTGTGTGTGTGTGTGTGTGTGTTTGTATGAGAGGAACAGCCTCTGTGTAAGGCAGTTATAGTTGCCGACAGAGGTTTTGTCTTGGTGAGCTGGAAAATCTGGGGGGTTCTATAAACAACTTTGTGGTGGAAGAAATCTGCAGTTTGGTGAGTGCAGGCGGCATTCAGCACCCTGCCAGCTGCTTAATGATATATTTAATGGGGCCAGTGAAGGTTTACCTGATTTATGGGAAAGAAATGTGTGCACCACAGCTGAACCTTGAGCAGGGTAAGCTATTGTCCATTAACTATTTAGTCTTGACAGAATTAAACACCTGTCTAGTTCATTCAACATTCGGTGTGCAACAGATATCAAAATGTATGGTTCGGATTGTAACATGGTTTTGAGTCACGGATCGGATGTTTAAATAAAATCCCAAAATGTATCAAAATATTCAATACTCAATTGTTACATCAAGGTGGCACAAAACAACACCACCCATTGGCTGAAGGTATCCTGACATATACAACTACCTTATTTATTCTCCACATAATGTGTTTCTTACATCTATCACTTTGTCAATGAGACACTTTATTTTGATATTTGGGTAGTCCGTCGATTTTTGACTGCTGTGTCTGTTTTGATAGCTGTTTTTAGTTTATGCAGAGAAAAGTAGAAAACAGGTTTGTTTTAGCCCCACTTAATATGTTATATTATGTTATTAACAAGGTTTATAATTAGATGCCATCTCAGCTCAATTTATGCAAATATCAATGTTAAAATTACCTCAAGTTGAAAGACTGTTAAACCAAACTTAAGCTAAACAGAATCATGGATCAACAACTGGACTTGTCTGGAACACCTTGATCTACACCTTCAAAATGCACCCCTGCATTGTTGGAATGAATTTAACAACTTGACCGCTTGTGCAGTCTGTGTTTATTTTCCCCCAACCAGCCAGTGTAGCTCAGTAGTTACCTGTGACTTAGTGGCAACATACACACAAATTGTGTTTCAGTATGCGTGTGTGTGTAGGACAGCTCAAACAGCTCAAACACAGAGTGATCTCAGAACTGACCGGGAAATTCAGTTATTTCCTTTATTTATCCTTTCTTCCATCCATCCATCCTTTCTTCCATCCATCCATCCATCCATCTTCTTCCGCTTATCCGGGGTGAGGTTGCTGTGGCAGCAGGCTAAGCAGGGTATTCCAGATGTCCCTCTCCCCAGCAATGCTTTCCAGCTCCTCTAAGGGGATCCCAAGGCTTTCCCAGGCCAGATGACATATATAATCCCCCCCAAAGATTTGCCAACCACCAAAGAATCTCCACCGTAATGTGGTGGAGGGGGTGTGTGTGTTCCTGTGATCATGGGAGCAATGCTTCTGGGGCCAGTAGCTCCTGGTAGGGGCTCCCAAGGCGAATTGGTCTCAGGGGAGGGCCCAGACTAAGAACAATTTGAAGACCCTATGAATTGGCAAGCAAAAGGGATCGAGTACCTCGTCTGGTATGGGGAAACCGAAGCCAGACTTAGGTGGGGGAGCTTGTTGGTGAGTGTCTGGAGGCCGGGGCTTAGTTCATAGGGCTCGACCAGACTCAGCCCGAAGCAACTACATGGAGTCACTGTTGTGGAAATTCTTTTTTAAAAGTGAACAAATAATAGATGATTCACACAAGGTTGTCTCTGTGTCATTTAATAAAGTGGTAAAAGCAAAGAGCAAAAAGGGTTAACCAATTTCAGTTGAAAGGCCAGCCTCATCCACCAAGCAAACCCTGGCAGAGACTGACAAAGAGTCACAGACAAAGTTACAGTTTATAGCACACTCAGAGATACTTTGAGAAGGGGAGATTTTAACAAAACAATATCCAGCTGGCCAGACAGCCTTGGATGTACCCACAACACCAGACATGCATCCAGGGATCACAGAGTGCTACTGTGCACAAACGCTTTCACATAAATCAGCGAGTCACTGTCTAAAGGTAAGTCAAACAGTTCATAGTTAGGCCAGGTCAAAATTCACAGTGCTAAAAGGTGTAATAAACCATAAGGTTATAGGTCAATACGTGAAATAAAACATGCAAGGTAATGCAAGGTAACAATATGTATGGTTAAATGCAAATGATACATTTTGCTACTACAGCCACCACCCTGTGGTCCCACCACCTACAAGAGACAGAAATGAGGTCTGGTGCAATGTGTGCCAGGTGGCAGGTCAGGACAGGCACCTGCTTCCCCTGGCTATTTGTTTTCCTACAATGTTATAACTGTTGTCTCTGTACAGTTATTTGGGTTGATCATGGTTTCCCAGCATGAGTAGAAATGTTTCACTTAAGATATAACATGTTTTGCATTCTGTCTAAATGTACTTTATAGGACTCCATTCCTGTGCCTAGCGGTAGTTTCTCAGGCTGCACTAATGAATGCTCGCAGAAAATACAACTGTTACTCTGGGAGAAGGAGTCTCCAGGGCTCTAGGAATCAGCAGTCCAGGCCGTTATACTGATTCCTCTGCGTAAGGTCCCACTGCAATGATGCCTCGTAGGAATGGCTCTCATCTTCAGCCAGGTAACAGTTAACAATCTGCAGAGGAAGTGCATAAGCAGCTGGTGACAATGACATATAGATATATGGAAAATGCCCTTGGATGGAGAGGTTAAACCATTTGTACATGTGTAACCTTCAACCTGTTACTGGCCTTGTTCAGAATAACCACACTTCAATGTCACAAGATAATGATGTTGTCAGATGAAAATACATTTCTTTTTTATACATAAGTTGTATATTGCAACTGCCAACAAATTTACCACTCCATCATTTTAGCTCTCTCCCTGACTTTCCCTTACAAATGTTGGTGCTTTCCTTATTTCCTTTGCTATTACTTATCAATATTATAAGAGCATTATGTCTCTGTGCACTTAAGTTACTATAAACAAAGGAAAAGCCTCACTACTCAGCACCAATCAGTAATTCAATAGGCATAGCAGACCTTTTGAGGGGAATTATTCATAAGCCAGCATTAGTATCCAAGTCATTCACATTTGTCCATGGAGTTTATGATGAAAATGTGGGAGGGAAGAGCTTCTTATCCTGCTTATCTGCTTTTCCTGCACTTATGGCTCTTTTTCACCTTGCTAGAAATTTTCTAAAAATGTCCAAGTTAGGGAGGTTATGTCACCATGAGGTGGATGAAACGGAAAGCAGAAACTAGCACAGATTGAATGCATAAAAGAATTTCCCTTTAATGAGCAAAGAAATATTACAATTTCAAGGTCATTACCTTTTACTCTGTAAGTGACTGATTTGACTAGGAAGCTGAAGTTTTTGTTCAAGTAACACTAGTTGAGGATTCTACAAAGTCCTGAAAAAAAAATCTTTTAAGAAATTTAAAAAAAAAAAGAAAGAAAGAATACCGCTGCTTTCTCACTGCCCTGTTGTGCAAATGGACAGTCACAACTCATTTTAAATATATAATATGTAAGAATTGTTCATTTAAATGTCTAAACATGCCCAGACTTTTGTTATATATTTTGTTGAGTTGTATACTCTGTCCCAGATGTTTCCAATAATGTTCAAACCCAGATAAATTCACAATTTTTACTCAAGGTAAAAAATTAAAAAAATGATCTCATCCTTAAACATTTGTGCATGAGTCACAACAAGTAGATTTTCATTAGCAACTGTTTTCAGTAGTTGTATTTACCACCAGGAAAGTGAGTTTCAGTGATTATTTGCCCCTGATTACTTTACTGTACATTAGCTGTAAGCTAGCAGGCAGGGGGCAGGGTGTGTGTACCAATGTGTTTGCAGTCAGGTCAATCACTAAACTCAGCACTCACCAGACTTTGGTTCTCTCTCTTCTTTTTTCCCTTATGCAGATCGCTGCTGCAGTCAGGTTGATAAACAGGAGTGAAGATAAATCCACGTTTTAATCCCAAAAGTTAAAAAGTAATCGCTGAGCTCTTCTCTCATTGGTAAATGTACCTGGATTGGAGCAGAATCTAATGTGACTATGGGTGTTAATTCCTCCAGAAGGTCTGGCTCTACAACTGACTCTTTCCTGCTGAGCTAGCTGGCTCTGGTCAGCTTAGCAGGGGCTATGTCCCCCTGCTTCCTAAAGCCCTCCCCACACAACGTTCGGCAAACACCTAATGTTTTGATTTGATAGATGAGATTGGCTTCCACTAAAAGAGAAGAAATTCCGAATTCCAAAGTAGTCTTATTTACATTCAGCAACCATGTGGTTTTATTCAAAGTAAGTCCTTGTCAAGTCCTTGCTTCAATACATATTGTTAGTGACACTTTTGAGTTTTTTAAAGGCACCTACAGAGTTGGGCTGAGTAACAAAATTAAGAGTAATTGATCTAATTTATTTTTGCATCAGTAAGCAGTAAAGTGATATAATTACTTTTTTATTTGATTACATTTTTTGAGTCATTTATGATGCTCATGACTATTACAACGCTTCCTGTGGTTATTGTGTTTCCACATTTCTATGGATGCTCGCTCTTTATCTTCTTTTACCTATTCCCAAGCATCCCATCAGATCTCTTGCAATGTTATGCAAATATTCATCTGTTGTTAGCAGTAGTAACCACCCACATGTGACTGTTTTGTTAGGCAAACAGCTTGCTATATTAAATGCTTAATTCTGTAATAGTTTTTCACAAAGGCCTTATTCCTTATGTCTCTCTCTTTTTCTCTTTTTTTTTTATTATTGACCTTATGAGAACATTCACACAGTTACCCATTCACAACTGAAATCTCGCCAGTACAACCACAGTCTCATCTGCCGGCCACTGGAGCAGTCAGGGTTAAGGGCCTTGTTCAAGGGCACCTCAGTGGTGGTAATGGGGCAGGGGTAAGCGCTGTTGGTCCAGGGATTACGCTACCACTGCCCCCAATATGACTTCAGCTACTTGAGTGTGGCAAGTGTGTGGTTGATATAAAAATGAGGTTAGGTAAAACTGGAGACCATCTTGCAATGGGATCACACCTACCGTTTTTTTGTCACTATCGTCATATTAACAACATCAAGTGGCATACAGTGAAGGTCGTACCCGGACGCTGGTTCAGGTACAACCTTCACTGTCGTACCTGAACCAGGTGTTGAGCCACTGTTAAGCCCCTCAAAGATGTCATGGGCCTAAATCAATGAGACATTGAGGGAGGGGGCCACTTTTCTAAAAAACCTGCTGAAGCCATCCAACACAGCACCAGTTAACATTTATGTCCAAAGCGACTTACAGTAATTAATATATACACTGATGGCAGTGGCTGCCATGCAAGGTGTTGACCAGCACATCAGGAGCAGTTTGGGGTTCAGTATCTTGCCCAAGGACACTTCGATATGCAGACCAGGGGAATCAAACCAGTGACCTTCTGATAACAAGACACTGGCTCTACCCCTGAGCCACAGCCGCCCTCCTTAAGGGAGGGAAACGAGACTGATGCCACAGGCTCACACATGGCTCAGCTCGAGTACCTGTAAAGGTAGACCAGTTTCAATAAATATCATGTTTTGCATACATATATATTAGTCTTAGCCCCAAATGAGATACATTATTTCATTGCAATGCATTCTGCAAACAGCTGTCTTAAAAAACTAAAAACAGTATGAACAATAATGAAAGGGTCTAGCAAGATCAAGATGTTAAACATTCCATAGGGGCCAGAATCAACAGAACATTAAAGTTGTTTGTAGTTGCTTTCTGCTAAGTTGCCAAGTTCATATTAAATAGTAAATGTATAGTCACTGTATTGTCAGGGTAAATTCACAAAATGTTCTACACAACATGTATGCAGATATGATATTATTGGAAAGTCTGTCCAAGGTTCTCAGATACTGTGATTACATGACAGCGTGGCTGGATGTTTTCACCTTGGGAGTCTATTTGTGTGTGTGTGTGTGTACACCTACTGTAGTGGGAACCAGTCACAGAAGCTGTTTTGAGTACTTTGCCAGGTGATACAGTCTGTCTGTGAACACATTTTGTCAATGTGATAGCACCTTAACTGTGCAAGATGCAGTCATGAAACTGTGCAGGTGTGTAGTTGAAATCAAAATGAAGGCCAAGTTTGAAGATGGGTGAGGTCTGACCTATGATTACTGAGAACTCATGTAATGATGTAGTAATGACTACTGAGTACTCATGGGTCAACACATTAATGGGCATGGCTGATGTGTTCCTATTGTAAGATGGTCTCTAGTTTACTTCTCACAGTGTAACATAATTTATGATGTAGTAGATGGTATCATTGTAATCCTTGACCATCAAAACATAGGGGTAGACATCAGCCTTTCTGTGTTATCATGTTCGGTTCAGGAGATATGATGCAAAATACATCATTCAGTTACGGCAGAAAGTAAAATGACCACCATGGCCACCACATGGTGTTTTTGCGATGGCTCCATCTCTGAAAATGTTCAGGAACGATTTTTTCGCATATCCTCTGGACTATGGAGAAACGTGTGAGTAATAATCTTCAATAAGCTGTTATGTCCACAGCTTGTTGACATGAAAACGGTAAAGCCTGAATGCCTTAAATTACTCTGAGGTATTATGATTGTAAACACTTCTGATAAGCACAAACAAACTCAGCATGCCTGTCAGAGCCACTCGCCTGAAATCATTTTCTTACAATTTCTTACAAGCCTGTTTCTATGATATTAGAGATGAATTCTTAGTGCATTGCAGTAGTGCACGGCATGCAATTTCAGTCCCAGTCTGACCTGGCCTGATATCTAACAAAATGTTCTTGCCAAAACCTGACCTGAGCCCATAGCCATTTCAGCATCAAATTACCCCGTCAGTCTTCCGCCTTTATTTTTCTTCTCCCTTGCTTCCTGTCTAATGCTCACATGCACAAAACACAGCAATGAGCAAATGGTCTAGCCTGTTGCATTATTAACATATCCATCATTATAAAGACATGAAATTGCTGTGATATTAAGGATATTTTTGTTTTACTTCAACCTGGTGTATTTCCCTCAAATGTTGCTATTTTGACTCTATGGGTTGTGCTAAGTCTGTTATAGAGATTCAGCCTCCTACAGCTTTACAATGCATCATGGCTAACTGCATAAAGACCTTAATTTCAGGCAGATCTTTGGATTATGGTTTAATTGTCAGACAAAACAAGCAAATTGAAGACATTGCCTTGGGCTCTGGCATATTTTTACTATTTTCTGAAATTTAATAGACCAGATTGATCAAGAAAAAAATTGGCAGATGAGTCGAGAATAACAAATATATGTGTTACAGGCCTAATTGTGTGTAAGAGTGGAACAAGGACAAAATTATCTGTATGTTTTATAATCAATGTATCATTGTAATTTTGATATTGACAGTTTAGGTCTTCATGAATCCACCCTGTTCCTACATCTGTGACCTGACCTACTACTTGAATCAGACTGGGTGCAAATTATGTGTATTCTGTATTTATTTATTTATTTTTAATTATTTATTTATAATTGTATTTTTCAGGTAGGGTTCCATTCTGCTGCTGGGAAGCCTCAGGTTCCCGAGTTGTTACTGATACTTGAATGGATCAGAATGGACTCACTATCAGCCCTGATCATTTGGTGCAGTGGTTCCCATCCTGGGGGTCAGGATACCTGCAAGGAGTCAAGAGGTGAATCTAATAGGTGTGAGAGGATACCTGCAAGTATGCTTCTTAAATGTATTTATTTTTCAAACTTTTCAACAATCTTTCTTTTAAAATACTGTATGCTTTTATCAGTGCAGACCTCTAAAATGTATTCAGATCTAAAACTCACTCTTAAATTGAACTGCCATGCACACACCAAGTAGGGTAAACAAATAGATATTTTATTACAAGGTAGCTTCACATTTTTAATCATGCTAGCAGCATGCCCTAGAGATGGCTTGGCTGGTCCACCATTTTGTTTCTGACGGAAATATGTCAACAGCTTTTGGATGCATTGTCATGAAATTTGGCGCAAACATGCTTACCGGAGGATGACTCCTACTGCCTTTGGGGATCCCCTGACCTTTCTTCTAGCACCACCAAGAGGTTGACATTGTTGTTTTTTGCTGAAATATCGCAATTGTTGGATCGATTTCTGGGAAATAGATATACAGTGTCGAGCGGATGAAGTCTAGAATTTGGTGATCCCCTTACTATTCCTCTAGCACCATTAGCAGGCTAAAGGATTTACTGTACCTACATTATATTACAAAGTTATATGTCCAGACATTCATGGATCTCATATAATGTGTCCGATTGAGTTTGATGATTTCCTGACTTTCATCGAGTGCCACCTTGAGGTTGCCAATTGAGGTTTTGGTGAAAATTCTGAACAACTATTGACTGGATTTCCATGTCCTGTGATACAGACATTCATGTCCCCCTGCATACAACTTTTTGTCTCTCTGATGATCCCTTGACTTTACATCTGGTGCCATATGGGTCAAGCATTTGTCCAATACTTGTATACGTCCTCTTACGTTTGTACTTCCTTTTATACTTCCCATCGGCCTCTGCTGAACTGTTTGCTCGGTGCCAATTAGCATATGTTAGCTAGCACGCTGAGCTAAGATGACAAACAATGTAAACATTATACCTGCATAGCATCTTTATGTTAGCTTTGTTATTATCAGCATGTTAATGTGCTATTTAGCATTAAGCACACATTGCAGCCTCACAGAGCTGCTAGCATGGCAGCAAACTCTAAAATGGATCTGTCTTCATTAGCAAAAAGTGTTGGAAACCACTGATATGGTGCGTCACAGTCATCACAGGAGAAAAAAAAAAGTTTTTCCAAAACACAGTGTGTGACAGAGTGTGAACTGTAAATGCATGAAAAAATGATGTGCATGGCTTTTCTGGTGACTGCTGCTGTTTATTAATTGGTGGTGCATCATGCTGCTGCCTGTGTTGGTTTCGTCTCTCTATTTGGGTCCATTAAGAATGACAGCATTTGGGGTGTAATTTACTTCAGACCTACTTTGGACCTGTTTTGTCATAACAGTCTTGTGAGGATTGTGCTTCTTTGTCAAAAAAACATCAAATGCACATTTATGTGCTGTTTGTGTCCTGGACTCAAGTCTGATAGAGAGTGAGAATAAGCATTCTGTATTGATCACGTCTGAATCTATAGGTCTCTGTTCCTCACATATCTATAGGCCCCTACATTTCCCACCATTCCATTACAACAGCCTGGATCCTGCTGACCTCAACAATTGTCTACTCTATATTCCCATATTCACCCTGTGTGTTTGTGTGTGTGTTACTGTTATCTCCCACGCCGTAATAACAGCTCTTTTGGCCCCGAACAGAAGCCAAGAGTGTAGAGCAAAGCTATCATTGCCAACATAATAGACTTATTTTACACTACGTGTGCGAGTGTGTGTATATGTGTCTTTTGCCAACAGTTACATCTAGTTTATCATTGATAAATTCATGTCCCTGAAACCCCCCACTTGCACTGCAAACATACACACTCACTAACCCATGCAATTACTCACCCACCCACACTTCAGTAGAATGTATTACGATTATGGACTGTCTGCCTTTCTGCAGCACAGCCACTTCAATGGGTGAAGAATAGGCGAGGGAAAGATGGATGTGGGTAGATGCAAATACAGGTAGATGCTAAATCTGACTCTCAGGTACTGATTACTCTACACTTGACTTTTTTTCCCCAGAGAAATTACTGTACTTGTGGGCAGAACTTTTTCAGCAGTGAAAGAAGCTCTAGTGTATTAGGTATAAGGCACAACAGGATCCACTTTGGTCATGTAGAATAACCAACCCAATCACCAGTATAAATGTTGGCAATGTACATTTCAGCAAACGATGGATATCTTGAAACTTTACATTTGTTTATGCTGCAGCTTTATGTTGTTCAATTTCCTTTTTTATGTTGTGACAACACGACCCTGATGGTCTGGTTAGGTTTAGGCACAGAAACCACTTGGTCATGGTGAGGAAAGTATCATCACAGCTGGAGATGTTGCAGCTTCTCCTCATAAACATCATGCTTTGTCACCATATCATCACAGTCCACTCCTGTCATGAACGTATAATGTGAATGCAATATGACACGTTAAGAAAAGAACATGCACATGGGAGAAGTCATTCTTCATTTATTTTTTTCTAAACCCAACCCAGTATGTATAAAAGTAACGTGAACAGTATAATATGTTCCAAGCAGGATACCAACCCCAGTCTCCTGAATGAGAGTTCTATACTTAACCCACTCAACCATGACAGCTTACTCCAGAGGCGTTTTTTGTCGCTGTTTATTTATTTGCAGAGATTGTCCTGGGACAACATTAATTATGATGTTCTATGTACAACACCCATTAGGACATCAGATACACCACATAGAAAAGTTATTTTCAGGACACAACTATAGTAATTGGATGATCTGATCTGGTTCTGTCTCGCCAGGTGAGGTCTTGTGACAGTCCTTGCTTTACGACCTTTACTGCTTGCTCATTGAGGATGCTGGTTAATGGCATCCACACTGGCAAAAAAGTGACATATACTGTAAATTTGCATTCTTCAGTGCTTTATTAAAATTTGGCAAACTTTTGTCAGGTTCAGACTAAACAATATCTTTGTCTGTTAAGATGGTCACTGCGTGAGCTGATCAGTCATAGTTTGTTGCCATGACTTGGCAGTGAGACGTGACTACACAGTGGTCTCCTATCAATCATGGCTTATTGTCTTTCATGACCTGTGTGATGACATCGGGAAAGAAGTGCTGGGGGCTGACTTTCAGAAACAAGAATGTAATCAAACAATGGCATCCAAAGAAGTATGTATGATGATGGCTGTCTTTTTTTCAGAAAAAATAAAGACTGTGGCCTTTCTTCCATTTCACAGTTTCACCACGAGTCAGAGTTTCACCTCTTTCGCTTTGGCAGTTTACATTTGTACTGTGAGTGCTCTGTGCTGTGGAGTTTGTCCGAGATGTGGCATCGGTTGTCATCCACTATGATATTCTACAAGGGATAAAAAGATCAATTCTGTTTTCATTCCTGACGCCCTATGGCTATTCTCTGGCTGACATCATTTCGTCTGAACCCAGCATTAGATGAAATTGAAGTTGATGAAGAGAGTTTGTTTTCTATGCACTGATCCATCTAAATCAAAGCAGTTATCACTTTTACAGACAACTTTTCAAACAGTTTATGCCTCCAGTGAAAATGCTGTGCATATACTATCATTCAGTCATGATCACTGCGCTCTCTGCTTGGATATACCTCTTCTTCTCACCCTGAATATCTTTTGCATTTTAGCTCTGACCCAATTCTACTCCCAAACGATCCAAGTATCACCCAATCATTCCCTGCAAGTAATTTCCCAAAATAATCCAGGGAGGCCTTTTCAACACAACCTTGAAGTGCATTCCAGAACTGACTTCTTGGCAGCACAAAGTGAGTCACGCTGCAGAAGTGGTTCAAGGAGTACCGAATGTTTTGATGCTTTTCTGCTGCTGTGAAACTTGTCACTATTGAAATCTTTTGTAAGTACAATGAATCCAAACTTGAAGTCTACAGGGGGGTACAAAGATGACAGACTTCTGTTGAAGTATCACTTAAAGCGTGTGGTTATGAATTTGTATTAAAAAAGACATTCCGAGATGAAACCACAGCCAGCAGAGAATTCCAACTTGTGAGATCTTTCCTCCGTGTTTCTTTGTTGTCTCACTTTGATCATCAGAAAGTTTGGGGTGTGTGACAAGTTAGCATCGATGCACAGTCCACTTCTCTCCTTGTGAATACACCAGCGGACAGAGGCAGAGTGGACAGGGTGAGGGCACAGGGGAAGGAGTGAGACACTGCCTACAACACCTGAAAGGCTTGTGCAGGCAAATCAATAAAATACCACAGTTTCGACTTTGATTCAGCTGTTGACAGGATGCTGGGGAGGAGAGGGTGGGCTTGCTCGTAACCTCAGTCAGCAGTGACATATTCTGTTTTTACTCTTTGTGCCATCAAATGGCTCCAGGGATGATCGAGGCACAGGGTTCCCGATTCGTATTATTACAAGAACAGAATTGCTTTTTGTCAGGACAGTTACCCAAAGTTGTGGCAGATATCTTGTTAAAATGCAACAATATCTAATATTAGCACATAGGTCTGTGAGTATGCACATTTTGCCCTTGAGCTTAATCCTATGTGTTCCCCTGCATGTGTGGGTGTGTGTGAGAGAGAGAGGGTGACTCACTCATTTTAAATGTCACAGAGTTCACTCATGTTAATGCATTGTCACATTTAATTCAAATTATTTATAAAATTAAGGTATCTCTGCCCTTAAGACCAGTAGTAGCTGGGCGCCTGAAAATCATCACATCCACACGAAACGCTTATGTTTCTTTAATGTCAGAGGAGGTCACAGTGCTTTCATACAACTCAGACCTTCTGCTTAAATAGCAATTACATAAAGCAAATCAGAACACAAGATTGCATGCTGACAGTTTTCCTCTCCTGGTGCCATTAAATGTTTCATGAACCCCATGGGGTAAATGTCAGATGCACACCTTCAATCAAAGACAAACTTGTTAGAAGTTTCTCATCCACTCCAAGCCAGGCTGAAAGAAGATTGAGGGACGGGGTGTCTAAGAGTGTTAGCGATGGATGGATTGTCAGGTCAAGTTTGTACAGGAATCATGGTCCCCAGTGGATAAATCTGATCATCTTTTGATGCCTTGACTTTCCTTCTAGCACCACCAGCACTGAGAACTATTGGATGGATTGCCATGAAACTGGGTAGAGATATTGTTGGTACACAGAGAATGAACCCTAATAACTAAGCTCCACCAGGAGGTAAACGTGTTGGTAACAAATTCCATGATAAGTAGCTGATAAATACCAAGTGTCATATATGAAATTTCTTTTAACTCACCCCCAAATTACCACAATCATTACCTCAACATTTATTCAAAATTACTCCAATATGATTCAATAATAATATTCTGCTATTTTCCAATATGCAGTGAATAAATAGCTGCAAATTTATTTGATACATTTAAAGGAAATGTAAAACTGCCTCAATGTATCATTATGAAGTAAACGTTGAATGCATAATGTAATTGTTATATACATTGGTTCCCTATAAATTTGCTATCACTTTACAATTTTGTCTGTCACTGGGCACGTGGTCACTGGACGTGGCCAAATGATTAAATAAACTCACGTTTTGTCCTGTGTTATTTGCAACTGTGAAAAGTCATGTTGGGGTCGATTTCAATACATTTTGAGGTCATTATGGTGGTCATTTGTGGCTAATTAAAAAATGTCTTCCTCAGGTCAGCTTTTTAATTTGTCTAATACTTTGGTTTGTGACCAAATATCTGCAATACTAATGACATTTCCATCATCCTAAGGTTAAGTTTGTGTTAAGTGCAACCTAACAAATGTTAGCATGCTAACATCATGCTAAACTATGTTAGCATCAAAGCTTCATTGTATGGCTAAGTATGGTCCTACAGAGCAAGTAGCATGGCTCTAGACTTGTAGTCCTTTTTTAACTGACCCTGCTCATATTTATGAAAGGATTTCTATATTTAACCAGCTAGCCTACTCGCATGCCTGGAGTTGGATTTTTATGCTACACTCTACCCATGGAGGAAGGCATATTTTCCATCTTTTAAAAGATTGGCCCATAAAAAGGTTTGTTGTGTTCAATCAGCAGCAGGAAAAACAAGGATTTGATATAAACAAAGAGGACGAATAGGGAAAATGGATTATCATTATCATTATTTATTTACATTCACATCAAAGTTACTGTGACATGATGAGAGCCTTTATATGAAAACCATGACAACAAGGACAAATGTATCAGTAAAGTCCAGTTCATGTGTTTCTATTCAGACATGTGGATTGAAATATAGTTTGAAGTTAGGTTTGACCTTTATCAAAGTGCGTGGTAGCCTGCAGGAAGCCTTGGCAATCAACAAGTGTTGAATGTTGAAAGCTGTGGAATCAGGCCAACATTTTGTCCTTTCTTTTCTTTTCTTTTTGTCTGTTACGGCTTATGTAATCTGTGTATTCTTCTGATGTGCTACTGTTGGCCAGGTCTCCCATGTTTAATACAATATCAGACTATCACTGCTAAGAAAGTCTTATATGGAATAAAAGAGGTGAGGACAAAAAAAAAAGTAAAGACAATGAGTGACTAAGAGAGGGAGATATGCAGGCTATGTGTATGTATGTGTGCCTCCCACATATTTCACAAGCAGCAATATTAAGTCATGCATTAAAATGATAATGCCTCATTTTATTCCACTAGAGACTTCTTAATGACCCGCCTCTGTCTCTCTCTCTCGTCGTCTCTCTCCACTTTAATCCCTTTCTGTCTCCTCCTTTATTGCCCACTCATTCTCCCTCATTTAGTTCTGATTAAAATGTGTTCACTGATCCTCCTTTACTCATTCTTACCTGCCCTTTCTCTTTTTTTCTGTCCTCTTGAACCTTCACTCCTCTCTCTCTTTCCATCCCTACTCCCTCCCCCTTTACATTTTTGCTTCAAGGTCTACATGTGGTCATTATATAGCCACATTTAGACCTTGCTTAATGCTGAAATTCTTAAAGACATTGACAATGCATGTTAAAAGTGAGCTGAGTAGCAGCACAAACGGCCTTCTTCACTCTGAAATAGCCATCTAAATAAAGGCTTTTTAACCTTTTTCTCCAGATGAGTGCCTTAGATGTTTCTATTAGTAGTATTTTCAATAAGTTCAACATAGGACTCTTTATAACAGTCACATGTAGACCTTGAGGCAAAAATGTAAAGGTGGATGGAGTAGGGATGGAAAGAGAGAAGAGTGGAGTGTTCTATATCAGAAAGCATCTTCATCACATTTTGTGTGAACCTCCTGAGCACTCTAGACTTTTTCTTTCTGAGGATACTCTGTATGATCAAAAACCCACTCTAATAGTAGCAGTCACCTTTTCAATCAGGGGGTTAACACTGTTTCCAGTACTTTATGAGTAGGGTGAACATCTTGGTTAAACTACAGACTGTACAATAGACTGTGAGACTAAAAGAACAGTCTCTGTGAAAAATCCAAGATGAGTTGAACCAATTCAAAGTCCAAATAAAAAAAGAATTGAATAACATCAGACTTGACTTAATAGATTCAAATTTTAAATACTTGCTGCTGAATTGACCCTATTCACACGGCGGCCATTTTTCTCTGACGTCATGCTCAGGATGGGGAGCTTGAATGCTGGGATAACGCTATGCTGCTGTGTTGCAGGTCGTATAAACATCTCATCACTTCATCACTTACCGGTTGAGTAGCTGAACAGTTATTGTACAAGGAAAATCTGGAGGGAATTTGGGCCATATTTTGAGGAATAACTACATATTTGATAATCCATTCACTAACTTAAGCATTCAACCACTTCCTAGGTATCATTACAGTTTGATTGAATCCAGTGTGTTTCACTTCCCGGCTTAAATAACTGTGTCCAAGATATGGGCTGATATTTTGGAACTAGTTCATGCCTTTCCTATCGTAACATGTAAAATTATCACACAGTAATGTTAGCTAGGAAGTGGTTGAATTCTAACGTTAGCTGTCGTCTAACAGAAGCTAATAGGTCATTAAATATGCTGTTTTACTTTAAGTTCCTACGGATTTTTCAGCGTCCATTGTATTTTCAGTTGCTGATCAATCTGGAAGATGTGAGATGATATCGTTTTGATTCTCTATGTTCTCTACGGCTCGCAATCTGGAAAACAGCAGCAGTACCGTCGAGCCTTATATCAGAGAAAAATGGCGGCTGAATGGTCATGGTCCACAACTGTGCTTGTCCAATTTCATCACTTTTCCTTGTCTGTGTACAGTATCAAATCTACTCTGTAAAAAACGCCAACTCATTTTCTCTATCAGGTATGCTGTTAGGCCTTAGAATCATAGATTACCAGTAAAACAGTAACAATGTGTGAAGTGAGTGTGTCAGTTTCTCATTTGAGGTGTTATCACTTTCACAACTTATAATAATTAGTTCAGTTTTGTAAGTAGATTAGTCGGCTCAGCTGGCAGAAGTCTGGTGTCTAACGGACCCCGCAATACGGGAGATCTTTTTTCTTTTGGGTTCATGTGTCACTGAACAGTGTGTGAAAAATAATGTCTGTTCACCTCCATTCTATGTGAGTGAGGGTGAGTTCAACTCTGGTGAACTTTGACCAGCGAAGCGGCAGCCACAACCAACCTGTGTGTTGTTGACCCTTCAAATGGACTACAAACCAGCAAATTGAGTTCCCTTTGCATCTGTGCATATGTGTGACCATTTCAAATTTTCCAACATTACCAAAATCTCAGTGGGAATGCCATTCCATATTTTCTTTTTTTGTCTCCGATTGGCATTCTGGTGCATTCAGGCTCACATCCACTCATAGTTACATCACATATTATGCAAATCTTCTGGTAAAACATCCACAAGCTGTCATAAGCCCTCTGTATTTCCTTTTGTGTCCAGTTGCATTACTCTCCATTTTCATCAGCAGCTGAAGCTCGTGTTCTGGGATTTTTTAAACTTTTTAAGCTTGTTATTTGTCAAATAGGCCATTATAATTTGCTTTTGCTTCATTTTTCACTTCTTTACGTCGGCGTCTGTTAAGCTGCTGTCATTGTTGTCATATTTGTTTACTGGTCATGCCATTTACAGCTCGAGTCAGTTGGGTTTTTTTTTTCTTGTTTTCCGTTCTGTTGTTGTTGTTTTGGTCGTGTGCCAAACCGGCATTGACCTTTGTAAAGGGATAATCCACTAAATCGCTCAGCCGGCCATAAAGAGCTTTTTATTTACCGCACACTGTCTCCTGGCATTTTAAACCCCCTCTCTCTGTCTCCAACTCTCCCATGATCCTCCCACTCATCTCTCTCTCTCTCGCTACACTTTCTCTCCTTGTGGCTCTTTCCTGTTTTATCTCAGTCACTTGAACTCACCACCGCCACCTGTCAATCTCCTTTTATTGCCCTTTTTTCTCCACATATTTCTTTCATATCCTAATTGTCTTTTTTTATTATCCATTCTTTTCTCCACCAAACTGCTTCTCTTGTCTTCGCTCCTGCATTCACTGTTTATTTCTCCGTGCTCACCCTCTCACTTTCTCAGATCTCTCTAACCTGGTTTGGTGTGTTCGTCTGTGCCATTGTTATTTCCGGGAGATTTAATTATCAATCCTCTCGATGAGGGAGTTGGCACGTACAGCCAAATTATCCCAGACTTCATAAATTAACACAGTGTAGAAGGATCAGACACAGACAGGCTGCTGCAAGCACAGACACACACACACACACACACACATACAAACATGTGACTAGTATGTCACAACAAGTCAGACATAGGCAGACGTAACAACACACACCCACACAGTCTGAGACATCGGCACACACACAGAGTGTGCCACAAGCAGTTAGATGAAGAGGGACAGAAAAGTGAGGGCGCACACACCCAAACACAATCTGAAAAACACACATATACCGGGTTAATACACACAGAAGTGCGTCACAGTGCATCAAAGAAAAACAGGCACAAGGGTATTTGAGGTGTGTGTGTGTGTGTGTGTGTGTGTGTGTGTGTGTGTGTTGTAGACAGAGCTGATAAATTGGATACAGGCTACACACTGGCTACACTCACTGTAGGATAAATTCAAGTTAAATAAATTCATTCAAATCCAAGATTAATTCTGCATATGACATATTCTTTAATGCACTGTACTTATATTTCCCATGCTGCTGTGCTGTTTGTTTGCCAAGGGTAATACATTGCGTGTTACAATGTGTAAACCTCAACAAAACTCATTCAGACGGCCTACTCACATCAAATGGATTCACACAGCATGTAAATACTGAGGATATACAGAGCATGTATGGTTTTTATTTGGTCTCTAAGCTTTAAGCATAAGCTAGAATCAGGGCAGGGCATGCTGGGATGGAGGTTTGGCTAATGAATATTACAAGGGGCTCTGCACTGATTTAGCATTGCACTTCTATACCACTGTCAGAGTTAAGATGAGTTTAAAAAAAGATAATCAAAATGAATGCAGCAGAACCAGTGCATCTTTTTCTTTGCACACATTCTTGTTCCTTGTCAAAGCCGGGCACCCACATTACCCACAATGTAAGTCGACTGCAAACAGTACGGTCAGAGATTTAGGGTGTATTATATTAGTGGCTATTGTATAGGATAGATGAAGAGAGGGCTACAGACATCTGGTAAGATCAATACTTCCTTACTCACTTATGAGTGATAATTGTCAGGCATCACACAGCTCCCTTTAGAGTCACAAAGGGTTTGTATGACTTTTTGGATGATTATGAATGAGTGTTTTGCTCAGACATTCAAAACAGAATGCAAAGTCACACGAAAGACAGCAATTCTTTTCACAACTCCTCAGGAGTTAAGGCTTATTATCACAGTTGCAGTGTGATATTTCAACTATGTTCATCCTCAGAATCAGCCAAATATGTTTAAGGCTGCTAACAAAGTGAGAAGAAATGTAAAAGTTGTTTTTTCAAGAAATTATTTGAATATAAACATTTATGTCAAAAACATTCAATCTGATTCCTCACTTTGGTACATAAAGAAACAATCTGTCGCAGCATACAATCGACAGCCATAACTGACCTATGGGGACAGTTTGGTAAGGTTGGTTAGGCAACAAAACTCCTTGGTTAGGTTTAGGAAAGAATCATATTTTGGGAAAAAATAACTATAATACTTATGTAACTTCAGTTACAATCGTACCTATGCTACTTTCATAACAGCAGTTATGTTATGTTCTTTATGTTAGCAAGTTACAATAATTCACCATTTACTTTCGGTTTCACACTGGACACAAACAGTGGTCTCTTGTGTGAAAGTCCTGTGCTTTAACCTCACTCTCACTCTGTCAACTTGTCGCCCTTTATACTACTTGACCTGTCTTCCTTTTTTACTAAATAATAATTAGGCCTACTGCAGCCACTGTAGATCACCACTTTATAAGAAACATCAATATGGGTCGTAATAAGCTGCTTTCACAGTCAATGTACTGTATATGCTTGTTTTTCTGACAGGCTGCCTTATGATATGGATGTATGAATATAAATATGTTGCATGCAACTATAGGTTGACGACATGCACGTCATCTCTTTATGAGACAGATACTACAGTCTCAACAGAGATACCAAACACAAAAACAGAACATTTCTACTCCCCTAATGGAGACTTTTAATTAGGTGGGAAATAATTTTGTCCACATAATTGTTAGCTTCCCTTGGTTTAGCACCAGTTCAAGGGCTTGTATATAGTCAATCATCAGTTACACACCTTCTGTATGTTTGCTCCTCTTTTGACCCAAATGTGATCAGAGCAAGGGTGTAAGGGCAGGAACGTCATATCCAACACTAGTGACTGTAATGACAGTATTAGCGATGCATCCTCAGAAAAACAAAATTGTCGAATTGTCATCATTGGTGTTACAGGGTTTGTGTTATTGCATTTGACACACACAGACACACAGTAGGACACAGGGGAAAACATAGCTGCAGGTGGTGCTTGTTAGGAAGAGCAAAACAAAACCCAGTTCACCCTGGAGTCACAGACACATACACAGAAACCTTTGCATGCATGTACAAAGTCATCCTGACATACACACTCACACACACACACACACACACACACACACACACACACACAGAAAAAAACACACATGTACTGACAGAGAACTACCAAGAGCTGTGAAACGCATGTCTAGCACACATTTACAGTGACAGCAGCACAGCTTCTAAAGTTGATGTTTTATATCTTAATTACTTTTTAAACTCCATATACAGGAAGAACACTGAAAAACCAACAACATAAAACAAAATGAAATCGTTAAAAAAAATATTACCTCTAGTACATTCTAGCAGGACTCATGCTCACATAGATACAGTACATTAATTAAAATAATTAAAATACGTAAAAATACAGTAATAACATAATATACATAAAAGACTATAAAATTTAATATAATATAAACTAAACTGTGGTAGATTGCTGTACAGTAGTGATAAAATGAATCATCTGTAATGTTGACAGGTTGTGCAGTAATGTACTAAATGGTTATTAAATAAATATTGGGATACAATGTTGAAAGTACTGAATTAACCTTGATCAAGAATCTTGAAATGTAAGGCAGCTTGCCTCTTCATTGAGACATTTACAACAAAGCCCACTTCAAAGTTGAAGTAGCTGTTCAATTTCATCTTTAAAGAAACTTGAACAATCTGGTTGGCGATTTCTGAGAATCTTGTCTTATTCTTTATCTGACAATCTGTTCAGTGATCTCTCCCAAAAAACACCTTCACCAAAGGCAAATGTTTGATTAAATGTGTAGTAATTCTGCATTAAAATGTAATATAGTGCTTCTGTGGCCTAGCTTAAAATATCATGTGTACACATCAGGGAGTGTTTGAGCTTGTGCTCCTGTTACAGATCCTGTAATGTTGGTTTCAACCTTCAGTAAAACAGGTCAACCCTGCACAAACTTGCAACTGAGCCATTGTCAGATCGATGGAAATGATAAGTGTAAAAAAAGGAAAACCTGCTAGGGTGTGAGTGTTCCTTAGGGGAGGAGTTTAATTGATAGCAAGCCTGGTACAAAGATCATAGAGTTTTCTGATTTATTTCACAGAAAGCTCCTCGTTTTGATATGATGAACCATCTCTCTGTGTCAATTTGAAAGGATTCAAATTACACCATGATCAAGCCTGGATACATCCTGGATGAAAATGTTGTGACACAAACATTTGATGTTCGCTCAATGTCTGGTCACAGATAACACTAATATTGTGTAGCACAGGGAAGATGCACTGGTTAAGCTCAGTCCAACTTATTAAATGAGACCTTAGCGATTTAATAGATGCACTTAAAAGTGGTGGAAGGAATATCTTTAGTTCAGAGGCAAACATCAGGTTGTCATCTGCATACAAACATAGCTAGCAACTTATTCTGAACTCAGGGAAGTCATGTTCAACTTTATGAATGAGAGAAACCACTTATCTGTAAATGAAGGTAAATAAATAGTTAATATAAAAGCTTTGGGATCAGCTTTCAGCATATTAATTAACATAATTCAATGATCAAATTTCTAAAAGCCAAAGAGCCAAGAACAAATACTTACTGTCCACTTTTAAAGGTTCCGTGGCTCCAAAGCTATAGTAGACAAGGGCAACTTGATTGCTGGCAGTTCCTCTAGATAAACTCCCTGGGAAACATCCTGCTCAGTCATACTCTTATTCACGTTTTCACCATCTTCTTCCTGCAATAACTCACCTCTTGTGAGATTTGAGAGTGAGACTTTTGCTTGAGTGAGACTGACGTTTCTTGTTACAAAAAAGATTGCATTATTTGAAAAAAAATGTCTATCTCTGTATCTGTTTCCATAAAGTTGTCAGACACTAAAATCCCTAAAAAAACCTAAAAAACCCTTACCCTAACCCTAACCCACAAAATCAACCTCAGGCCATCAGAAGCAAAATCAAACACTTTATGTGGACATAACTTTGACAGTCACTGCTGGCCCAAAGGATTACGTTGCAGCCACTGCAGCTGTATCACGGCTGCTAGCTGAGGCAATCAGCTGGACCGATTCCAAAACTTTTGGTTTTTGGCCAGCTGATAAAAGTGTGCTACCAATGGATTCAATAGCATGGTCAGAGATAATTGTCTTCCCTAAAGAGCAGGAGACTGCAGATGGCATAAAGAAAAAAATGTCGGTTCTAGAAAATGTGTTGGTGAGGGACGAGCAGAAGGTGTTAATTGTGGCAGATGGGTTGAGAAGGTGCTGATGTCCACTAAATCATTAGAATGATGAGCGACTATACTGTGATCATAATTTAACCTAGGTCTGCTCCCATTATGAGCACACCTTTGAGTTTTTGTTCCATTTACTTCTGGCACAAGCTCATTTACGACTTTGGATCTTTGCCAGCGAAAAAAAAAAACCCGGCCAGTGGTCATTCTATTGTTCTATCCTCACAATTTCTTAATAAAAGGAACACACACACACACACACACACACACACACTTTAAAATTCTGTCTAACCAATCTGTCTGTTTCAAAATCCTACTGTTTCAATTGCAGATCAGTATGTTACAGATATTGTAAGACACAGGCTGCATTTGTTTTGAGAAGATGAATTATCACTTAACAGAACAGATGCTGAGTTTGTTCACTACTGAAATAGTACTTGTGTGTATGGATTGGGATGTGAAATTGGTGGCCTGCTTTGTTGCAGAAACATTTTTTATGGACGTTCTATTGCATTTGACTCTGTTTTAATGAGCCTGGATCTCTATATCCAAGAATAAAAAAAAAACTCTGAACCCTGAATCATGGTGAGAAAGGTAATGCGTATCACAGTGGATTTTTATGACTCATTCCATTTGTCTTTATTAAAAAATATAGTTTGGGTTGAGATCGCCTCAAGGTCCAATATTTCACTGTGCTTCCTTTTCCCAGTGAAATTCATCACAAAGTGCCTGAGAAGCAGGTACATGAATCATTGAGATTCAAAGACAGTTTCGATTAAAGATGTCACCTTATTAATGCAGTTACTTTTAGCTTACTGCACTGCAAAATATTATACTGATCTATCTATCTATCTGTTTATCATCACATTCTCACAAAGCATCTGAAACATCTGTGGTATGGGCAATATTTCACATGCATGTACTGAATGTTTGTGTTATTGCATATGTGAGTCACAAAAAAAATAAAATAATCCACACACAACAATTGTGTCTATATGATTCGCTGTTTGTGTGTGTGTATATGTGTGTGTCTTGGAGGCATGAGCAGACTATTTTTAAAATGCCTGGAATTCTCCTGACAGACCCTTAGTGCTCTCTCTCTCAAACACACACACGGACACACACATGCACACACACACTTAGCGACCCTCACAGCTATCTGTACAAGCTGTCTAAAAGGCTTTGATTCCGTATGGGCCTGCTCAGATGCCTCTTTCCAATGCCTCAACTCTCTCTCCTCCACGCGGACACACTCAGACACACACACAGTGAAAAGCTGCGATTGCTCAAACAACATTCAGCACTTTTACTCTCGGGGTTTCTCATTGTGAGAAAGGGTGGGAGGCACGAAGGAAAGGAAAGAGAAGGGTAAGAGATTGAGGTGCTAAATCCACACTGAGCTGGATAAATGTGAAAATGAATCTCTCTCTCCGCACAGGACAACCATCCACACTAAGCTGGCATTTATTTCCACCTCAGACTACCTAGCATTTTTAAAAATGCTCTTCAGAGTGGATAAATGTGAAAAAAGACAATCTCACATGTTATTGTTGAAATATGGGACTTTTGGAAAAGAATGAGACAACAATACTGTTCTTGATCTCTAAACCAACTCAACTGTCTATACAGTAGCACCTTATGCACAACATTGTCACACGTGCATGAGATGTAGAGATGACAAACAGCTACAGGAGCTTCAGAGGGAGTTCCTGTGCTGGTTAGGTTTGGAACAAGTTGACAAGTAAGAGTGCATTTTAAGTTGAAGTGAGAGTAAACACTGTCCCCTTAATATTTAATCCGGGATGTTAGAACAAAAGTCTTCGCTCAAAATATCTCAGGTCACTGACAGTTTGATATTTCAACAGGAATACAAGGACAAACTTTAGTATTTCAAAATCAACTGAATAGCTAGCAGAGGTCTAGTGCAGTGAGAGGAGGAAGGGAGTAATGTGGTCCCTCTTGTTTTACCTTGTTAAAATTCTGTCAGCAGCATTTTGAGGTTGTTGTAGACGGGATAAGGACGACTGAGTGATGCAAATTCACATTCACGTTCAAATATGAGCGAATATGACTCCAAGATGAACGTGTCAACATGGCCAGTCACATAATTCTGGTGTTGCCATTAACCAGTATTTACCTTAATTTAGCCAGTCAACTTCTCGACCATAAAATGGTTGTTTTCTTCACTTCAGCAGTGAGGGCCTGCCTACATTAGGTATGACTATGGCAAACTGTTCTAACTCTAACTTTACAACTTGTAGATCGATCAGTTTATGGTAAAGTGTGTATAGTCTGGTGTAATAAAATGCTTTATGATGGTGTTGTTGAAGTCATGCTACATGCAAATGTATAGTCTAGTGTTAGCTTTTTGTTTCTGCCGATTTCATTTACACTTAAAAAGTCAGAAAAATGGTGTTCATCTGTAAAGATGCTCTTGCTGAACAAAGTGTGTTGGCCTGAGGAAAATTTGCCACAGAGCTCCATCGCTGCAATAATCTAAGATCCAATTGAAAAATCCAATAGGCTTTTTGTCGAGGGAACCAGGGTGATGCTGATTTCCTGGTACGCTACAAGAATATTTAGCCACCTGAGACTCCACAGAATACTCTGGCTGTGTGCCACTCTGCTCACCCTGCTGCCATCTGGCAAAAGATACAGAAGTATCTGCTATACTGCCAGACTACAGAGCAGCTTCTATCACAGCCTATGAGACTCCTAAATTCATCACCGACACCCTGTTTAGATGTAGCACTGGGACTCAAACATAGTTCTGTTTTTTTAAACCCTTGTGTTTTAGAAAAAAATGACAAGAAATTTACCTTGTAATCTTGCAAACTTGCAAACAAGGACATGAAAGAAGGCATCCAGCTGCTTCCTTATTGATTAGGTGGACATGGAGATCTCTATGAAAACATTCTGAGAAAGTGTGGATGCATATCATTTTCACATGTAAACAGCATTTTTAGATTTAGCTGGCTTTGTGTGGAAGTATGATAAAAGGTAAGGTGAGGCGAAAGAAAGGACACAAGCAGAAGGACAGAGGATAATAGTGAAGGTTGAGCACAGAGGAAGGGGATTATCTTAAGAATAAGGATGTATTTGAAAGCAAGGCTGAGTGAGGTAAAGGTAGACGATGAAACAGAAGAGAGAAAGAAGAGCAGAAAAAGAAAAGTATGTGACGGAGAAAGAGAGCATAGACTGCAGGGAGAGAAAGAGGATGAGATTTGGTGGAAAAAGCAGGCTTGAAAGCAATTCAAAGCAAAAGTTAGAGATCCAGAGAACGAGAGGGAGAGCCAGAGGAAGGTAGACAGAGGCAAAGAGGGAGGGAGAGCGAGCCTTCCATCCTGTTAACCACTGTAGAGTGGGAAATGGGATTTTGTGTCACATTGCTCCAGCAAATTGCTGGATGGTGCTGGGTTACAGAGGATAGCCACTGTCTCTTCTTGACATATAGCGCTTTTCAGAGACCAGCATGGGACCCAAAGGTGCTCTGCTGCGCAGTTAAAATGGGTGTCTGAATCATTCAGGATAAATTGGTTCCTGAGGTCATTGTCCATTGATGCTCGCAAAGCCTTGACTGGCTCCCGCAGCTTGAGATGGCCTGAATAAAACATAATTAAGCAACAAAAGAACCATGCTTTCACTTCATATGTGTTACACATAAGGTTACCAATATTGCCTCAGTTAGATGCTGATGACAGAATTTGTGGTGGTTGTCTAGGTAATATAGTTCCCCATAATAATTTCCCAATAATACGCAGTATAAACACAGAAAATATAAGGTAAAAAAGTTCTACTGCATGAGACAGAATCATTCAGTGTGTAAGAAACCTTAAAAGTGCTATTTGTAAGAAAAGTTGACCCAGAGCGGCATTATTTGACAAGTAGGGAATGAGACTCAAAAATCAACTTTTTTTTAGAAAAAGCAACTATAAGTGACTACTTCCAAAGTTCTTAATCTGGTTTAAAAGGTATTTGTTTTAACATTCATAAATAATTATCTGACTTCCATATAATGTCACCTTTCCATAGTGATCTATCAGATCGACCTTTTTTTTGTAAATGTAACACTGTTGAAATTGAACAATCTTTGGTATTAACTTTTAGAATTGTTGAACTGAACATTAGGGCCCTCTCTCTGTCCCTCTCTCTCTCTCCCACCCTCTCAGTGATAAGTTTCAGTGAAACTCGGGCTTTGTAATGTTAGTACAATAGAGTAACTTTAGAGATGTGCAGGACACAGTCTTTAATTTGAGTTGAAAAGCTAGCAGTGGCTGTCTGTTTGATATCAAGACACAAGCTCTGGAAACGTGTGATTTAGTGGATTACATCATTGGAATCTGTTCTATTTTCAATGGACAATGAGCTGTTCTGTGGCTGAACTGGCCAGGATTACTTCTGTTGCGTCCCGTTACATTGTTTTAATGTCACTCTTACAAACCATTAATGTTTGTGCATATTCCTGGGGGAAGGAGGATCCTAAAGCATGGGCAAAGATTTAACGTTAGCCCATATTTTCTAACCCTATCGCCAGAAATATGCGTCGAAGGTGTTTCAAGGAGGGGAGAATCACTTTATGAAAAAAAACTCTTTGATGTAATGCTTTTGTTAAGGAAATTGAAACTGACAAGCTATGCAGACTAGATTTCACTTTGAACACTGGAGCTAGATAACCTAGCACACTCAGGGAAAGGGTAAGATTACAAGCTCTTCTAACCAGTTTCCACTCGGAAAATGGATGCAAGTTAGCTTAGCTCGCCGGCCTATCTAGCTTGCTGTCAGTTGGTTCTGAAGATTGCTGCTCTAACACTGTTGCCCACTGCAGAAAAATAAATTTATCTTTTTGGTAATTACACTGAGGGTGTACACTCAAAAAAGCTATGATGTACCATTACACACAGATTCTACTGTTATTTTTTATAAAAAATAAAAATTCTATTTAAATAGAATGTGAATGAGAATGTGAGTTAGATAATCAAATTCACACCATTTTCGTTTTTTCACACTGTTAATAATGCACCAAGTTCTTTATAGTCATTTTCGGTTTTGCACAGACTTTGTTTACTTTGCTTCCTGTGCTGATTTGACTCTGTTGGCATGCTCTGGTGAGACCGAACAGCTTACTGGGCTTTGTGGGAAGGGATGTCTCTATATTCTCTCTATATCACCTCTTTCTGCAGTTGTCTCTTTTGATGTCTCTGTCTCTCAGAACAGTCGGTCTGGTGAATGTTAATAATTTAAACCACTGAGAGACAATGCTGCTTCTTCATAGCAACAATGCACACACACATACAAACACACAATGCAATGTTAACTTGATTGGCTGAGAAAAATAGCATCAGGTTTTTTTTTTTCCAGCTGCACATTTTCTCCAAAATTGTTGTTTTAAAGGATTTAATACTCTAGGCTGCTTTGGCACAGATACAATGACCTGTATTACTTCACTCTCAGGAGATAATTCCAAATTCTTTGTGACGAAACAAAAATAGAAGCAGTGTGATTACATTGCAGTATCATGCCTAACTTCACTGAAGTGCATAGTGTGGTTATGCATGTATGTTTTGTGTGTACACGCGTTCCTTGTCTGTGAGTTGAAGGTGCTATTTGTAAGTAAAGTTCCCAACTCGTCAAATAATGGGTTTCCCAAATTGTTTGGGATGTAGAACGGGTCGGCCACCATCCCAAAGCGTCAGTTTTTGATGAGTTGGGAATGAGACTCAAAAAACAACTTTTCTTACAAATAGTACCTTTAACTGCTGCCTACTGGGAGTTGGACCAAAGGGTTTTTAGCTTTCAGTCTGTTGTAAGCATGCATGTGTGTGTAGTGTGTGTTTAAAGATGAGAAAGACCATTGTTCGCCCTTTCACCAAGCACATAATTATTTTGTCATTTGTCAGTTTGAATACAGAGAATCCAGTGTCTGGCCCACTACCAAAAAGGTATGTGTGTGTGAGTGTGTGTTTACAGCTTGTCCATTATTTAGCCCTTTATTGAAGGAATAATGTGCATTTGGGTATGCATGTGTTTACAGATAAGGGAATACAGGGCCCTCTACCCTAGACACACCCATTGTGTTGCTGGGTGTTTTTGTCATGTGCTTTTGTGTTCTAGACTGTTTTGCTGGCATTAGCATAAGCACCATATTTTATTTACAGCACTTTGTGACAAACAGCAAGGTCTCAAACACACACAGTGACAGTGATGGGAGAATAAATATGACTATGAGTTTGTAAAAGATTGTTTTGTTTTTTCTTTACAGCAGCTCAACAATAAAATAGGGGTTAAGTGCTCAAGGGCACAAAAGAAAAAGAATCATTCAGACAGTAGGTTTCTCTTCTACACAGGATACAATGAATATAGTTGATGATCAATTAGGATGATTGAATAATTAACATCATGATCACAGGTGCAGCGGGTGAGAGCTAAACAGACATTTATCCGTCGATAAATGCATTAGCCATACATCGCTGAGTAGTGAAATGGAAAATCAAATCAAGTGTTCCTATGATCTTGCCAGTCCTTCGACATTTTGAACAAGCAACAAACAAGCACTGCAAACACGTTATTGACTTACAAAGCAACCTGACCCTGAATCACTGGCAGCATGCAGTCTGTGGAACTTATTTGATTGTCTATGTGACCAGGGGAGACTCTTTTTTTTTTGTTTTCTTAAGTTGAATGATTTTCCAGGAGAGAATATGTAAATAGTATTCAATATTACTCAAGCACAGAGGACAACTGCCTCTATTGGTTACTTGTAATGTTCATGTTTGAAGATGAGAGGCTTATTAAGATTGTGCAAACATTACAAGGCACCCTGGACAACACAATAGTTAGCGGTCCACTGCAGCTTAAAGCCATGAAACCATCAAATTAAACAACATGGTGCCCAGGAGTCAATCACAGATGCATTATCAGCAGGCATTTAATGCACATTTCCAGGTTCATACTGTTATTTTGGGTGACTACAAGAATAGGTGTTTCATGCTGTGATGTTCAAAAAACACATCAGTTTCAAGGCCCCTCTCCTGAAAAGCCCATTCTGCTCTGATTGGTCAGGTCACACAGGCCTGAGACCGCACCACTCACCGTGTCTCAGGTCAGCTATGCTGGTGTTTTTAGATTCCAGTTGACTGCACATCCACCATAAATTACACCACAACAACCAAAAGTTCACCACTGCAGAAATTAGAAAGGGTCTATGAACCATATTAGCTGCAGCTTCACTGACCAGCTTTCTCCCTTTTCTGTATGGTGTTACCAAGCTCACTGCTGGGTGCTAATCAATGTTTGACACAGTTACCAAGCAAATAAATTCCTGCGGTTTGATCAAGCAAATTGAGCTTGGTGTAACAACAAAGCAAATGCTAACTGAGCGAGTGCAACAGTATAAAACTTTAAACACAAAAAACAAGACAAATAAACAGTTACCAGCATCCATTCTACTAATTGTTGTTTAGTTGGCTTGAAATGAGATGTAACATTCTCACAGTTTCTCTTGTATGTTCCTCAATTTTAGAACATTAGTCCAACATAGCCACAGACTAGGACTGAGCAACATGCTAACACCTGATTCAACAGGCTAAACTTCAAAATAATCAGTAAAACAACATACAAAATGGCAACACTTACAACTTCTAAGTCAGTTCACAGACAGCCAGTATTGATCCATTCATGAGCTTGTAACAGTACTGGCCCTCGTTGATAATGCAGTGTGTAGTAAAGTCCACACATTCTTGAGCTTGTTAAATTACCCGAGCACACAATTCAGTAGTTTCACAGTCAGTTAATCCGCAAGGTCTGTGCTGCCAACAACAGAGCAGCTGTACTTAACTGTTCTTCGACATGATGCTAGCACTAGCGAGACTGGTGCCTGAAAGAAAAAAATGGGGACTTTTGCCAAAGGTACTTCTCAAGCTGTGGGTTGAGATAGACAGATTGGGGCAGTATTATTCAAATGAGCCTCCACATAACAAGGAGACCTTTTGTGACCAGTCAGTAATAAGGAGCTTGGGGCTAAGGGTGACAGATGTTAGGAAACTCAAAAGTATTGAGAGACTGACTAAGACATTGTTGGTTTTGGTCTTTTTGTGATGTCGGTCAGTGTCACCTTTTAATTGCTGCGCAAACGTACCAAGTAACACTGAATCGCAAGTCCATTTCTCAGATCCACCGTCATTACTGCACTAAAACATATGCTAACTTACAGGTTATTATTAAACAATATAGCAAAAAATAGATGATTTTACCTTGAATTGCACTTATTAAGTGACTATGCAGCACACTTTCTGCCAGATGCTCTCACAATAATTGCCATTTTCTGCAGAGTGCAGTTTGCAGCACCTTCACAGTTCATCTTTCCTTTACCAAACTTTATTCCTGAACTTAGGGTTTCTCTCAACCTGGAAGTTAAAGATAACAAACACAAGCAACTATCCCTTTATTTCAGGCCACGGAGGAGGCCTGTGATGACAATACAGCTCAGCACTGCCTGGGGTTAATAAGACACTCAAAAAGATGTTATCAACTGTTCTTTGCAAATGAATACGTAATGTGGTCGGAAAACAGTCACCAATTTTAGTACAGAGAATGAATATAAATACCTTAATTTAGTTTCTTATGTTCTTTTGGTTTCCATTTACCTTTTTGGGGGGCCTTCTTATCTCAAAGTGTTTTTCAATATCCAATGCTTAATTCAGTACCAATTTGGGGCTCAAGGTAGCAAGGGCAACAGCAACTTGTACATACAGCGAATGTGTCTGAGTGGTCAAGTTTCTTGTGGTAATTCACTGTGTCTCAAGTGGTGGTTTAATCTCAGATAAAAATGGAAATGTTCTTTATGAGAGCTCTGCAATCATTAGAACAGGACACTTCAGATATAATGGCACCAAGTAAATCACTTGAGGGATTTACTTTGCCCTCATATTTATATATATTCATATATTTCAACCAAGCATTAATGGTTGGTTTAAGCTTACATAAGCACACGCGTTGTTTGTTTCAGGAAACTTGCTTTCTTCTATTTAAATGAGTGGGGTGTGGTTATGTCACTGACTGAGACAAAAAGCAAGTTTTCAACAATATTCCATTCTTTTTCATGCAGCTACTTCACATGCTGAGTTATAGCAGGATGGTGAAAACACTAAAATTAACATTACCTTGTTTTGTGCCTATGCTTGTTAATTAGCTGATTCATACATAGCAAGCTTTCCATTTCTACATGTCATGTTACATTTGCTAGCATTGTATGTAGGTTGTCAGTGCAAGCTAACAAAACACTCACTAGTCCCAGTTCAGTTGGTTTCCTGCTGTGTGGACATCTGTGGTGGTAGTTTTTCAAAAGTAATTTTTCATTAGGCGCTCACAATATGTGAGTTCATTCATTGAAGTCAAACAACACATCATTTGTAGAAAACAATGTATTAGCTTGTTAATAACATAGAAATTATGTCAGTTAACAACACATTTGTTTAAAGTGTAAGATGGTGAACCTGTTATAAACATTATCCCTGCTTAAAGGTGTACCTCTAAAGGTATGTAAGTTTACTCGCCAAGAGCTGTCTCCAGCTGTGGAAATGCCAATGTTAGGCTAGCTTTTGTTTTGCTTCCATTTCTGTCACTTCTTTCTTTGCTGCCAACATGGTTCCATGCCCTCTGTTGTTTTTCTTCACCCTCTATGTTGGACTGAGGGCAGACTGGATGCCACACTAACTCAATTATGAGGCAGGATGGGCAGAGGCTAGCTGGTTAGCTTGCCAACTTCAGTAGATATCTCTCAAGCACAATGCATGGACTTTTTGACATGATGTCAAAACTATTATTGCTTCAAAATTCAAACTCTGTTGAGAATATTGGTTCAGTTTTAATTGTTTAAAAGTAAAATTATTACATATAATGTAGCTCTTTTAACATTAGCATGTTAGCTTTATCATTACAAGCATGTTATCATGCTGCCCTTAGCAATTAGCCCAAGCAGAGAGAAATCTGGATGAAGACTCTTAGTCTTGTTAGACAGTAAAAACAAAAATCCTCTAATTCACGCCTGTGGCAGCAAAATATTTGCAATATCAGCTATACAAAATGTTCATTTTGTGGTCAATGAAGAAGGAATACATTATAATGCTACAGTTTTTTTCCTACACTGTAACTCAAACTTCAGGAAACTGCCTCCAAACTGTTTAACATCCATGCAAGAAAAAACTGTTTCCTTAATGGGTCCGATAAGAACAAGTCTAACTTGATGACTTTGTAAATAACAAAACATTTTAGCCTGTTGTTTTGTACAGCTAATATTTATTTCAGTGCTAGTGTTGGTCATCTGAAGTGCAGTGGTTGTGTTTTCATGCTCTCATACTGCAGTGTTTATTCTAATGATTCTTCCAAACACTGAGCAGAAATCATTTGAACGGCTCTGCTGCTACTTGATTAGCTGTCCGCAAATATTTTTTTCAGACTTGAATTATTTTCATGTTGAGTAAATCATTCCGTCTCAGAAATTGATTTATGACTCAGAGGAAAGCTTTTTGTGTTCCTCTGTCCCTCATTGATGCCATTAGCTGTGACTGAGGCGACAAATAATGGGTGATGATATCTTGTTGAGATATTTAAGGCCTAGCCCATCAGCCTGCAAGAGTTTCTAAATGAACAGAAAGATAAAGAGGAGCCACACTGAGAATCCCCTTCAAAGTGAAGAAGCAAGTGGCTTCAGACACACTCCCACAGAGCAACACGTATCTCAAGGCAGCTGGTTATTTTGGCAGTAAACTCTACATCTCGCAGTTGCCTTTTTTCTGTGGTGTCAGACCAGACTGACCTCAGCCCAGCAGGCTGTTATAATTCAGGGCGGACGCAATCTGTTACAAGTGTACTGAAGAAGTGCTGTCCTGTCCACTCCTTACATGCTGCAGTAGCACTATGGATGTAGTAAACAATGCATGACACATTCAAACAGGATGGCCTATTAATTAATCAAAGAACACTTACACTTAGACATTTTTAGCAAAATGCTGCATTCACATGATATCGGATTATGAGAAACATGACCAAACTTAAAAATTGGTCATGTTAGCCAGCTGACTTTAAGGTGCATGTATAAGAATTTGAGTTGAATACATTCAAAATTTAACTAAAACCATCACCAGAATGAGACACCATGATGTCTATGTGCTGTGTCGCAGAAATATCTACTGAAGTTTGCATGCTAACCAGCTAGCCCCGTCCCACTCCAAACCTCCTGCTAGCATTGTGAACACCAACACTGCCCTGGTCTGCGTGCTCCCATGCTGGACCGCAAGCTGCTAACTGAGATAACAAGCCGACAGTAGCTACAGTTAGCAGCAGTTAGTGGCTGCTCTGGTGACATGCTATATGTTTTGAGTCTGAGTTTGACACCAATTCTTACATATTGCTCCTTTAAACAAGCTAACATAAATTTCAACAGCAATGATATCTTTAGCTAAACAGTGTTCTTTTTAGCAGCTGACAGAGGAGAGGGTGCAGTTTTAAGATTTTAGATTTAGATTTTAATAATGTTTAGTGCTGCTTTTGATACAGTAGACCATGCCATTTTAATTAACCGTCTTGAAACCTGGGTGGGAGTCAAAGGCACTGCACTTAGTTGGTTTTATTCGTACCTTTTAGAGAGAATCTTTGCGGTCACCATAGGTGATTACACATCATCTACATCTCATATTACCTGCGGTGTCCCGCAAGGTGCGATTTTAGGTCCATTTTTTTTTTCTATTTATATGCTCCCTCTAGGCCACACAATACAACGTCACAATTTTTCTTTTCATTGCTATGCAGACAACACACAGATATACCTTCCGCTGAGACCCGGTGACCCAAAAAGCTATGCTGCTGTTTCAACAACATCAAATGTTGGATGGCACATGTTGTGTTGAATCACACTTTTCAACTACCCACACCAAAACATCAGCGTCATTGAAAGTAACCTTTATGCACAAACATAAAGCCTACTGCCAGAAATCTATAAGTCATAATTGATTCAGATCTTTCATTCCAACCACATACCCAAAAAGTTGTCCAGTCCTGCTTTATGCATTTAAGAACCATCTTCAAAATCAGAGCAATACTGTCACACTCATCTTTTCTCGATTGGACTACTTCAACTCCCTCCTGTCCGCCATCAACCAAAAATCTCTCTCCCGCCTCCAACTTGTCCAGAATGCAGCAACTAGGCTTCTTCCTGGTTTTAAACAGACAACATCACATCACTCCTATCCAAGCATCTCTTCACTGGCTCCCTGTCCGTTTTAGAATAATGGAATTTTTTTGCAAACCCATATGAGCCTACTTGCAGCTTTAAATCTTCGGGTGGGACCCTTCTGGTCTTTCCAAAGTCAAGACTCACAACTAAGGGTGACCGTGCTTTTGACGTCAGGGCCCCTTGACTTTGGACTTTTTTGACTTAATTTACATCCTTTCATCTTTCATTCCTTTTACTGCTCTTAGACTATTTTATGTTTTTTAATTCCTCCCTTGTGATGTCTTTTTTATTACTGTCCTTCACTGCTTTTATTTGTTATCTTTAATCTATTTAATGTCCTTTATTCGTGTTTCTGCTCATAATCTTTTTCTGTTCTTAATTCCTCTGATATGACGTCGTCTTCTGATCGTCCCTTATTGTTTTTATTCCTTTAATTATTTCGATCTTTGCATTTTTTTCTTTATATTAATTTACTTTTATTTATTTTTTCTTCTCTCTAACTTGTCTGTGATTTTTGCCTGTTTTATCACTTGAATTCCTTTTACTTGTAATGACCCATATTTAGTTTTTGTGTTTTTACATTTTAATTTTATTTTAACTCACCTTAGACTAGACTTCCGTGTGTTTGACCTGACTGTATTTATTCTGTAATATTGTATTGTAAACTCTGTTTTTAAAGGTGCTATATAAATAACAGTTTTGTATCACTATTGTTATTATGATTATTATTATTATTCATCACTGGCAGTTAGACATAACATCCAATACCAGCACTTATACAATTAATGATTAAAATTGAGCTTTACAATTCTTTTGTCTCCCTTCACTTATCAACAAAATGTTACAAATACCAAAAAGAAAGAGGCAACAACAAAAAAGAATGAAGAACTTAAAAGAGCATTGCAAGAAAATCGAAGAATAAAAGCAGAATGCAAATGAGAAGAGCAAAATAAGATGCACTTGCAGGCAGTTGCAAAGAAAAAACAAGACAGAATGGGCAAATTAACAAAATATGCCTAGTGTTTTTATTGGTGTGTAGTGAATCAATTAATGGGCCAGACCGAGCAGAAAGGGTAGAAGAGAGTAGTTTGTATTTCTGCCAGCAGTAGTTTTAGTAATAAACTCTCCTTCATTCCCTTTAATTTAATCCATGTTTTAGTCCAATTTCTCAAGGCAAACATGCACATTTACATGGGTAATTAGGCAACACACACGGCTATAAAAACTGACAAAGCACACAAAGCTGTTTTTTGTATGCAGTGGGTGGTATAACAAACAGACTGTCATAAAGACTGAAATACAACAACAGAGGTATTTAGTCATGCTTGTGTGTTGGAGTCTGTATCACACTTATTCATTAAATCTGACATGTGCATTTGCCGTTACTCTTTTTTTTAATGTGTGTCGCTCCTGTCCAGGTGTGTGAAAATCTGTTTCCAGTGTGTGTTTGAATTTATACGTATGTGAGGATAATTTGTTTGAAAAGTGGTTATTCCTGTCTTATTATTCCTCATTGTGTCTCTTAAAGAGGCTTATGTCTTTTCATGTTTGATCCTCAGTCTGAGGATGGTGACAGGCGATAACAGAACAGATTATGAAAAAAATTGAACAATTAAATAAGGAATCTCTGTCTGTCTGTTTGTCAGTAGCCTATGTCCTTCGCATTATCTCCAGATCTTCACACTTGGAGAGTTTGTTTCTCAGAAATCAAGAAAGTGCAGTGTTGATTTGGTGCAATTTGGACAAGTGAGACATTCAATATAAAAAACATTTTGAATGAACAGCCAACACTGCTCTGTGCTGCAGTGGGGGTGTGGCTTCAGCGCTCTGGCTCCATGGCTCAGCAGACTGAAGCTGGGCTCACACTACAGGACTGACCCCTAGATTCCAATGGAATCTTTGGGTGAAAATCCTAAATCAGCTTCTGTCACACACATAAAGACAAACTCCTCAGATTTTTCTCTCTAATCTCAAACATGCACTCACTACAAGATTTTAAAAGAATGGCACATCACAGAATGAGGTTATCGTATCAGAGGGCAATGCACCACCTCACGTGATCTCGTGGGGAAGCAGACGTAAACAAAATACAGATTAGCATGGTGCAACAACTTGCTGTAGTAATGCATTGCAGTGACAAAAAACAAAAGCAGAAAGTTAAAAGATTGGACGTTTCTTTCAACAGTGTTATTCCTCTCCATGCCTCTCTCATTGGTTGTTGTGCCCTGGCTCAGAAAGTATTGATGTAATCATACAGATTTTAACTCGTTAATATCAAACATGTTTGATATTTTCACAAATGTCACAGTGTCAGCAGCAACATAGACCAACCAATCAGCTCTTTTTTAACAGCATGTTTTGAATGGATACTGCGCTCGTAAGCTTAAAAACAACCCTTAAGTCATTCTGACCCTGTTTGTGGACGCCAATTATGTTGTGGAATAACTTTTTACCAATAATAAAATACAAATATGGAGAGAAGTCTTCTTGTCCTTGAGTCTTTATAACAAAGAAAGATGCACCACAGTCTGCAGAGTATGGAACCAGAGTATATGACAAATACAGTCTTTTTTATACACTTAGTTTTGACGTCTTATCCCTTCTTGTTTTACACCAATGGGCCTTTTCCTCACACTTTTAGACACCTGTCAATTTTCCTTATACGAGTCACAACTGACCAATAACATGAGTTTCTCTATCTCCAAAACCAGGCGGGGCTTCTACTTCTGACTTCCACCCGGCTGGGGTTCTAGGGGAATTTAGGCACACTACTCATCCCTTATTTGGCAAAAACAAAGTAATCTGTCAACACTATCTTTGGAACAAACACAAGGAACACACTACAGTATTGTATTTCACTAAGCAACAGTAATTTAAACAATGTTTAAAAGTATTATCCTACTAGCATATTTTTTTATTCAAACGATTGTTATGGAAATCATAGATTGAAATCAGCAAAATAAACCAAATATGAATGAATGAAATTATGTGGGGGCACTGTACAAAATGTGAAACAATGGAAATATGGTGTTCGTTTGTGAGTTTGCTAAAATGTTAGTCACTGTTTATTGTCTCTTTAGTGAAGCTGAAGCTACAGTGGGTGTTTAACTCGATTTACTCACTCTGTTTCTGTGTGTTTCCATTTCCACCTCCGTCAAGTGTAAAAAGTTTTTGCAATATTTCAAGGTTTGTTTGTTTTTTTCTTTTTTTGTTGCATTTTTTGTGTTTTCACTCTTATTATTTCCATCCACAAATTACATATATTCAGAAAAACAAGTTGATGGAAATGCATCTTGAGCGGTTGCTGTTAGATTTAGTCATATGGGAAAACTGTGGGGATATAGGTTTGGGTAAACCTGTGACATATATGCTGTATATTCTAAAAGGAGACAGCTGACAATATTGCATACACATGGTCTTTATATCCAGTTAAAGACCAAAGCCACCATCATCTTATGTTTAATAATCCACTGCTAAAAATAATCCCCAATTAACACACAGGAAATAAACAAGAAAATGATTAAAATCATACAGTATAAGAACAATGGACTTGAGGCTAAGCACCACAGAGGAGGGGGGTTGGAAATTATGAAACGACAGCCTATCATAATGTTGGTGTGAGTCTTTTGAATGGGATTTGTTGACAAGAAAATAATAAAATAACACAAGTCTTATGAAGGCAACATAACCAATGTCACCGTCTCACAAATGACACCAAAAACTTGTTGACATTCTTATTTTTATTTTTCTGACGCATGCCTCATTGGTGGACACAAACACACCCTGTGGGCTTTATTTTAAATTATTGGATTTATTATTCTTTTAAGAACGTGCTTTGGAATTGCAGCAGCTCCTAAGTAATTCCCTGTTTTTTTTACACTCATCAGGGAGCCCAAAAAACCTAGCTTATAGTACCAGTGAATGCAAGAGAAACACTCTATTATCCAGTATTTTGTTCCTTTGGCTTTTTCTGCAGCGTTTCATCACTCCTTTCCTCTGCAGTACACTAGAGTACAGTATCTCTCGCCCTCTCTCTCCCCCCTGGGTTCTGTTAATGACAATCGAGTCAAACAATTGGCAGCAATCCAGCAGACTGAAAACTCACTGTCTTGCTATCATGAAAAACCTGTGTGTTTGTGTGTGTGTGTGTGTGTGTGACTGCAGGCTTGTGTATGTGTGTAGTAAGAGGAGAAGAAGAAGACTAGGAAGTGAGCAGGGTCCTTTTCATCAGTGATTGGGTAAGTCATGGACACCTCACGCTGTAACAGTCAAAGGTTTAGGGCTAATCGATACATACACACACACAAACACACACACACACACACACACACACCACAGGCTGTTTTGCAGGCAGCTGTAATCAGTCAGTGGCTGTGGCAGCCTGCGATGGCAGATTGATTCTCTTTCCTCCCTCTTACTTGGTTTTCAGACTCTCTGTTTACCCTTTTTCTTCTCCTGTCTGACTGGCTGACTTGCTCTTTGTCTTTGTCTTTCCATTAATTTTTGTTTCTCTCCCACTGCTCTTTTCTTTTTCTTCCCTATTGTAACTCGTGGCTGTCACATCCTCCTCCCTCTGTGAGCACTCGCTGCTCACCCTTCATCACATCCCATTCCCTCAGGACTCTCTGCTACTTCCCATGTCGTACTCTGTTATTTTATGTGTCGTGTTTGTCTGTTTGCCCAAATGGAAATAGTTTATTTCGGCACAATACAATCAAATGTGTGTTCCGAGTGTTCTATGGACTCTGGGTTCTTGATGCTTGAGATGTGCTGTAGTAGCCTCTTGACATATTGGCCACATTCAATCCAAGTAGTAATTTGGATGAGTGACCCGACTCAGACACAAAACAAGATTTAAAAAGTGGCAAAATAATAGCAAATGTCTTTCCAAACATGATATGTTGATATGCACACATTTTAGTGTCTATTGTGGGTTCTTTTTTTTTGGCCTTAACTTTAGCTCATGCCTCTACTGTTAGTGCTAGCTACGGTTGAATAGCCAGTCAACAAGTCAGTCAGAGAACATTTGCTCTACTCATACACTTTGAAATTAAAGCCTTATTACTCACTTACCAAAAATGAAATAACAATAAAAATAATATCCTCAATAAGCATTAGCAGCATAAAGGTGCAATTTGTTAGAACTTTGGTTGAAAACATTCAAAACCTAAAATTATCAACAGGATGTGAAGGACTAATAATTTAAATGTTATGACATCTATGTATTGTGTTGCAAAGCTTGTTTCGCATGCTAACCAGGCAGCCCCAACCCGCCCTGATCCAAATATCCTGTGTTAGCAGCGTGAATAACCAACAGTTCTCGGGTGCTTTGAGATCCCAGTCCAGACAGCTAGCTACATGGCTAACTAAGCTAACTAGCTAATGGGGGCGGCAGTTAGTGGTTACTTTGATATGTTCCTCCCTATTTGTTTGAGTATGAATTCAACAGGTGGTCAGTTCTTACATATTGCACCATTAAATTATCACAATGTGATAGGGCTAACCGGCAGCACAAAGTGACATATGATTGTATACTGTTTATCTGTGTTTCTAGTGATTGGTTAGTAATATTAAGAGTAAATAAAGTTACCTTGGACATTTTTCTTGAAAATAAAGTTCTGTTTAAATTCAGTACTACTCACCAAAACACACTGTGTGTACCCCTGCTGTCTGACCAATTAATGCATTTTCTTCCACATGAATCATTTGCAAATCTTATGATTTTAAATCGTTCATTATTTACATCCATGTTTGCTATCTCCCAGTCTTCTTTGCCAGTGCCTCTCTGCATCTCACGCCTACCAACTGTCTATCAGTGGTATAGTGTAAAACTGGTGGTATAGGGTTTGATGTGAGCAAGATACATATAAACATGTCAAAGTGTAATTCCATAATTTTAAGCTTATCACAATACAAGCATTTTAAACTTTGATACAATACTAGTATAAAAAATGCTACTCAACACCTCTTTTGATACTACAGTAAAGCAAGATGAAAGTTCTATAGGCACACACATTTGGATATACTGTATATATCTGGGTAATTCCAAGTCATCTAGGCCCTCCCAAGTCGTGTCATAGATTTTCTTGAAAAAAGTCATGCAGACTTCTGTTCAGCTGATGGGACCTTGTAAAATCCATAGTTATTCTACTTTAAAAAAAAAAACAACAACTTTTAGTTTAGTTTTTTATTATTTTATAAGTCTTTGTATGTGTATTCAAAGCCTCACCAATTGCTTGTATCCACTGGATCTGGTTAAAACTTGTACTGAACATCCCCCCATTTTGATAGTTTTAGAATGTTAACAGGAATCAAATTTAAAATGAATATTTTTCACCTGAATAGAGATTCTGTGAATTTCAAAGATTAAACATTTCTGGGACAGAAGAAGTCACTGAACCCATAACAACACATTGGTAATAATGTGTTATACAAATGTATGATTACTGAGGATTGTATTGTTTCAAACAGCTGGCATCAAAAAAGTATTGATACTTTTGACAAACTTACTCCTTAGCACTACTAGTGGTCAGAAGCTCCACTGGGTACCTTTAACACCGGGCTGGGAAGCAGTTTACCTTGCACTTGTGCTTAGTTGTCCATGTATCCACACCTAACAGTAATGTCACAGTGCACTGTCACACCCTGCAGCACACTTGTACATCATTGCAGCAAAGCGAGAAGTAAAACAAAAAAAAATCAGCTTCAGTTAAGTTGCTCTTTAAACAGCAGTTGTTGATTCTACCTTCTCTACCTAGTTATTTTCCCTTCTTAGGCACACAGAAATTACAAATGTTCACTGTGATGGCCTTTGATTCTACTCATGCTGTAACTCAAAACTTCATTCATATGTTTCTAATTTATATGCGTTAGTGTGCAAATGGAAATTGATATTCTCTGTTCTGAGTTTCCGATTACTGTATCCGATTACTATTTGCCGTTATGTGACCCAGTTATCACTCAAGGGTCATTAAAACTTTTACTGTATCTTTATTCAACCTCAGCTGAATTCTGATATATTATTTTTGCCCCGAGGAAGTCACTGAGTCAAGTCTGGCTGCCTGCTGCATCTACACCAGTGAAATACCAGCCATCCATCACAGAGACATCTGTCATACACATCCATCATATTTCACCACTGCAGAGTCACACAAACCAAACACACCCAAACAAACTAATACCAGTGCACACACATACAGTAACACACAAAAGTCACTTAGATGGAAATGTATCCTTCATCTTCAGCCTGGTACAGTCACAAACTCTGAGAAAAAAATACGCAGTACACATTACAAGTGACGCGTACGCACACATGGGAGTCATTCAGTGAGACAGCTGTATCCATCATTCAGCTGGGAACAGTCATCGTAGAAGTCACGTTCTGCTGGATGAATTTTGCATTAGCATAGACAGTGAATTCCTATTCTTGGGCTGTTTGTGGGCAGGTAAGATGTGGACAGCTGTCTCCATTAATACTTTATTTCACTTTTGGTGACTGTCATGCACACGTTTGCCTTCATGCTGTCCAGCACATTATGTATAAAGGCCGAAAGTGATAGCTAGATTGTAAGATCTATTTATAGTGCAATACCTTGATGACATCTAGTATCTTTTATTTTTTTATCTAATCTACTAACACCACTCTGGTTAGTATTATATGGACATGAACCCTAAGCTAAATAAAATATAAAACATAACAAGCAGGAGGTTGGGCTGGTGAAGGTAGGCAGCCAATGGCATCAACATGTACCCAAAGTAATAATGAAAAGTATCATGCTGTAATGGCTGTGCTAAGTATGACTGGATGTTCCTTGTCAGCTGGTCGCTGAGCAGCCGGAGAGCATGAATGAAACAGGTGATTGTAATCAGTGAATGCAGTGCTTTGCCTTAACTTGCGCTGTGATTCATATGTCAGCTGGTCAAAGATTTGACAACCTAAGGCTTAAATCTCTCAAGACACTACTAACCTAAAATAACTTCTCAATTATAACATGAATGATTATGAACTTCATTTCTATAACAGTTGAGAAAAACAAAGTGCTTTATAGTAGGTCAGATGAAAATAAAACAGAAACTTTTTTCTGCTTGGCAGCTGCCATTCCACCAACATTAAAACTTAGCTGTCATAACAGTACAGTCACTACTGCTTGCGCTCACATTTGAAAATCCCTACTTCTACCCCCACATCCACCTGTAGGCTCTGTCTCTGTTCCCCTAGGGCAGCAAGTTATTATTGTCACTCCCTGCTGTGCTGTGCTTGATGAGTTTATATTTTCCCTGCAGGGGTGACAAGGTGAACTGTACATTTTCTACATTATACATAATCATTTATTCTACATGAGTTAACAGACTCAGCAAATAATTAAACAATCACTAAAGAGCTCTTTTAAAATGGTGGGTTTTAATTGTTGTAATTTGTAAGAAATTGCCAGCATTCAAAGGTAGCTCAAAAACTAAAGAGGGCAGCATAACTGCTAACTAATGCTCAGTATACTGGACTTGCATCTGTTTACTGTAGCTATCTCTGGCTGTTGCAACCAGCATGCCATAGAGCTAAGTGGCCCTATTAGCTGACTGGGGTTTGCCTACACCACAACCTTGGATGAAGTCAACAGATTTACGATTACAATACATTTTTTCTGTTTATTTTATGTCTAAAAAGCCAGAAAGCAAAGGCTGTGCCACCTTTTTGCCGAAGTCTACATGTTGCATTAATTAGAAAAAAACATCTGAGAATCTCATGGAAAGAGTGGGAACATAAGGCCCCTCAAGCCTTTAAAAGAAATCAGTATGATTTGGAATCAGTTCCTGAAAACAGAGGATAGTTAGTGCAGAAATGCCAGGGGCAGTGGAATATGCTCTTTTGTCTTTGTTCCAGTAATAACTCTAGCACTTGAATTTTTAATCAGCTGTAAACAGGATTTTTGCAGTTGTATCCAGGGACTTTCAATAGTCCAGTCAACAAATACTAAAGTCATGGATAACAAATGTCAGTTTTGATACAGACAAATGGTCTATTTTTTTGAATACATTTGAAAAAAGTCTGTCTTAAATTGTCAGCTAGTGACACATGGTTGAACAGTTCAAATAAACTTTACTTGTAACACAGATCACGGTTTAGATAATCAACATCGGATGACTTGGAAGCCACCCAGCTGTCTCACACGATTTGTACAGGGTCACACGTACACAGAGACATCAGTCAGTTAGGCAGTCAGTTACAGTAGACAGCTATATCCATCACAGCTGGGTGAGGTGCAGTCTACAGTTTGAAGGAGATTTGGTCCAAGTTCAGGATAGAGCAGGGGGAAGTGAAAAATGTAGGATTCAAGGCAGCAAGCCAAGACTTTGGTCATTCAAGGCCCGTTTAAGTCTGAGGCACTTTTTTGAGCATCAGACCTCATATTTCAATTACTGTCAGAAAAGCAATGTCAAAGATACAAATAGACACCTGTTTGTTAATGCAGTGGCGAAAGGGGACCTATGATCATGGTCAATAAGAATCTGGAAATAATTAAAAGTCGCAAAAGAAACGCAGATGAACCATGTCAGCCATATCATTATATTTTTACTTCTGTTTACACATTGTTCTTTTGGAAATAGTTGTCTTCTAACAATTGTGCAGAGAAAAACAAATGTCTTGCCTCACCACTTCTTCACTAATCTTTGTGGCACATGGACAATGTGTAAGATAATTACAAAAGCTTTTGGGTGATACAACCTCAGATTTGTTTAATCAGTCAATGTGGTCTTTATCTTTGTTTTGTTGCTGGTCTTAATTACACCCTTCCTTACTCTGCTGCAGTTGGCATTCCAGGAAAACCAAGTTAAATACTGATTCGACTTTAAAAACACTGTCATCTGAATGAAACTGAACATACTTACCCTTGACAGTATCTAAACGGTAATTGCTTTGGCTAAAGCTATTAAAGCATACATCAACACCATGCTTAGGCAAAGTGTTGATTCAAACATTCCTGCAAGGTTTGAATTGTCAAAATCCTCCTCCTCAGGAGGACTAAGTTCATACCTCTGCATTTAGTCATTGACTACAAATTGATAAAAAAACATGTTAAGCACATTACATTGACTTGCAAAGCTAGTGTGATGCTTGTGGCAGAAACTAGAAATTCTTATAAATGGAGATAAAAGTTTTAGCTGAAGTACAGGAGCAGGACTACACCTTAATCACTCCCCTTCCTGTCATGTGCCTATATTAACCTCACCACGCTTAATGCCCGCCTTTATCGTTTCTCATGTATGGAACATTGAACCCTATCACTCATAAGGAAATGACATTGCAGCCTCAAGTCATTAAAAAACTTCGACTCACCCATGGATTGCTCCACCTTGGCCAGCTACCACCAGAGGAGCGAACAACAAGGCAATTCCTTCCTCTGCAAATCCTATTTGCTTCCTGAGGCAGGCGACCCACCAGGGACATGGACGCATCTCCACTACGCACTCAGGGCAGCCGGTCCCACTCACATGCTCCATTCAAATCTCCTGACGATTCACTTCTGTCTGAGTGAACGGTGGCGGGCCTCCAGAGAGCGTCAAAAGAAGGATCATCCATCACCACTCTGGTAACAAAGTGAAACTCTTCCAACTCCATACACACTCTTCCACACTCAGATAGACAGGTGGCAGGAGTGCGCTCATGTGTGAAATCATCACGCTCTCCGTAGCACTTCCCAGGTTGCCAGCTCTGCTCCACACTACCCCCCATTCCCTCCAATAACTTATTCCAAGTCACACCACATCAAATGTGATCAATGGCACCTGGTTGCCAGGTTCACACAACACATCTCATCCTTCCAACAACCTCTCCCTAACGCTACTGGCACCGGGTTGCTAGTTCCTCTCCCTACCACATCCTCTTTGCAACAACCTCTATCCCTCACTATCGGCACCAGGTTGCCAGTTCCTCTCGCCATTACCATTTCTTTGTTGTAATAAACTTCATGGGCATGTTCCGAATTGCATACTTTTCGTTTTTACTCTAGTATGTACTGCAGCCCCCCTTACAAAGTACGTACTGTTGCATGTAGTATGCATACAATTGGGACATAGGGTGTTTTCCAAACCTCATACTTTTCTTTTTACTATTAGGACGTTATGCAGCGTCCCTTTACAAAGTACCTACTGTCGCAAGCAGTATACATACAGTTGGACAAAGGGTGTTTTACAGCCAGTTCCCCTCCCCTTCATCTCTCCTCTACAGCAACCTCTCCTGCTTCTTACTGCCACCGGGTTGGCACTCGCACCATCTACAGTTCCTCCATACGCACCTATCTCACCGACAAGAAACATTCGGTTTTCCTTGGCTTCAGAGATCCATCTAGCAACCTCCTCCTCAACCCTCTCCCATTTCGGCATACCTTCAACAACAAATCCTCACCAGTAAATACATCGACCTAGCTGAATCACTCTTTCCCTCCCTCAAGCAAACTTCTCAACCAAGACTGATTGGAAGACTGACTGACGGCATACTCATCATGCATGCTAAAATCCCAACTTGTTCTAAAGAGCTCACAGTCTTAGAGGTTTCTCTCTATATAGAGATATTTTCTGTCCAGCTTACACAGTTCGTGGCCAAGAGTTTGATGATTACCTGACTCTGGTCCTTGAACTGGTCCTCCATTTCGAAGGCACAGGTTCCTACACATTCAGTTCACCCTCAACGCAGCAGCACAGCTTCAACAATTTAGGACACCTTGTCGGGGTGCCTTGACTACAGTTGCACTGCCACACCTTCGCTGCTTCAAGATTCATCTGCCATATGTGGCTCACCTGCATGTCGCCACTGCATGAGCCATCCCCCTTAAAAAAAAAAAACTCAGAACTTCTCCCTTCACTCACCTCTCCTCCACTAATCCATCACCGAATGTTATTCCAAAAGTCACAAGCTTTGACGCCTCCATACCCTTACCCCTAGGCATGGACAAAAAGGTAGATCAGTTAGGAGGTCAATCCATCTGCAATAACTTGAAATGCCTACTGCAAACGCAAAACGCAAACTGGAACCTTCACCTTCTCCTTCTATGACGATCAACTGTCTAACCCACACAACATTCAGCCTTTCACTGATGCTGCCCCTTCTGCCAGTTCTTTCAAAAACCTCTTCAACCATCTTCGTCAGTTTTTCAAAGTTGACCCCCATCGTAATCGTTGAACCCCTGTGGGGACACAAATGGTCAGGAAAATCCATTCCCGTTCACTTCAATAACGTCGACTCCCGATCTCTCGTACTGCCACTGCAATACCCTACTTTCTAGCCTCTTCATCCCTTCCATGTCTGACCTTCGCTATATCTCAAAAAAACTGCCTGGCCTACACACTCGATCTAGCAAAACCAACCAAATTGGCAATCCAATTCCTGTAATGTACTTTAAACTAGACACACACCTAAGCCCATACGAGTTGCTTACACATCATATACAATTTAAAAAATCTCTAAATGCTTCTTTTTCAACGCCCCAGCCATCACATAATCTGGTGAAGTGGCTACCCGATCCTAGTCTCTCTCCCAATTTAGGCCAGTTCTAACTTTGTCTGGGATTCCCCCCAGCTTATTCTCAGCCACTCCTTCCATATTGGAGCAGCCTCAAAATCCTCCAGCCTAAGGGTCCCAGAACACAGGATTAGAGCCTACCAATGCTACATCCACTCCCATTTCCAAGATCTGCACAATGCCCAGCCGTATCTCTGTCTTTGACGAAGCTTTTTGGGGGTCTGCCAGCCCAGGAGCTTGATCCCTGAAGAAGCCTTCCCCACGCTGCAGCAGCTCAACACTTCATCAACATCGTACTCATACTCAGTTACCTTCTTCAACATCATACTCATATTCCACCTCAATTAACTATCGTGTACACCTCATTGATGGTGTTGTCCTTTCCCGTGAGCTGTCCCACATTGTACCAACGCAACTAATCAATGACAGCCAAGCCTAAAATAAAGTTGAAATTCTGTGATGGGTGAATGTCTTTATTCACATTTATAGCATGGCTGCATAGATGGCAATGGTGGGCTGCCTCCAAATGTCCGGATTTTACCAGTCTTGCAGACTTTGCAGGCACATTTTTGGGACATCTGCAATTGCTGAGGGCTGTCCAAACATACAATTCATTCAGTCCACAAGGGGCCACAAGGGAACTTTCTGAACTTCACTGATGTAATTACCCAAATTTAATTCCAATATAGATGTGACCTAATACTGTAGTTTTTCCAATTGCAGACAAATAAATCATGCTTAGATTTGCATTAGCATTAGCACAGAAAAGGCTCTTCTTAGGGAAAATTAGGAGGGGTAAATTCCGGTGCCAGTTCTTGTCAGCTTTTAGAGAGGAGCAAAAGAAAGCATTCTGACTGGAAACTTAACAAACTGGAAGGGTTTGTGCACGGCCCAGGACAGGAAGGCTCTGCAACAGGTGATTAAAACCACCCAGAACATCATTGGTACCGGCATGCTTAGCATCAGTGATGTTGGTGAAGTGAGGTTTCTGCAGAGAGCCCAAAGGATACTTGAAGACAACACCTACCCCAGCCACAGTCTGTTCACCCTGCTGTCATCTGGCAAAAGATATAGAAGTATCCGCTGCCATACCACCAGACTACAGAGTAGCTTCTTTTTACAGACTGTAAGACTCCTGAACTCATCAGCAACACACCGCCAAATAAATAAATAAATAAAAGACAATTTACATTTCAATGTGCAGCCCTGTGTTGTAGAATGACTAGTAAATGAACCTTGAAGCAGCTAACCAACTGTGCCTATAAGTACAGCCTCACAGATATTGTGTATTTTTAGCTGCAAATGTTCATGTTGAGGGTGGGATGGTAGTTATGATCAAGTACACCAGGACTATTCTGAAAGCCAGATGACAGGTTATTGTAAATGTTTTCTGCTGAATCAGAAAGAGGGAAGCTTGTGCTTTTTCCACTCTTTGTCTTAACTGGAAAAGTACAAGATGGATCACGTTTGTTTCTGCTTCTGCTTTTTTTTTTTTTGGTTTTGGTTTTGTTTAATCATCTGGGTTGTTTTCATTGCTGTAGACAACAAATGTTGGAAAAATGTATATTTGGTTGCTAAGTTGTTTCTAGTGGAAGGGTGGTTCTTTGGCCAGTGTTATAATTACACCAGTGGTCTCCTATTGAGAGCACTGCACTCTCTATGCTGCTATGGTGACAAACTATGTGCGGTGAAAGCCCAGGAGTATACAGGGTTTCATTCAAACCCAGTGGCATGTGACAGGCTGAAAATGAAAGGGTACAAATCTCTTCCAGGGTGACCTTGAGGCTTAGCTACTGTCATACTCTGGGTTTGAATTCAGCCTAAAACCCTTGTTGCATGACATGTTGACATCTTGTCCGTCTTTTTTCACTGTGAGGTGTCTAATATTCCAGAAATGTGATTAAAGTGATCTTTTATAAAGAGCATTGCTCTGCAATTCAGGCGTGAGCTGTTATTTTAATTTAACAAGGAAGAATGACAGCATTGGTCCAAAAAAATCCTACGGACGACTTAAAGTGCCAAAATAATCCAAAAAATAATATAAATAAATAAATGGTTCAGAAAATAAATACATTAATATGCCATTAAATGTACCAAAACTATGTTGGAAATAAATGGAGGCATAAATGAATTTAAAAAATGTAACGTACATTGATATTTTGCTTTAATTTGCCTTTGTTTTATAATTTAACAGTTCTTTAAATTAATACTATTTTGGCCCATGTAAGGTACATTAATTATTTTGTTGAGACATTTATTTAGTTCTTAGTTTAGTTTTTATTTTGGTCCTTTCAGTCTCCCCTACGTCTCCCAGCTGTAATTAAAAACATGTGGCCCATATTCACACCATCATTGCCAGAGACTTAACAGAGAACTGCAATAGATGACAGCCAGATGACTGCCTTTCAAATGCAGATTGGTTACCTGTTTTGTCAATTTTCTTTAAATAGTAGAGAGAGACTTTTTATCTGTACACATTTGGATTTTGTAGAGAGGAATTAATGCATTAATTTAGTCCTAAACTGCTGACTAATGTAAGCTTCTGAACAATGGTAATACAGCTGTTATCTTCAGTAACAGTCTCAGGAGTGTTGTGTTACCCTTTTTAATGCACAGACATCACTGGCTGTTCTGTTATGAGGTTGCCAGTGTTTGGTATAATACAATTAAAAACAATGTGGTTTTACATTTTATACATATGTTTGAAGAATACTCTTTGTCCTACATAATGAACATACAGTAACAGTCATTCAGATGCCTGTTTAAGCTTGTGACAAGCAAGTGATGCTCCCTTAGAAATTCCATCGCTGAACTGCCAGGAGATTGGATCCCGCCATGAGGTGAACACCTCAAGACACACTAGAGAAGTCTCCAGCAGTGTCCAATCACATCATACAAACACAGCCCCTGGGTGTGCTCTGCTCTGGGAAGATGATGACATCAGTAGGTATCAAAGAGAGACAGGTTTTCAGAAGAGCATCCCTATCTGTGCAAAGAGAAATCTAGGCTGACATCCCAACAACCATTTACCACATGAAGTAGCTACAGCACTGCCTTTATTTTATGCTTTCATCTTCAGAGCGACCAGTCAGGGTTTTTGTATCACTGCACCTCTCTGTTGGAGATCTAGCCAGACTCTGCCCTGCAGGTCTTTGTGATGGCGCTGCTGCCTGAGTAATTTCACTCACCCTGAAGCAGCAAGCTGTAGTTTGAGAACAGCTTCTTCAGACATGCTTCACAACTCACATACAAAGTATTCCAGCCATCTTTCCATCAGTCATGCCATTAGACCCACAAACACTCAGCTCTCTTAGGTCATTTATACATTAACAGTTGGTTTGTCCTGACTCATTGCTGTGTTCATGGGGAAAGTGGTAGTGCAGAGGTCTACATAATACAGTTTGTAGAATTAAAAAATCATTCAAGAAATTTGTTTTGGAACTTTTCACTTTAAAGTCATCATGTTGAGTCAAAGTCAACATTTACATTTGTTTCTTATGAAAGCCTGAATGGACCTTGTCACTCATACAAACAGACTTGTTCTAAAGTTTAAGAGTAATTTTAGAGTTTTCTCCTACATACAGACACAATTCACTATTGGTTCAGAAACAGAAACAAAACAAAAACTGTCTTAAGGCTCATTTATGCTCAAAGTTAGATATGGCTACGAACGGAGCCTTCTGTCTATACTCGGTGTTCATTTCGTCTGTATTTGTGCACATTTTGAGAAGGCTGACAGATGCGAAAAGAGAGTAGTACCACTCGAAATTAGGGGTCAGTGTTGCCACGAGCGAATAAGTGTGAACAATGACGCACATTTGAAAGAACTGGAAATGACGTTCGTCAACACATCACAATGTAGTCAATGGCCTCACAGACCATCGTCAAAAAAACTCTTGACTCTGAGCGGCCCGCTACTAGATGGATTGCTTAACATCTATGCCAACATAAAGTATGGATGTAGTATATGGGCAGTTATGGTTACATCATTTTAGATGGACAGATCTATTTTTGCATCTAAAGGGGGTGTAGATGAGCCTTTACTTCAGAGAGTGCCACGTCCCCATGACCTTCTCTTGTATCGATCACAGACTACTTTGCTTTAAAGAGACTTTTCTTAGCATCTGAGTTCAAGTCAGGCAATCCAATCTCTTTCTCTCACAGTACGGTACTGCTCTGATGTCAAGTTATTGGCAGAAGTATTAATATTTTCGAATTGTGTAGACAATATTCTAAACAACTGCTCTAATAAGACACATGTTACGGCTGCCGGTGGCTGCCGTTTAGCATGCATTATGTTTCTATGAGTGCTGTTGCAGGTTATGCAAATCCAGCTGTGTGCTTCCCTGTCGAGGATTGGTTCTTCTGGAGCTGAGACCGCCTACCTCCTGGTTGCTGTTTGCTGGCGTCTGTGATTGGTGTGGCTGTGATTCAACCAAACCTATCAGGAGTCTTCAATCAACCCCAGCTGCCTTTTAAATAGCAGGTGTGTCCACAGTTCAGGCGGCTGTGAACCAGTGATCAGTTGCCTCGCTGTGGGTTGCACACTATTGTGTTGGACTAGAGTATTTGGAGTGTGTATATTCTTTAGCATTGCCTGTCAGAGTGTTTGTGATTTGTTAGGTTTGAGACAGAGTACCAAGAGTTGGACACTCTTGTTTGAGGCTTCTAAATTGCCGATTAACTGCTAGTTTGATTTTGTCCATTGTGTGTTGTGAGCTAACAGGTGCTGACCTATTTTTGTTCTCTATTGTATATTGTTTTGAGCCAAGAGCTAACTGACTGCCAGTCATTCAACTTTATTTTGTGTGTTTTGGTTATTTGTCAGCTCCTGTATAGCCTTACCTTCTTTCTGTTATATTTCCTGGTGCAAGAGTACTCTCCTTAGTTAATTAAACCCCTGACTTTAACAAGAACCTGTACCAGTGTCACATTCCTCCTCATTTCTTTTCCCATAACATACTGCTCTCCAAAACGAGCCGGGTCGTCCCAATTTTTGTATGTTTTTTTGTGCTGATTCTCAACCACCAGGACTTGAAGCTCAGCAATGTGAAAGTCTTCTTTTCACAATTTGTGAGCAAGTTTCATTCACAGAACTGTTAACAAATAGAGCAGATCAGACAGCAGATTAAATTATTTGGCAATTGAAGGATTGTAGATTATGCTGATCATCAAATCTCACAAATGTGCGCCTCCTTGTGCAAAGGTGGCAATCGTCCGACTGAAACATGCAATTTTTCAGTTAAGACAATTCAGTACTGGGTACTGAAGGCCATCATTGACTCATGACACAGATTGCAACTGCTTAAAGATGGAGGATGCTGCTATGTATTATAGGAACTTGCATGATGAGTTTAATGTACTAGTATATGTGATGTACTAGAAACACACTTTATGTGCAGCAAAAATCACAAGAATGGTTTTAAATCAGTTTTTACTGTAAGCTCATGAGCATCCGTCCTGCATATTTCACGTTATGGAAGTTTTAACACATTAATTTTTTCACTATGGGATCATCTCGGAGGAATCAGTCAAATAACTTTTCCAGTGGTGGAAGAAGTACTTATATTTCACGTGAGCAAAAGTATCAATACTGCTATGTTAAAGCAACTTTTATAACTTTTTTACCTTTAAATAACAGCTTCAGGAACATTTTGATGGTACAGTGTCTTGTAATAGGGTGAATGGTGTCTCTGTTTCAGCCACTCCGCCCCCCTATCACCTGTAACTGCACTATGTAACTTCAGTCGGAGGGTAGGATCACAGCGTTACTACAGACGTAATTAGAGCGATAGACCACTTAAGGCATTTTGATAGAGAAGTCCATAACGCCAGGGATGGCGGTTGTATGACATGGCATCTGCTTTATCGGAGCCAAAACTGTAAAGATATCAGCCAATCAAGTTGTTGCATTGACAGTTGAGATTCACAGCAGTTTCAACCAATTTGAAACTTGCATTTGTTCAAATGCTCTTGAGGTGTCTGTGCAGCTACACATTCTGGGCCATGATTTAACTGTGACAGGTTGCTTCTGCTTGTGTGGGTTAAGGAATGTTGAGGCTATCTGTCCGGAGGCCCTGGAGTCATCAACTCTGTGTGTGCGTTAAAGGCTAGATAGAGGACAAGGTACTAAACCGAGTTCAGCTTTCATGCCAGATGTTTGGAGCTGATTCAATGTATACATTTCCTTATAAGGACAGAGAGACAATCCGGTCCACTTTAGGTTGCAAGCCCCAAGTAGTGAAATCAGCAGAGTTAGGTAACTTACAGAAGATGAGCTATTCCACAGGGATCGGAGGCAGATCAACTCCTCTTTCGCCTATTGGATAGTGACCAATTAGAAGAAGTAGGTAGGTGCCAGATATTGGGAACACCAGGTGCGGCCGCACTGGTTCGGACGCAGGCTTGAGATCTGTTTCAATAAAGATTGCTCTATCATTCCACCCAGTCATGCCTCCGCAGATTCTTTTATCACCAAACTATACGCCGACACCTTTGATGAAGACAGCCCAGAAACAACACTCTTTTGAGAGCAGTGAAGAGTAGTTGGTTTTGTGAAACGGTGCACATGCGCAGTAGAAGTATAACCTGCTGGAAAAAAGGTGTTTTAAACCTTATTTTGGGGAAAAGTTACTAAACGTAAGCTTTTCTTATCAGATTTGACTAACAATTATATACATGCATTTTTGTATGTCTTGGTGACCAGTCTGGCTCTCTCCACCATTCATTTAGATAGGGGTCTGGTCTTATTAGCCCGAAATAACTGCCTGGGGGGTGTTGCCAAGATGGCTGACGAGTGGCAAGACTTGCCTTTAAGGACTTTGGCATTACATACATATTTACTTCAAAGATACAAGTTTTCAAGACATAACATTGTTATGATATAATGAGCTTTGTTTGTAGTATCACATTATGTCTGACACATTGTAACAGACCTGGGATTTGTATTTACAACAGTGGTGTTGCACTCAGAAACTGTGGGGCACGCCAAATTGCACAAAATGCCAATTTCTACATAATGTTGCTTTAATCTACTCTAATCAAAATATGTACTTAGAGTATTCAAACTAGTAGTACTCATTGGCCCCAATGTTCCTTTCAGAGGGTTATAATATCACAACCACTATGTGTTTGATTATTATTATGATACATTAACACGTTTGAACTACTTTATATACCGTTATGTAGCGCCTACACACAGACAGACATTATGGTGTTCATCATATTACAATGACAGAGGTATATAATAGCCAGTCATTACATAGATGTATCACTTATCATTCCTAAACAGATGTGTGTGTGTGTGTGTGTGTGTGTGTGTGTGTGTGTGTGTCCACATGAGGCGTTATGGCCGCCCTCAGGCCACCAGGTCTCTCTGCATCGGTCAGCTGCAAAATTGTGATTATGCATCAGTGTTGGTAGACATTGGGCTAGCAGTTTGCAAGCATAGGGCGACACTAGCTTTCATCAAGATTTCCCATAAATAAACTCAAATACTCAGGAGTCACACAATGCATTTGTGTTGATGATAAATGCTTGTTCCATTTGAATGTGATCTCTGCTTTTTGACTTTCTGCACAGTCACATTAAGTCCCATGAAGTGTGAGTTCTCATTTGCATGAGATAAGAGGATTATATCACAGCAAAAATGTGAAGATTTAAAGTTACAGTTTCAGAATGATTCATTTATTTTCTCTTACTCCTCAGTAAAAACAACTGCTTCTGCCTTTATCCCAGTGCACATCAAACCGCGTAAGAAATATAAATCTCACATATCAAGAACAGGCAGTAATGAATTCTAACCTGCTCGGCTCAGCTTCTGTCCACATTCACCCCAAGTGTATCTGATATTTGGAAGCTTAAAAGCAACGTGGGAGACGGGTATATGACTGTGGCCCTCGGTTAGTTCCTGCTGAGTATTTGCTCATACTCACAAGCGACTTGGCCGCCTTTAAAAGTCTTTTTTGATGAACTGGCAGTGAGAGAAGCGGTAAAAGCACTGAAACACACACTCAGACACCCAGATCAGAGGAATAAATCTGGGTTACAGTGTGCAGGGTGTTTGGGTGTGTCTGTGGGGATGTCCCTTTTAAAGCAGTTCTTCCGAAAAGCAAAGTAAGCTCGGTGCTGGTTCAATTATTCATTGTCTGAACTGATTCCTGTTTCTTTTTCCTCTCAATTTTGCATCTTTGCTCCTTTCCCTCTGTCTCCATTTTTCTAATGTTTTCAGTACATCACGTCCTCTCTGTCTGTCAGCCACATCTCTCTCTCTCTCTCTCTCTCTCTCTCTCTCTCTCTCTCTGCCTCTCCATCATGTTCTGATTGACAAGTGTGATGGTGTTTGCCTCTCCTTTCCCTGACCTTCAACTCTCAGGAATGCACACACAAATACACGCACACAGCATACAGCAAGACTGCTAATGGCTTCTACCTTTGCAGACTCTGTCAATAGGGAATTACAGTCCTTATACAGGAAGAAGGATACCCACAGAGACAGAACATTCAATATTCATGCCAATAAAGCAATGTGAGAAATGGTTCTTGCCCAGACAGGAAGGTGGGCAGAGAAATGTTACTTATTATGAAGAAATTGCTATTATCACCTCAATAATTATAGATGGATTTTGGAGATTTCTCTGAATGGAATTGTATGACACTAATGGAAAGGTGTGAAACATTTTATTTAAGGATAAATGACTCACTGAAAAAGGACAGTTTCATCAGGAAAGCAGCAGGGCTTAAAAGTCGATGTCTGTGGGACGATTTGCCATTACATTTTCTCAGGATATTCATGCTCCCTAGAAAGAAGTAGTTAAACTGGTCCCTACAAGTCTTTTACTTGTTGAATAATGTCCCAATTCTAGCAATGACTCAGAGTTAGCAAACACTATTTTACATTTTTACCTCGTGGTTTTAAGCTGACTTATTTTTTTTTCTCCAAAAAGTGAGATGAATACTGTCATGGTTCAATGTTTTTTTTTGTAGTTTGCAGTCTTCCTTTTCCCTCCTGTGTTCCTGTGCGCCTCCTCAGCCTGATTTTCCCCCACAACTGTCACACATCAGCCTCGTAAGCACTGCCCTGTTCCCAGTGTCTCTCCACATACACCTCGTCCCTGCAGTAGTTTAGTTTGTATTAAAACCTGTGTTGTTCCCTCACTCTTGGTTGGTTCGTCTGTTTTTGTCAATGCATCTCCTGTGCTAGTTTTTCGTATTACTTTGGTATTTTCCTTTGCCTGCCTTATGTTGCCTGTTCTTTCGTTTCCTTTCCTGGATTTTGGACTTTGGTTATCAGTTTTAAAGCTCGCTTTGTTTCTTACCTGCCTGCCTCTGTGTGTGTCTTGCGCTTGGGGACATTTTTGCATAAATGTGACAAATACAGTTTATTGTTGTCGTTATTGAAGGCATTGATTAACTCACCTGATCATCAAACATTTCAATTTTTCCCTAAAATCACTTTGTCCTCATTAACAAAATTGGTATGTTAGTCAAAGTAACTATTTTCACCCTTGAATGCCATTTGTGGAATCCTCGGCTGAGGACAGGTATGTTCATCTTATTTTTTTTGTTGCTACTATTGGACCCTGCCTTGCTTCTTTACTGCAAAAGCGGATGATTTAAGTCTGTCTAGTAGCCACACAAGTAGGTGAGCCCCTATCCTCTGGGCCCTATGCTAGGAACTGAGCGATGACCCATTGAAAGTGAAGCATAATCAATAACTCCAAAATATTAACATGGATGAACTTTTACTGAAGGAGTAATTGATGACATTCAGCCCATCAAGTGGGGCGGCTGTGACTTTGAGTGGTTTCCCATTAATTTGAGCATGTGTGGTTCAATCCCCAGCTCCAGCTACATGTTAACATGTCCTTGTGCAAGATACTTAAACTGTTCTTGATGGCACTTCCGTTATTGTGTGAGAACACAGAACAAATGTATCCTATAGATACCTCTAGAGCTAAAAAATCAATGAATCAAATTGTGGTGTTATGCAACACTATGTGTGAGTTGGTGTAAACTTCCTGTAATCTTTGCTAAGTTGCCTGCCTGGCAACTTTTTGACGACGATAATACTATTGTGTATATAACTATACTAAATAGTCCAGCATATAACCCCTGTAATGAAGGTCCTGTCATTTCCACTTTGTGTAGCACAATATGTTACCAGTTAATAGAATAAGACACTGAAACAGAAGATTGAATTGTTTTATTGAAATTGTTACATTTTGCTGATGCTGTTTAAATAGATACCTCCTCAGTGGTGAAAGGTTTCCTGTAAGACAAACACACATTCAGTTTGTCTCAGTTAAACATAACGCAGTAATGGTATAAAGCACTACATACAACATGTTAGTTTACTGATTTGTGGCTGACTGTGTGTAATGTTTGAATGAAAGTTCACTCACCTGTTGTGTCTCTTCTTCAGGGTGTTCTGGGCAAAAGAGTCCCCAGGGCAACGAAGCACAAATTTAAAGGTTCCAGGAGATACCACCTGTTGATTGGTGTAGGGGTGTCTGGGACTTTAGTTCGTTTGTCAGGATTGCTAGGATTGACTGGTATGGTGTTAGATAAAATAAGATCAGGTAGAATACTTTATATTAGTATAATCTAGGTGTGGCGCAGATTCCCCTATATTGTGGGAGGGGTAGAAGTTAATGGCATCGGCAGGCTATATAACGCAGCCAGTTTCTAGCAAGCACTGCCACTGCCAGGACTCCATGCAGCTCGTTGTAATGTTGTTCTGATGTATGTTAAATGTTGGTGTAAATAAATACCTGCTTTTGGTCTGCACCAAACCTCTGCCTCAGACTCCTGCTTCAAATATCCAGCCGTCACACGGCCATCCTAACAACCCCCATTAATCTAAAACGTCCTGTTACCCAATTTCTAGTCTTTATGCTAGGCTAAGATAACCAACTGCTGGTTGTATAGCCTGACGTTTTAGTTTAGTTGTTTCCTGTTTTATTTTGAAGGTTTTATCATCCTGTTTCTTCCCTTCTTTGTGTTTTTTCCCTTCTTTTTGTTTGCCCTAATCTCTTTGTCCATTCGTATGCATTCTTCACATCTGTTCCAAAGCCATATTTTTGCTCCTCGTGTTTCAAATTTGATTGCTGCTTGTGTTCCTTGTGTCTTTCTAGTTTGTACTCAGTTTGGTTTCATGCTCTTGGATTCTTGCTTTTAGTTGCCTGCCTTTTCATTCTCAGCTTTTTGTGTTTTGGGGGGGGGATCCCGCTTTGTTAGTAAAACTCCACATTTGGGTCTTTTTTTTGCAAACCATCACAGATATTTGATGTATATACATGGGAGTGATGTCTATCTTCTCATCTAGCTCTCAGCAAGAAAGCAATTAAATGTTTTTCCCCAGAAGCTGAACTATTCGTTTAATGATAAAACACAAGATGAAGCGAACAAAAGCACATTTGCTCCTGGCATGAACTGAGGCAAAGACGTGTCGGCTGAAAATGTTTAATCTTTAATGAAAAATGTGTGCTCATGCTGAGACATTTGACTGTTGAAGCAACAGTTGGTAACATTTCCATGAGTTTTACATACCTAATCTATTTGGAAAAACAACAAGGCAGTCAGTATGAACAGTGAGAGCCACCATTAAGAAAGCGGTGCCAATTAAAGTCATAGTACAAGGCCATGTAAGAAGTCCTTTCAGGACTTGAGATGTGACAGTTCTGACCTTTTTGTTAATTAGTTTAGAAACACCAAATATGATTGATATAAATCTTGGAAGTTTAATGACGTCTGACAGTGAGGTGCCTGAATTATGCTGAGCCAAGAACTTCAATGATCCCTCAAAGTAAGGACACACACAGCCGCCATAAAAGAAATGTAGGGGTTATCCTTGGGTTGCAGACGAGCCAGTCTCACCAGCCAATGCAAAGTCTGAATCTTTTCCTCTCTCCCACTCCTCTTCTCATCCTCCTCTCTTTTTCCCTCTCCATCCTTCTGTCTTCTTTCATTGTCAAATGTCTTTTGTTGTTGTGATACACAAAGGTGCTTACTAACAAACCAAAATATTCTTGCAGGGGCAAAAATCCAACACTTCAAGGCAATGCAGACATCAGTGGATTTTGCTAAAACCCAAATAATAAAAAAAAGATTCTTTCTCCCGCTAAGACTTCCATGAATGCCTTCTTTTGATTCCACTCTCCCTCTCTCTGCTTTATCCCTCCCTCCCTTCCCACTTTCTGTCCACATCTCCTGCTCTTTCTTGCCACTCCCTCTCTTTAATGACAGTATTATCCTCACTTAGCCATCTGAGTCTCTCTGCCTAAAACCCCACTCCCTCAGAGCTGCATAAAAGGAGAGAGGGGGTGAGAATAACACTGACGAGAGGTCTGGGTCTGAGCTCTTTTGGGGCTACGGGCTCAACAAGAAGCCTGTAATTCTTCAATGCTCTCAGATTATTTGTGTACAGACTAACCAGATTGCTGGATGGCTGACTAAGAGGGTAGGATGAGGTTGTATCAGAGAGCCACATCTGAGGTGATCAGTTCACAGGTCGATAGAAGTCATCATGTAGTTAATAACCCTCATATGTGTTCAGGCTGCCATGATGGGATGATGACTCTGATGTTGCCCCCTGGCCACTGGCAGCGAAGAGGTAATCTGCCAAATTGGACTCAGATATTATAGCCAGATGGGAATTCATTTTTTCCCCTATTTTTTATATTTCATTTAATTCCAAAAATGAATAAATGTTTTCACAGTACACTGATTTTTTCCTAAAAATGCTGTAACGTGTTGGTCTGTCTCCCAGCTAAAGATTTCCACCAACTCTATTTTGAATGTCTGGCAGCAGAAATCATATCTCAATGCCATGATAGTAAAAAGAAAATTCAAACCAATGAAACAACATCCTCAAAAACAACCTGCAGGGTCTATAAGATAGCATTGCCATAACAGCATGTACACAGCTTGTAGTTGTTAGAAAACAGTAAACGTGTCAGAAGATTAGCCTGCTAGTGCTAGAACTTGCTCGGTCCCTCAAGAATCTTCCAGCTGGACTGAGCCGTCAGTCAGCCTTGCTGCTACTTTGGATGCATGTTGATACCAGGTCTGACCAGCTTTAGAGTGATCCGAGCACAACTGGACAGCTCAAAGTACAGGTGTGAATGCATCCAAGATGCACTGAGATCCAATCATTCAGACCACTTTCGGAGCTGGTCTGGGTAAAGTAAATTAAATGTTAACTGGTCAACGTTCTCAGCAGATATTTCTGAACTCACTATCTGTTTCAACTAACCATTACACTACAACCACAATATCCCTAGACTCCCTCACAAATTGTGTGATTTTAAGAGTTGTAGTGTAAGGAGAGACTTAACAAACTTCATCAAAAGACGACAGCAAATTCTAAATCATTCAAACATTCTTGTAAATTCTGCATTAAATGCAATATATTAAGTTTGATCCTGATCACTCAGGATGGAAGAAGAAGAAAATGTAAGTCATATTCAGGCTCAGAGGCCAATTCTCAGTCTGCCTACAGTCAGGCAAACCAATAGGTGGCCAATGGTCCAACCAATTTTGTGCATATTACTCTTGATACACACAACAAATGCCATCATTCCCTCTCTTGGCTTAAAAAAAAAGTCTCAGCGAGGCTGAAATCCCAGAAGAGAGTGGAGACGAAGGTGGGTGGAGGCAGAGACAGAGAGAGACAGAAAAAGACTGAATGGAAACTTAGAAAGCAAAACAAATCAGTAAGTCCTGCTGTTATACAAATTTAAATAAGCTCCTTTAGAGCAAGACTCCTCCATGATGAGAGGAGAGTGGATGGAAAGAAAAACAGCAAATAAAAACAGTGAAAATCCTTCTGTTGGAGCTGAATTTAAATCAGCATGTCCACAGCAAAACCCACTCCACAACAGCAAGAGAGAGAAAAATGTTTTTACCTAATGTCCTTCCTGCATTTCAACCAGAAACTTCCAAAACAAACTCCAAAGCTTGGGGAAAAGAGCATCAGAAAGAAAATAAGAGATGTAATAAAGACAGCACTGATTCTCTTCCTGTCATATAGAAATTTGCTTCTCAAAACAGAGTTTCTGCAGGTTTTACAACATAAGTTAGACTGTTGGAAACATTTTCAATAGGAATAAAACACATTCAGGTGAATTCATCGAATAAAAAGACACATGGAGAAGCTAAATGAAAAATGTATTAAAATGAATAAAGTGTTTCATTACCCTCAGACCACCTTATTTCATAAAATAACACAGATATAATCATGCATACAGAACGCACATGACTTATTCCAGCATTATTAAAGCAGTAGGCAGTCATCTTTATAAAAGTGTACTTCTAATTGTCTTAAATTACAAAAGGGAGACCTTCCCTCCGTCCCCAATAATATTAATGATTATCATCATCAACAGTGAAATTGTGCCGGGCCACATAGGGTCCCACATGTCATTAGGAGGAGCTGAGTTCAATTATGCATATATAGTAAATATGAAATGTACTAATTTATATTTTTTTACTGTAGATTAAGGTTAAGTGGTTACTTAAATTAGCCTTAAATGTTGCATTAAAATGACATTAAGCTGTGTTCATATGCTTTACTGATGTCGAAGTATAGCAATAACACAATATAAAAATAGTACAGGTTATACAGCACTATATAAGTTATATCACATGTATTCATTCAGAAAAATTCTTAAAGGATAAGTTCACCCAAAACTGAAAATTCTGTCATTATCTAACCCTCATGCCAGTGGAAAGTCAGGTAAGGTAACATTTCTGGAGCTTCACAGCAAAACCATATTGCATCATTCTCCTAAACAACTGAAGTAGCTGCGGACTTAAAATGTGAAAAAAAAAACAACTGGAAAAAAAAAATCAAACCAAGCATCATAGCACCCAAAGTGTTTCACAGAGCAAGCTAAAAACGATACAGGCAAAACGTAAAGACAAGAATAGACAGCAGTAAATAGAAACTTACAAGTTTAAAGTAAAAATTACATAATGAAGCAATAAAGCAATAAAAAACTTTAACAACAGTAAAACAATAAAAACTATAACAATAAAGCAATACAAACTATAACAACAATAAAGCAATAAAAACTGTAACAACAATAAAAACTATAACAACAGTAAAGCAATACAAACTATAACAACAATAAAGCAATAAAAACTGTAACAACAGTAAAGCAATACAAACTATAACAACAGTAAAGTAATACAAACTTTAACAACAGTAAAGCAATAAAAACGGTAACAACAATAAAACAATAAAAACTATAACAACAATAAAGCAATAAAAACTATAACAACAGTAAAGCAATACAAACTATAACAACAGTAAAGCAATACAAACTATAACAACAGTAAGGCAATACAAACTATAACAACAGTAAGGCAATACAAACTATAACAATAGTAAAGCAATACAAGCATTAAGAATTAAAATTAGACAAAATCCATAAAAAAAAATAAAACACAAGGGATAAAAATACTATGAAAACCAATGATTAGGACTTAGAAAAGGCAATGAATGATGACGCACCTTAAGTAAAAACTGGGCTAAAAAGATATGTCTTAAGGTTTCTTTTAAAAATGTCCACAGAGGTGGAGTCTCTGAGATCCTCAGGCAGACTGATCCAGAGACTAGGGCCACAGTGTTAAAGGCAGACTCCTCATGTGTCGACCAGCTGCAGAGGATCTGAGGGATCTGCTAGGTACATATCTGAAAAGCATGTGTGAGAGATAGGCTGGAGCCAAGCCATTCAGTGATTTAAAAACTAGCAGGAAGATCTTGAAATCAGTTCTAAAACCGATAGACAACCACTGTAATGACTTTACAATAGGTGTTACATGTGCTCACTGTCTGGTCTTCATAAGTACTCGGGCTGCTGCGCTCTGAACAAGTTGTAGGTGGCCAACAGCTTTGTTAGGTTGACCAAACAAGAGAGCATTGCAATAGTCAAACCTTGAAGTTATAAAAGCATGCATACGTTTTTGGCTCCACACAGCATCGTCCGGTGTGAAGTCTTCAGAAGCCTAGAGATCCAAAATTGATTAGAAAGACTTTATTTATTTACACCGTTTTCAAAGGCAAACTTTTCACTGTAGCTGCTAAGCTAGAAGTGTTAGCATTTACCCCGTCTGATGTGGGTGCACAAGCTATATTTGTTGTAAATAGCATCTTTTTAAATCAATTTGTGATCTTGAGGCTTCTGGAGACTTATACATTTCAAAACAAGTCTCCATCTACTTCAGTTGTTCAGGGAAATGCTGCAACACTGTTTTGCTGTGAAGCTCCAGGAATGTTTTGTGGACTCCAAATGCATTATTTGCATTAAGATTAGTAGATCATGACTGAAGTTTCATCTGAGGTGAACTTATCCTTCAAGTGAAGGTGCAGAGGTGTTATATATTCAGGGCTTGTTCTGGTGGAAAGTGTGGGACCCGGCTGTTTCCTGTAAAACCAGACCATGTTTTCGGTGAAAAGTCTCAGACACACCTGTATATGATGCAAGAGTCTGCTTCGTTAAACGTCTGTGATGCAAACTTAAGTAAGCCTCTTTGTATTCAGTTGTGACTTGAAATATTGCTGTTTAACTGAGCTTCAGCAATGTCATCTAGTCTTAAATTAGCTAAATGCTACTTGGTCAATCGACAGCAGCGACCAGAAATGGTTGCGTCATGGAGCAAAGTTCACCCTAATGAACTTTTAACTGCACTCCTACTTGTATTCCTGTTTGCTGTGTCTGATTTGGGCTGCAATTGCTGTTAAATGATGCAAGAGCACCAGATGCAGTCAGTCGGGTTTGACCGCCTCACAACCTCACTTGCAGCAGAGAGGAGGGCAAGAAGGCACACTGCTAATCAGTGTGGACGAACGCCTGAAACTTGGCACAGGTCAAAATACAAAAAGAAATCTGCGGGCTGCAAGTGAAAAAATGAAGAGCCCACGGTGACATCTTTAAATTAAGAGTTTCTCGGTGTCTCTCTTTGGAAAAAGTCCCTTCTTTCATCCCACTGCAGACCTTTATATGAATCGAGAGGCTCACCTTGATTTTTCTTTTACAGCTTGTGACATGACTTTGAGTGAAAATCATGTGAAAAATGTGTATAATACGTAACATATACAGGTTACATATCAGTGAACATATATAAAGAATAGAAAATGAGCTATGTATATTGAAAAATATTAAATCTGCAAACCATAAGTAAATGTAAATATATTTTCCCGGCTGTTCGTGCTGCAAACCATTTAACTGATTCATTCCTGACATAACCTCTCCTGTTATATTAAGCGTCCCAGATCTTTATGTTGAATAATGAAATATGGTGAGAGTAGGAGGGAGGAGGAACCTGAATATATACAGACTTTTCATGGTCAAATAAATTCCGGATTGTGCTTTGATATTGTTACAGAGAGCAGATTGAAAATGATTTCCTGAAACTCTACATCAAACAGTGACTACTAACAACAGAGGAGACATAGAGAGGAGCTTAGATATGCATAACCACATGTGATTTAGTTGGTGAGGGAATGAGAGAGGCTGCGTGTGTCCTCCAGTATATGTAACTTTGAGAGGAGCACTGAAGTCGATTGCACTCCACTCTGCATAATTCAATTGGCAGACAACACCCGGGGGTTGCATAAGACATGCCGTGAGAGACTTGATATGGTGTGTGAGTGTGTGTTTAACATGGTAAAAAGGTAAATTTTAACAAGGCTGATATCACAGCGAGAGACCCAGCGGGAGTCCTCCTGCAGAGCTTTGGAGGAACACTCTAATCTTTTCTCTACCTCTTCACCCATCTCTTATATCACTTGTCCTGTTATGTTTCGTCCTCTAATGCTTCTCTCCAACTGTGTCCGTCTCTTAGACACATTCAGACCTAGCAATTAAAGTCGAGTTCTATTAATGTTTGTCTGATTCAGATCGCATTCCCTAGGCATCAACGTGCACCTAAAACTTACTCTACCATTAAGAATTCCGGCTGGATCTCGTGTCCTCGCTTGATATGGAAATAAACATGTACATCCCTCCCAGTTTGCATGAAGCTGGTCGAACGTTTCTTTTACAGTCAGAGCTCAGAGAACCATCCACAGCTATGCTATGTTAGATGAAGGTGATCTTCCTGCCTCAGAGGTTTTTGTTCAGCTCCAGTGGTATGGGCACAAAGCTGCCAGAAGCAGAGGTACAAAAATATGTGTGAACTGGTGCATGTCTCCACTTGTCTTTATGTCAGTGTCACACAAAGAAAGGAGTTTTTACTCTCAGGTGAAAATGTGCCTCGATTCCATAAAGTTGAGGAAGTCACAGGAAGCAGATTAAACAAGATTAAAAGTCGACAACACCATGTTATGATGTCATGTTAGAAATTTACCATCAACGTCTCTTATTAATGTGTGTGCTCATTTGACTGATGTGTGTCATTAGTTTCAAAGATATAATATGTGAGATTTCTGAATTAAAATGTCTAAAAACTCACCCATTGTTATTCTGTTGAGTTGTGTACCTACATTATTCCAGATGTTTCCAACAATCTTCAACGTGTCCAACAATCCACAACTTTACCGAAGGCAACAGTGCTATTCATTTGGTCACGTGTCACTGTAACTTCTGGGATAGAAGTTACATTTGTGGACTTTAAACCATTACCTCATCTGTGCACTGCGGGATCATTTGTCTTTATTTGTGCCAGTGTTTATTTGCCCCAAAGTGCCAAATAAATTTACTGTACATACATTACATTAGTCGTAAACTAATAAGCAACGGCATGAATGATGTATCTGTGTCTTTGAATTCAGGTCTTCACTAAACTCAGCACTCACCAGAGATGCAGGTTCCCTCGTCTTTCCCCCTCTGCTCTCTGTAACATTGCACCCGACAATGGAGGTCACCTGCTGTTTCCGAACATTTCAGTACTCTGGGTGTTTAGTGGTGCTCCTGATTTGATGCTTCCAGACAGTCTTTGTCATTTCTGTACTCAGATGGAGATATTATTACTAATAACTTTGCATCCTGACTACATATGATCTTATACTCGTTTATTTCTATTTCAGACTTTTTTTGTCCTGTTTTACAACCTACGCTGCACACCTAAAGTTTGCATTAAGCAAACTAACAATTAAGATATGATTTACAGCTAAATGGCTCTGCATTGCGAAAATGTAACTTGCTCGTTTCCTATAGCATTTCCACAGACCCCTATATTCATTTCCATATCTTTATAGCCATAGAAAGAGGATGTCAGTGTGAATCTGGTGTTGCACAAAAGTCAAGGCTGGGTTTCAACAGACACTTGTCAACCTCTGCATCAACAAAGTACTGCTTTCAAAAGGGCATCAGCAGCACTTCACCTGCAAAATGTCTATAATGACATAGCTAGTGTTTTGCTCACATTGTTCACTCAATTTAATCGACTGACACCACTGACAGCTACTTTTATTTATTTCGTAGCTTTGAGCAGGCATGGCACCAGGATTTACATTTTGGATGGCCCACAGTAATTTTGGCTGGTCCTTGTAATTACAGCAGTTAATACCACATGTTTGCCTTCCTTTTTTCAGTCTTGCTAAAACAGAAATGACTTATATCATGCTGTGGACTATGACACTAAAATCTTGTTCTAAAACATTTTCAATGCCAAGATAGCTAAGGCCTAGCATTTACAACCCTCAATATCCTTTACGCGTTGTGTTTCAAAAGCTCCCACCGGGCGGAGGTTCAGTCTACCCAAAGGCAGCACTAACAGATACAGACTGAACTTTGTTCCATCTGCTACTACCTTTTAAAACTAACTATAACACTGCTCTATGGTAATAGTGTGAGTGATTTGAGAAGAAATTGAGAATTTTTTGTTTGACTACTGTCTCTAAAGCAAATTGCCACACAGGGACATTAAAGTTTATACCTACTGTTTGTATTTATTTATTACAAGTGGCACACGCTGGTATAATGGTCAACTCATGGAAAATGAATCTATCATGTTCATTTTTGTTGTAGATTATGTAGACACCCATTCATGTAGAACACTTGCATTATAACTAGGCTTTATTTGAGGAAATCAGCTGTTTAGTGCACAGTGGACACTAAGCAACTCAACAATATAATGCAGGCACTGGATGTCAGTGATAGAGTACCACTTTGAAAGCTCTGTCTACATCCATTTGTCCAAGACCTCAACAGACATATCTGTGATCGTCTAATCTCTCCTGCTGTGGATTAAGGCTGCTGTATCTTTGACTTGAGACCTCTCAGGGAAATTATCAGTAGCTACAAGCACTTTTCTCTTCTTGATAACCCGCCAGCTAAAGTATCTCTGTTTAATTGAGCTGGTCTGCTGTGTGTGAGGTCACGCTCTACATACTGAGACAAATGTAGAGCAGCTCAACTGTCATTTTATAAGTCTTCTGAAGGGATGCGTGGTCCCGTTATGGTCTAACAGAAGCCCATGGGACAACCCCAGTGGATAAAGTGAAGTCAAGTTAGAAACCAGGCTGTTTGAAGTTCTTAAAGCTGATACTTTGGGGATAAAAAAACGGCTTCTCAACACTTGTAACCCACGTCATTAGATTCCCACTTTTTTTCATATATCTTTTAAACAAGCTTTTATGCAAATTGCACAGTACAGAGTTGCATCTTGATGTATGTGACAGAGGAGCAGGAATTGACAGAGAGAGCAGAGAATGGAAGGAGATGTAGTTATGATTTGGATTCTGCTTCCCTCCTCCTTGTCTCCTCTGATAACAATCACTGTGGCTGCCTGTGTATTGGCTTTATCCTACCATCTGATGTGTCTGTAAAGTTTGTGTATATTTGTGTGTGTGTGTGTGTGTGTGTGGGGGGGGGGGGGGAGTGGGTGGCTGACTCCCTGGAGGTAATGTGTTGTACAGTAATTTGATAGTGTGACACAGTTAGAATGAATTGGCTGCCACAGAATAGAGCAACACACATCACTGCTGCGGACAGATAATCTGGTTAGGATGAGGATGCACTACAGCACTGAACAGACTGAGGAGAGATTTAAGATTACACCCCAGATGACTGATATCAGCTCATTCTGTTCGCATCGCTCTGTGGAGCACACACGCTTGATTGTCAGCTGGATTTCGGAAACACACATTGGACTTAGAGAGGAAACTCAATCACAAGTTAGAACATACACTGGATTAAAAGTTAGGTTGTAGGAAATACATCGTATACATTTTAAGGTCATGCATACCTCCTGTCTGCTTTACGACAGGTCTAAATGTGTTTGTGTGTGTTGCCTGTCACACAATGCATACAGGGATAGGCTCCAGCTACCCCTGACCCTGCAAAGACAAAAATAGAGGACGGAGGGACAGATGGATGTGTCAATACAGATTTCATGACATTTACTTTTTAAGGCTGGGAATAAAATGCCAATTCCATGTATGCCCGGGTGATAAAGCACCAAAGGGCATATGCAAGCACCCACATGGAAATCAAACTAGGAGAACAGTGCATGCAGAGTTTTAACTGTGAGCTTTTCATTACAATTACAAGAGTACTCCACCAGTTTAACATCCCACTCCTGTGACATTGTTAGACTCAGAATGGACAGTCTAAAAGTATTTCTTCACATCTTTCTTCCTTGTCAGAACCTTGCCTACATTACCCAAAATGCAACGTGACCATCGACAGTTAAGATCTGGTAAACTCACTTATTTCAAATTTCACACTCCCTATTTTTTTTTAATCTGCCAAACTTGTAGACTTCGACGCGATCTGGTGCTGACTGAACTGACATTACTTGAGGACATTTTTCCATAAGGCCCTACTCAGACAGGATCAGGTGTTGTGCTCTATTATTTATTGTTGAGTCTGATTCACATGTCATTAAGTACAGGCGACGTGGGAATGAGACTCAACAAATATCTGTTTCTCCAGAATCCCTCACCCCACCTTTAGCTACTATATCCTATGATATCCTAAATATATTTCACTTTAAATACAAGGTAGAATTCCTCTCTTGCACCAAAAACATCCAGGGTGGCTGCTGTATAACATTTATCTAATCTGTTAATCACTTTAACTCGAGAGAGAAAACAACCACAGGTATTTTCTATCATTGCAAGATTTGTTTCTGTCACATTACAACCTTCCTCTGTTACTGTCAGCCGCAATATTTTTTTTTTCATAGATAGTTTGCCATGATATTTTGTAGTGACCCATAGCGGTTTGTATTGATCGGTTGTGGCAGGAATGTCTGGGAAGGGGTCAGACAGCCTCTCCAGCATGCTCTACCATGTCAGTCACACCCCTTGGAAATAAAATTCAAGGAGGTGACTTTCTTTTATTCAAAAGATAAGATAGAACCTTGCCTACATAACCTCACTTCATTCAGTAAAATAAAAAAAAACTAATACAGAATGCAATCTTAACTCTATACCCAAATCCTAAAGCTTAAAGGTGCAGTCGGTAACATTGAGGAGAAAGAGGACTTAGCATTAAATTTGAACAAGTACAACTTTCAGATCCCTCTCCACTGCACTCCTGTCCTGGCTGCCTCCAAAGTCCCTCCCCAGGAGGCTGGCCGCGACGTTAGACATTACTGTTGTGAATAGTCAACATTGCTGGCCAACAAACGAGCAGAAACAAATCATGTCGACATGAAAAGTAATCTACAGCAATATATATTCAGTAAAAACCCAGCACACACTGATTTCAGTAAGTTACTTCGATGTTTTTTTTATAACCGAAACTGTCGTGAATATTGCTAAATGGCCAGTAAACCACGTATGACAACATTTATCTGTGAGAGCACAGAAACGTTACATAATTATGAGGACAAAAACAAAACCGATAAGACTGCCAGGTCACTTCATAAAGATATTTTCTGCTACTTTCTAATAAAACAACGCCAACCAGTAACGTTAGCCCTAGCATCGGAAACAAGCTAACGTTAGCCCGACTGCAACATCACAGTAACATCACATGCACTACGGAGTACTACTTTCTCTAAGCTCCTGAAGCCGCTCTCAGAGATATGAGCTTGACCGAGCACTAGCATGAGCTGAGGAGGAAGGGGGAGGGGGCTGTCCGCAGTGTGTGCGTGAGCAGTGATTGACAGCTGTCAGACACTCCATCAGACACCATCCTGACTCTGATTGGTTCTTTTTGTTCGGTCGCGGTGGATTCTGGCAAATTGCAGTAGGAGCAGTAGGTGGGGCTAAATGAGCCTGTTTTTTTTTTTTGTTTTTTTTACAGATTACTAGTTTCATGTAATGCTGTCTTTACATAGTGACAGTTTTAGCAAATATGACAAAAAGTTACTTGTATAAGACTGACCAACTGCACCTTTAACTGACCCTGTGAAGAAGTATAAATGTTTGAAATACAAGAACGCTAAGATATGCATGGCCAGTGCACAGAAACACACACCCTCTCACACACACAGCGATCAAAGTAAACAGTGAGTGGATGCAGAATGGCTTTGTGGAGAGGCAGACCTGGTGTGACGAAACATCGGGAGGAGAGCAAGCTGGATGAAATAGAAAGAGGAAGAGAGACTAACAGAGAGAGAATGAGAAAACAGAGGAGATAGCAACTGAGAGAGGAAGAGAGTGTTGTTTATATAGAATATTAGATGTGCCTCTCCATGCTGGCTCGAACACAGTAACTGAGTAATACACACACACACACACTCCCTCTGAGTAACAACCAAATGGAGAGAGACAGAGTGAATTAAGGCCACGAGTTTGGAAAGAAACTGTTTGTGTTTGTCTGCATGCAAGGCTACAGAGATGGCATCTCTTTGCTGTACAAACTGTGGGCGAGGACTCAGTTTTGGCTCATACATTCATTCAGTGCAGTTGGGAGTGAGAACTTGTTTTATGAGACAGGAGTTAATAAAATGTTAACATTTCATCCCCTTAATGACTGATCTACCTGTTTGCCCTGCGAGTGGTCCCTTTATCACCAAAGGATCTAGCAACACGTGAAGATGCGTGGATGAATTTTATTGTGACACTCCTTGTTGTGACCGTGCCTGGCGCTGCAGTACAGAGATATTTTAGACAATGGTGAGCTTGAAACTTTGTGGCAAATGTTTGATGAAGTCCCTTTAATGTATCAACAATGCACTCGTGCAAACACCAGGCTGTGCAGCCCAACATCAGATGTGTCATTTCCCAATATGGTCAACTCACAAAAGATAAAGACATGTCAGCATGGAGAGGTTTGACTGTAAAGATGAGAGAGGAAACATAAGAGAGACATCAGGACACCAAGCAGAGTCAGAGACAGGGTGTGACAGAGACAGAGAGGAAGCCAGATGAAACATTAAAAGAAATCTGTTGGCATGACCGTGTTTCAGCGTGAATGATGGATGGAATCCATTTCTCACCTGTCCAATGGAGTGGAACCCATTGTTTAATATGACTTTAATGTGACTGTTTCTCAGTGAAATGGCCCTTTAATCTCCGAACAGGCTCTGTCCCTCTTGAATTAAAAAACTCTTTTTCTACAGAACAATCTATCTCTGTAGAAGATGGATTGGCTGATGTGTGTGTGTGTGTGTGTGTGTGTGTGTGTGTGTGTTGCGTGGGTGGAGGGATTGAAAGTTCTACACAGGACAGCAGATGCAATTTATGGGCCAAAAATGTTGATAAGTTTTGTTTTGATGCTTTTGGCAGTTTGTTTTTCAACTGGCGTGGCCATAAAGCAGATCCAATAGAATAAAATTGATGTGTTGACGACAGAGATTCAACGAGGGATTGGGAGGGGGTTAGGAAACAAAGAGATTATCTAATCTTCACATCGTCTGAAGAATGGATGCCTTCATTGATGTTTTCATCTATACATACAAATTCATCATCTTCCTCCTCTGTCTGTGTGACCCTCTATCTTTCTCCCTCCCCCTCCCACTGGCACTGTTTTTTTTATCCTGAAATGAATTACATTCCAAATGAAGGTCAACAGATTAGCATTACTGTAGCAGTCACATAACAAGCACAGGTACAAGGAAGTGATGAGGGATTGCAGAGGATCTGTGCATCCATTAGCTGTACTTGTTCACAAGTTCAACTCTGGGGATGGATGATGGATTTATAAATAGATGTATGAATGGATTGATGTATGGATGATGACAGGGATGATGCACAAAAGGTTTGCCGTTGGGTGGATGAATGGCTGGATGATTGATATCTATGGATGGATGAGGGGTAATATATGGATAGATGGTTGGATGAATTCTTTATGGCTGGATAAATGGTATCCATGGATGGATGTATAGATGGATGGGTGACTAAATGGATGATATATGGCTAGATAGATTATGGGCTGAATGTATGAAGTTAGGATTGTTGATGATATATGGTTAGATGACTGGATGGATGGATGGATGGATGGATGGATGGATGGCTTCAAAGATGGATGAATGGATAGATGACATATGGCTGGATAGATGGATGGATGCTGGATGGATTGATGATTATAAATAGATGGATGACTGAACAGGTGATATATGAATGGATGGATGGATAATATATGGATGGATGAATGGCTGTATAAATGGATGGCTGCGTAGATGAATGAATGGATAGATAATATATGGCTGGATAGATGGATGGATGGCTGGACGGATTATTGTGAATGGATGGATGGCTGAATGGGTGATATTTGAATGGATGAATGGCCAGATATATGATAGGTGGTTGGATGGATGATATACTGTATGGCTAAGTTAGATGGCTAGCTGCTTGGACTTAAAATAAAGGGACCGTTGGATGGATTATTGAATGGATAAACACATTTCTTAGAAGACCATAATCAAAAGTAATAGAGCAAGAACATACTGTGTAGAGGTCAGACGGATTTTAAACTTGTCCTACTGTTCTGTTATGGTAAGTATACAGGATATTGTAGCAGTAAGCTTTAGCTCACAGAGCAGCTCAGCAGTTCCTGTACTGTGACATCTCCTTATCATTATATTCCAGTTCTCTATTTGAGTGTAATTGGCCAAATTAATACAATTCATAAAAAATTAAATGGTATTCTTACACAGGCACTGCTCTTTCTTGATATGAAATAGCACCCAGTAATACCCCATTTAATTGGATGGGCATTGGAGCCCATCCAACCAAGACTAAGATACAGGCAATTGAATCTGACTGGTGACAAGCCTAACGCAGGAGCCAACAGACACCCATGGCCATTTTTACACTGTACTCAACCTGTGTGATTGTGAGTGAATGGCAGTGAGTAATGCAAGCAGTGTGGTGAGATGCATAGATTTCTAGGCATCCTGATAAATTGACCCTGTGAATATAGAGCATATAAAGAGTCCTCTTAATCGGCATTGTGCATAGCTTGGGGCCCTTGAATCATCACCTTGTGTATTGCCATGTGTAGCTCAACCTGCATTTCAGGGTTTATGGAGCATTTATGGAGCATAACAGTTACGATGTAGGAGTTCTGGCATTTGGGATTCATTTATATCCAGACAATACTCTTACACCACGGTGTTGACAGGTGCCAAATGTATGAGAAAGGCCAGGCTGCTGTATAAAGTGAGGACCTTGAGAAGCATCAAAATACAATTTTTAAGTGTAACTTATTCACTGAATTTGGTTGACCGTGCTGAAATTATAGAGTTTATGCATTTACACTTTAGCACTCATAATAATAGTGACAGGTTTGTTTGCCCACATTGAGTTCAGTGCTATACTTTTTTTCCCTGACCGTTTATCTGTGAAGAGAAGGGTGTCCGGTCATTTGTCATTGTGTGGACAAAGAAGAGGTTGTTGTCAGAACACTTAGAAGGAAGAGCCTAAGACTTGTGTGTGTCTGTCCAACAAGGGGTAAGCAGCAGAACCAGACTCAATGGTGGGCGGCCATCTGCCTCGACCGGTTGGGTTGAGAGAGAGAGAGTGATTACTATATATATTTAAATGTCACAGTTAAGGCTGCAAATGACAAAAGAAATAAACAAGTTTGCTGATTTCACATACCTCCACAATGCAAATCAGTAGCCAGTTTTCTACCTGGACGTAACTGTTGTTGTTAGTGCGACGTCACAGTCTATAAAGATATATCCAGAACAAAAGTAGCAAACACGAGATAAAAATGCAACAACCCAAGTAACAAGTAACTGCAATAAAAAACAATTAAAGAGAATAACAGGCCAGAGCCTTGCATTTCTACACTATGGAACTGTTAGCAGCAATTACAGCCCTACTGAGGATAGAAAGGAACAAGACAAATCATTTGTTAATTTGTTGTGACTGCTCCTCAGCACTGACTAGTCTTTAGTGTGGCACATCTTTATGAAGGCAGACTGTTTTGCTTGGGGTTTTCTTAGTCCTGCAGCAGTTAAACCACTGGAATATGCATTTATTTCCTTTGCATATCTGTCCTGTTGGAAGAGAGGGAAATGAAAATATGAGTATTTTGGATAAATGGACAGAGGGTATAGAAGGTATACTGACGTGTTAGCCTGAACCAAACCAAAGCCAAGGTCTACAGCATATAAGATTGTACGAAAAAAATCTGGCAAGGAAAGTAATGTGATTATATGAAAACTGATTAACAATATGCAATCAAATGGGAGAAAATGTATTAACTATGCCATACAATCACAGATAATTGCTGCTAGCTGGCATTACAGTGTCAGATTTCATAAACTGTATCATTTAACAAAATTAAACTGGCTGGCTATTACTTGGAAATGTGCCTTATAAGCTGATATCTGCACACTCAGCCAAGTTGCTTTGTAAAAGAAATGCATTTTGTACATTTTGTTATTTTAACAAGAATTCTATCTTTTTACTCTTCCATACAGACTGACAGTGTGATGAGTATGTTGAAAAACTGGAGCGTTCTAGATCATTTTCCAGCTGCTTGCGTTACAGCGACAGGGCAGTCAAGTAATGACTTTCAGTTGGCCCGAACAGTAAATCACAGTTAGTTATACATTTGAGCACATTACATCAATATCCTTATAATTTTCATGGAGATTTCCAGACATTCAGAGGTGAGAAGCTTGTCCGTTAGCTTACGTGAGCTCAGCTGGTAGACAGCTACTTAATAAGATGCATGATATTTGACATCTTCATCAATTTTTTTCATTATTACCATAAAAAGACAATATCACATGATATATATTTCCAACTTTTCTGTGATGTTAACCTTATTCATGGAGGTGAGGTGGTTGGTAGATCTTGACAAATATGGATTATAATAACTTTATTTATAAAGCACCGTTCAAAAACAAGGTTACAAGTGCTTTTTGATTAAAACACAGTAAAAGCAAATGAGCGAACTTAGATACAGATAGAAAATATAGATAGAAAAAATAACAATATAAACCATCAGTTAAGAAAAACCCATTTGATAAAAGTGAGTCTTAAGCGGAGATTTGAAGGAGGATACAGGCAGGGAGTTCCTCACTTGGAGGCATGAAAGCCCGCTCAGCCTTGGTCACCAGTTTAGATTTTAGAACCATTAAGGCCCTGCCAGAGGATTCTGAGCAGCAGCCAGGCTCATAGGGAGTTATCAAATCACAGATATAAGCAGACATTCAAGGCTCCAAAACAGGAAGTACAATCTGAAAATCAATTCTACAACTCACAGGTAGCCAGTTAAGGGAAGCAAGGATTGGTGTAATGTGGTTGTTTCCATTAGAACTCTAATCTGATGTTATGATTTATCCTTAACACTAGGTGCTGCAGCTACAAGGCTAGGTTACAATGACCAAGCTTTATGCCAGAAGGCTTATATCTCCTGAGCGTGCAGCAAATATGATGTCAATATCAAAACCGAGTGTCATATTCTCTGCCATATAGTCAAAATTTTGGTGTATCACCAACCTTCAAAAGTCTTTAGAGTTCCAGGTTACCTGTTGTAGCAGCTTTTGTGCAGGTAACATGTAAAGTGATCTCTTTTTTTTGGTTAATAGATCATTGCTAACATGTTATTGAGTTTTTCTATTGGTTTTGGTCGGCAAAAACTGCTTTTACTTTGGTTAAATCTGTCTGCATATTTAATGACTGACTGATATATAGTATATTATTAACGATTCATTAACTGTCAAGTTGTTCCTGATTCATTTCTTACTCGCTCCTCAGTAACTTTTGACATTTTTGTGCACCTTATTGTAAAGTGTTATCCACTCACCACCAAATTCAGAAGGATGACTCCAATAAACAATACTCAGTCACCACCTCTCCATCAGATTCATTCAATTTGAAATGAAGAGCTCATCATTCATGTAAAGGAGCATAAGTCACATGCAACTTTAACTTTAAGTTGATTGAATGGATTTGACCTGAATTAGACCTTTGATTTTAGTTTCGTAGGAGGAGCTTTCAGTATATACACATAGTGCTTATTACCTCACAAGGTAACTTTGCTTCACCTTCATCAATAAATAAGATAAATGGGATTTCACATTGGTTTGTGAAAGGGCTCATGTTTGAGATTTTAAATAGTTACATCAGATCATGAAAGATGTGGCACTTACAGCAGCATATCAGACTTGAGAAGAAGAAAAAAGTGGCAAATCTTCCTGACTGTAGCGTTCTATCAGTATTTTCGCCTTGCCTTGCTTTTTCTGCCTTTGTCTCCTCTCTACATTCTTTTGTCCCCCTCCATCTCCTTATCGCTTCTCTCGACAACCCAGATACCTGTTAAACACACACACAGAGTAAGACATCAGCAATGGTGATTGAAGCCCACATAGTGGCCGTCTCGCTGCCTGTTCGCATTTGTTTGAGACCACTGCTTATTAGTGCTTCAGGGGTTTTGATGTCAGCACAGATTCAGATGATTTATCTCCAGCTCTCCTGAAAATATGCTCCAAACACACCTGAGGTGATGCAAGATATTTCTACGCACAGACATGTTCACCCACGTGCACAGATACACATGCACAAACATGAACGCATTTACAACCCACACAAGGCAGGACAATCATTATGTTATCCCACATTAGGAAAAACCGTCTGAACTCTCTTAAGCACACAACTGCACTTACAGCTACCAAAGATTAATCCACATTTTGTATACATACTTTGTTTTCAGTAGAAGGCTGGTAATTATTTCATTTTTGTACAAAGAGGAATGATAACAAATGAGATAGAAATCAGTACAAATCTGGCCAAATGAATATTGAAAAAAACATTTACAGGCTCACAAATGTCTGCCAGACTTTGTAGTGTAACAGATTCAGTGAGCTAGTCCAATATCAAACATTAAAAGAACATTGCAGTTCTGGGTATCCATTTAACATGTCCATACTCAAAAAGAAAATTAGTCAGTGCTTTGTATCCAGCTGTTTTTCTGTTGATCGTAAAAAAAAGAAAGAAATCACAAAAACACTGTAAATTTAATTAACATTAGATCACCTCAGGGGCCCCACCCTCAAAGACGGGAAAATATTCACCAATTCACCAAATCAGTCTCAGAAAAAGGTACTAAACTGTCAGTTTGTAACTGATTAATAATTAGCTTAATAACTACAACCAAAATTACCATAACAGCTATAATGGTCGAAGTGTTTTGAGGTCCTTGACAGAGTAGAGGTTGGCAACATTCACTCTTGTACAATATAAAATAGACAGCATGAAGGTTCAAAAGTCTTTTATTGAATGGCTAATGGTTAATGGCTTAATGGCACCCAACTGGAAACTTAGTGGTTTATCTTGATGCATCCAACTCCTTTTATTTATAGTACAGTACTGCACATTCATTAATTTCTTTAGTCAGTGTTCTGGATAAAATTTGCACTTAATCTGAATGAAACTTGACTATTGGCACTGACTCACCAGTGGTTTAAGTCCTTTCTCCTCTCAAAAATCAACCATGAAGATTATCTTTCTTCAGCTATACCCAATTAAATTTAGTTTTCGAAAATTCACCATACTTCAGCTACAGACCACCGAATGCTCACAAGTGAAATGAGCAGTTCTTCTACACGACACAAGAGTTTGTAAGTGCCTCCCAAAATGGCAAAAACCGACCCTAAAGTTTTGACAGCCACTGACAAACAATTGAGTCCACTAAATATAACAAGATGCTGTCTTTTACACATACGTCATTGCTCTATCCCAGTTTCTAGCCTGTGTTATGAAGTAAACCGTGTGTAAAATGCAGGACGGGTGAGTAGAAGAACGGCACTCAGTAGCATTCAGGGAGTATACTCACCACTCCACCACTCCCATTAAGTATTTTTGTAGCATTTTCACACTTTGTTCTCTGTCAGCTAGAAAAACACAAATTGCTAACTTTTTTACCAAATATGAAAGAAGAACAGCAAAGACACAAAGAAAGGAGCTGGAAATGAGATGAAAGGACTATAATTGATGCACACTAGGGGACTTTCACTTTGATACACATCTGTTTTTGTACTTCAGAAACAAAGGGAACTCTGGAAATTAAGCTGCAATTTACAGCAATGAGCTAGAGGGCGAAACAGCAGTTTTCTGCCTTGCATTGTGTAAGCCACCCAATGTTTCATCCATAATGATTTAGTAGATGGCAACTAAGATTTTCACTTTATGCCTATCTCAATTTTGGACCTAATCTTTGGACTGCTGTTCTGTTTCCCATTGTTTCTGCGGTTTTGGTCTGTCATGTATTAATGAATATAAAAGAAAACACTCTTTAGCTGACAACTGAAATAAATGACTTCCTTTGTGGCCCTTATGTGGAAGCAACCTAGACACGGAGGCACATCAATATGTAATTAGTCGTCCGACAGTTGGATTCGATTTAATGCGGAAGGCGCTACTAAGTGCCAAGGCCAACCGAGATTTTCTGTATGGAAAATCATTTACCGCAAAACAATATTAGCAGCTGATATTTAGCCTGAACTCACCATGTTCTCCACTAGGCCTCCCTCAGTGGGCTCAGATGGCTTAATGGTTTTAGAACAGTATGTAGCAGAGTGTTGAGTCCTTGGTTTCTTATGAGAGGTGAGAATTCTGCCATTTGAACTCAAGTGGCATACAATTACTGCACTTAGATACCCATATATGCAACTCTGTCATCTTCCACAGACACTGTTAAAGCAGAGAGGTCCTTCAAAATTTGGTCACACAGATTGGAAATTAATTTGATTTGACTTCAATACAACACTTATGTAAAATGTGCCTTGTTTTTATATTGTAGCAGTTGTAGCATACAGTTTGCATTTTAAACTCTTTTCGGTATTAGTATGGTATTATTTGATTTTTTGACAACTTTGGGGCAGCAGACTAACTTCAACACAACCTTGGCATACTATCAACATGAATCACTATTTAAGAGCTGCTCAGCCTTGCTTCCAATTTTGCCCAGTGGCCACTTGAGGTATTGCAGCAAAAGACTCCCCTGCTGCCCAAAAATAATTTTCTCCATAGAGCACCATTATAAAAGAGACATCAGTAAAACTGCTGACAGGACAACCCTTATTTTTGAGCCATAAAGTTCATATTTGTAAAATTTTGCTTGAGTCATGAAGTTATTTAAAACTAAGTGATGTCATTACATTGTAATGTCTACGGGCTGAGTGGGGTCTCATGGGCAGGACCAGCGGGGGAAACTTTACTGTGCTGCATAACCAGGAAATAAATCTGGACGCTAGAAAGCTTTTTCTGGTGTATGTGCCAGGCGAGCAATTCTGATTGGTTTTAATGGGCTCAATCATTGGGTTGAGAATTCCGTTTCATTTTAAATCTATCGACTTATAAAGGTGATATAGCAAACTGGTAGGCAAACAGTTAACTATTTACCAATCAAGCTGATTAGCCAATTCTGACTGGACAAATTTAATGACCCAATGTTCAACCTACTTTTGGCTTTAGTCTGGTTTCTACTACAACAAAGTAAATATCTGGCTTTTTAATAGCTGATTGTTCAGCTATCACTAGCTAGTTGCCGACTTTGATATTTATTTTTGGCAAGCGTACAGTTGGGTCATCAGAGCAATTCTGGAAAAAAAGGTTGACAGGAATGAACCAAAACAATAAAAATGCAGGCCGTAAAACCAAAACAAGGAGCTGAAATTCCCAAAAACTCAAGTTGCGTACAGATCATTCTCTGAGTTTTGTAATGGGTCGGCTTTGGACCCAATTGCAAGACACACTGGGAAGAGTTTGTAATGAGTTTTATTTCCCGAGACCAGCAGGCAGGCAGGAAACACAGGAGATATACAGCTAGCAGGAAATCCAGTCGAGCAAGGAGGTACTCCGGAGACGACCCGGTGACTGGGGAGGGAGAAACACTCAGAGTCTTAGGGGAAATGAAACCCACAGGAGTTATGGCTGAAGACTCCTGTAGCTCAGCCGAGGCAGAAACAGGCAACCACGAATCAGGCAGGACACAGACAAAACTCGTGGTCGGGAACAGAAGGCGAAGATCTTTACCAGAGCAGAGACGAGGCGGGGAGGTCAGGACAAAGCAGGGTTCAAAGCTGGGAAATCTGTCTGAGGAAAAACCGCTAGAAAGTCTGTCATGAAGGCAAAGAACAATCTGGCAAAGAGTGAGAGAGAGCAGCCTTTATACTGGCTGATTGCAGATGAGCTGCAGCTGAGAGTCCAGGTGAGGTGAGTCAGGCAGCGAGGTGGGTGTGGCCGGCCGGCAGGTAGGAGCAGAGGTGAGGTGAGTGGAAAAGTACTGGAGGTGCAGACTGTGACAAGTGTGTTTCTCTGAGTGACACATTTCATATTACATGTAAACAACTGATAACAGTTAAAGGTACAATTTGTGAACAAATTGATTTTTGAGACTCACTCCGAACTCTTTGAGAACTCTTCGAATACTGACTGAGTATTTGATGATTTGGAAATTCTTACTAATTGGATCGTTAACATTCAATTTTATATTTTTTATTTTCTAATGTATTTGTTTATGTTATTTTAAACGTATTAGTAATATTTATTTTAGTAATAATATTTTGTTTGTTTACTTATTGATGGTCTTAGTCCATCGGGCATCTGCTTTAAATCATGCTCTTATGTCTTGACTTTTTTTGATGGGACCCCAAGTGAGAGAACCACCCATCCATCATACAGTGAAAGAGTGTAACTCCTCCATAAAAGTTAACAGCAAAAGACAGAGCCAAAGGTAACAATACACCCTGTGGATTTCAGCCACTGTGATGGTTTCACATAGATTGTTGAGTAAGTCCGACATCATCCATGTTGACTGTTTGGAGACAAGATTTCCTTATCAGTCTGAATACAAATGAAGGATACAAGTCAAACTATGGTATGGTAAATTCCCAATAGAGAATGCGTAGACCAACGTATGAAGAAAAAATAGAAAATCACAAGAGCAGATGTTTTTTTCATTTGCTTTACTCCTGGGAGTTAAATGACAACTATCACCATCCGCCCAATGTCTGCCTTAACACCTGACAATCAAAATATCATTCATATGCAGGAAAATCAGATGATGAGGCTTATGGTAATGAGTTTATCAAGTGTTCCCACCTGACTGACTGACGGAAAGGCAGAGGCAGAAATGCACAGTCGCTGGTACACAGGGAGAAACCTAGACGTCTTGATAATCTGTAACCTGAGGGCATGGAGGTGTGTGTGAGGAGGCTCTCAGAGGAGGGAGAACAGAGAGATAAAACCCGCGAAAGTCTAGACCAGATTTATGCTAATGTGTGTCCCACTTTTCAGAGAAGTCAAGTGTTCTCGTGCTACAAACGGTTCAAATTATAATGGGCATGACAACCGAGGGAGAGGCATGCAAGCAAAGTGAGGAATGCTTAAGTGAAGTGCTGTCACAAATCTAGCATTACGATCAATGTTGGTACACAGATGGGCTGCAACAGTCAGTTAGCAGCAGCCAGTTTAAGGTAGCCAATCAGCCATCTGCCAATTAACAGGCTGCCAGGTTTTAAGCAGCACTTAAGAATCAGCATGCAGGAAGGTAAGAGTACATGTGGCTAATCCAGGGCAGCACACACACATTGAGTCCACTTCATAAGTGTGTGAATGTGAGTGTCACAGCTTCAAAACAAACAATCAGAACTGTTTAATTTTGAGTCATGTTGCTCTAGCTAGCTTACATGACTCATTGAATTCCAGTGAGAAATGGCAGCAGCTGGAGGTAAGAGTGCTTCTTGGCACAGTTAGCTCTTGTTGCTATGAGAAATTAACTGTGACTGGGTTGTAGGCAGCAGCACAAGTTAAGTGCACACAAGCCCCCCCTCACACAAGTATGACTAGCACAAAAAGCAAATAAATAAATACATTTCTCTCTCTACTTAAACACACCTAAGGAACTGGATATCAGAGACATTTTACTCAACATTTGCAAGCAGGGAGGCAATAACAAGTAGTTGGCTTCTTAAACAATGGACAATGGATACAACAATGGATAGATAAACATATACAGTGTGGCAAAACACGCAATAAGATTACAGAAAGAAATGGGAGAAGCCTATTGGATTAAATGGGTAGCGACCTCGCTAATGAAGAGTCTGACTACAGAAACTATAATTGTAAACAGTAATGAATGTGAACCAAAGTGTACCATTTTGTGACTAACAACTCCAATGTATATGTTCCAATATAATTATGCAACGTCATGTTCACTGCAACACGTTCTCACTCCCAACTCATCAAATAGCTTGTCTCTAGCTTGGTCTGTGGTCTTGAGCTTTAACTGTGGTGCTCTACTAACTCTAGTAGCAGTTTTAAATCAGGTTATCTATAATACAGAATATGCAATGTCTGGTTGGTCTTTCAAAATAAAGCTTGCTGACAAACAGTTCACATATTATGACTTTTGGACAGTTATTAACATTGTCAAACGGTCATGGTTTGATTAGGTTGGAACTACTTGGTAAGGTTTAGGCACCAAAACTACTTGGTTTAGTTTGGGCTCAAAAACTGCTTGGTATGGTAAATCATACTTTGGGTTAAAATAACTACGATCAATCCAGTAACTTATGTAAGGTAACATAAGTTACTTAAGTGACGTGACTCAGCTCACGTAACATAAGTGATGTAAGTCCATCACTCTTGACTATTGGTCTCAAACAGGATGCAAACTCTAGTCTCGGGAGGGAAAGTTCAATCACAACCACCCCCCTGATAGACCACATTCTGCATGGATTTTCTATTCAAAAAATAGACCACATTCTGCATGGATTTTCTATTCAAAGCTTGAACATCTATCAACCGTCACCAAGTCACACACTGAAACTCTACGCATCAAGCTGATCACCTAAGCACTCTTCATGGTTCCTGATACACGTTTGATCATCAAATAGCCATAAACAGCCAACATTAACTTTTACCTTATAACAGATGGTTCTTCCAAACCAGTTTCTGTGTAAAACTATCCACCACCTTATTAAAATCTAGGGCTCTCTCTAGATCACCAGATGCTCAATTACACACTGAGCTAAACATAGGTTTCCATTTAGGGACACTGAACATTTTCCACCCATTACTTTTGCGATTTGTGCCGTTTAACACAGAAAACACTCCATTCTTCTGATTTGTTTCCTACTCATTGTGGTTGTGCGCATCTCATAATTATATCACTCTGCAGCAGGCCTGTTTATAGTAGAATTTTTGAAAAAGCCTCTGTCAGTGCTGTGTTGAAGCCTGTCACATTTACACTTGTGTTTCATTGTGACTTGGACATGTGTTTGGACACACTTCTGTACACAATCCAATGGCAATTCCAGACAAAATGTAAAATACTCTTTAAATCAATTGTGAAAAAAGTCACGATGACACCATCCTGTCCCTGCTGCAGAGGATGTGAGTGCAGTGACAGAGTAGTCTTAGCTCTCCTGAGTCATAATATTGTCTAATCTATTTTGTTCTCTTTGTATTTGGACTTAATCTTCAGATTTTAATCTTGACTCTGATTTGAATGTCACCCTCAGTGTGTTCGTAGTAATGGATGTGTCAGATTTTGCATTGTGGGCTGCAGGAACATGGTGACATTTAGGAATCACATCACGCAGGTTGGAAGGCTATTAACAGGGCTATATAATGTACTCGACACAGCCTGCATAAACTAAAAAACCATGGTCATGTCACAAAGGATGGCAGCAGTAATACCGCCTGTTATAAACTGATCTAGTGAATTAGTAATTGTGTTTTATTGATTTCTTTGGCCCTGCTCTGTTTAGATGTGAGGAGAGGTACAAAGGTTGGTGATTTGAAGGTCTTCAAGTAAACACATCTGAGATATGGGCTATGTAAAATGACAAAACATTAAGTGAATGTCATATTTTTTCGACTTATTCTGAGCTTTAATCTGGGCCTTGCAGAACTTTGAGGTTTATGTTGGGGGTGGAGTTGAGCCTCTAGTGGTGTATACTGATCACAACCCCCTTACCTTCCTACATTCCCTGCAAAATCCAAATCAGCGCCTTATGAGATGGCGTCTTTTCCTTCAGCCGTACAACTTGGACATCCGTCATATCAAGGGTGTAGAAAATGTCTTGGCAGATTCATTGTCCAGAGCGCTGCCACATTGATGCTATGTCCTTTCTGTCTGGTTTATTCTGTTAGCTTTGTCTCCTCCTTCCCTCTCTTAATTTGCTTCTTCAAGGTACCAAAGTTGCTGTGTTGGGAGGTGGTGACATTGGTAAAGCAGTGTATCCTGGACTGATGCCGTTATACCTCCTATTTTCCTGTGTTGCTCTGCAGGAGTCATGGTGGGTCGTCAGACAAAGGGCTTGCACCTGAGGAAGGGAGGAGCCAAGCACATAAAGAGCAACTCACCCAGATTGTGCTCTCTTGCTGGGCAGCCTCTACCTCATACCATGGCTTACACTCACACATACACTAACCTTCAGACATGCCTACACTACTGACTGCATTCCCATCTTCACTCTTTTGCTTAAATGTATAATAAGTTAAGTAAATCACTTTGATGTTGAACTTTTGTGTGTGTGAACTCCCTATTTTGTTACAAGCCTGAGCCAAGTTTGGGACAATATGTTATGATCTCTTCTGTGTGTTCTGTCATCCACTGTTGTTGTTGATATTGTTTTTGGACTCTTCCAAAAGTGTTTTTCTGTGTATGGGTGTAAAACATCACTGAAGATGTTATTTGAATGCTCTGTGATCCTGAGGTGTTGAGGGAGCTTGGCAAAAACAAAAAAATAAACATTTTTAAAGAATAGGAGAGTAGGAACTGGAAGGAAAGAGTTGTCTGGTTTCCACTGAACTCAAATTGAATAAATAAATTGCAAAACGTAAAAGGAAATGAATGGCAATTCATGCCTGACAATACCTTTTATGCATATGCAAGTATGCATTTTCATGAAAGAGCTCTTTACCTTTTGAAAACCAAGTGTGTCAGTGAAGCCTATTTTACAGAGAGATTGCACAATACCGCTGCAACAAAGACCCTTTGGTATTATGCTGCCACAGTGTGTGATTTTGGATTGCATGCCAGCATGCACAAGCAAAGGTTTGTGACGTTTAACAGACACATCCACATCTAGTGGGACATTTTACATACCAGTCGCGCAGTGCTTTCTAAACAATAACAAAGGTGTAACATGGCAAAAATCATTTACCGTCCCTGTTATATGGCGGTTGAAGTCATCCTCTTCTCGGAGGCTGATGTGCTTGTCCTTGTTGTCTCCTCAATTTGTAGACATATTTGGTTGCTGTACTTCTTCTTCGAGTTAGCTGCTAACTGCTGCTTTAATGCTAAACTAACAAACACATGAATCTCCCAAAAACTTCTACTGATCACATTCAAACATGGAACACAGCCTTTTAATGTAGATGGACAAATGCGATCAAGCCTCTAATACAACAGTGAACACATGCCAACGCTATCATAACAGATTGTCATGAGCGTGTTTTGCCATACGGTTTATTTGCATTTCAGTGTATCAGGTTTTGATAATTGCACATATTTGTTGAGGGAATTTTCTCATTTTGCTTCTGATGGCACATTTTCAAGGTATATAAAAATAGACAGGCTGTAATCATTTTTAATTTCTGTAGCAAACACCAGGATCTAAAATCAATCGCAGATCACTTCTAGACGACAATTGAGTCAGTTTGATTTCAAATGATTGACCACATTTCTGCAGAAACTTCAGTAGCATTCGTCTTAGAATCTGTAGTTCATAAGCAAACTTCTAACCACTGCCCGGACATACATGTTTGTGTTTGGCCAGTGGAAACCTGGCCAGTGACACAGACAGAAGTGAGCAGGAGGGAGCAAAATATAGAGAAACCATGTTACCATAGCAACTGAATGAGAGAGAAGATATACTAGACGGGATGCATGAGCCGTGGTGTTCAGAAGTGTTGAAGAATGTGCAGAGTTTAACAATCACTTAAGAATCTTTCAATCTGTGTTGGCTTGATTTTATAACTATAGATGATAAAGATGTATATCATGGCAGCAAACAGGCTCTGATGCCTTAAAGCAAAAAGATTCTGGGTTCTTCAATTTTCTCCATGTGCTGTCTGTATGATGATGGGGACAGTGAATGTCTATACAGTATATGTCATCCCTCTGACTGGCTGCCTGCCAAGGGTCCACTCTGCCTGTCGACCAATGAATGCTAGAATATGCTTCATCCCACTGAACAGTATAAGAACTTTGAAGGATAGAAGAATGGATAGAGGATTTATGTCCTGCAACCTATAAAAGTCACTTAAGTTGGGTTTTCGCCAGCCTTTGTAAGTATGATTTTCCTTTTACACTAAAGGCCAAGGTATGTCACAGCCGGTGCAAGCAGGGTAAAAGGAAAACAGGGGATAAGACCCTAATGCAGGCAACTGAGGCAGAGCAAATACATTGCTGTAACTTTAATAACAAAACAATGTACAGAGGCATACAGGTAGGTGATGGAGGCAAGGGTCAAAACCAGCTACAGTCCAACAAAAGCAAACAAATCCAGTAAGGAGCAGGCAGGAATCCAAAGTCCAATAAACAGGCAAAAGGTCAAACAAGCAGGTCACGCAGGCAGGACCAGGGAACCAAGCACACAAATATGAAGCACACAGAAACATAACATTCTGCCGAGGAACAAAGGAAGTAAACTGAGTGGTTCGTTATCAGGCTTCAGCAGAGAGTGATGTCTAGCTGATCATTTGAATCAGGTGTTTTGGGACAGGGAAACATCTACAACATGCAGGACAGGGGCACCTCAGGACCAGGACTGAAAACCATGACAAATTATCATCCCTTCACCTGTAGAGACGATGGACAGGGAAAATCCAGAGGAACATCGGGCCATATTTCAAGGTAAAACATATTTGATAACCTGTTAGCTTCCATTTCAACAGCTAAGGTTAGCATTCAACCACTTCCTAGTCGACACTTCTGTTTGATAATGTTAAATCAATATCCAATAAATTAGTTTGAAAATATCAACACACATCTTGGACATATTTATTAAAACATGGAAGTGAAACACACTGGATGTAATTCAACAGTAATGTTAGCTAAGAAGTGGTTGAATGCAAATGCTAGCTAATGGGTTATCAAACGTGTTAAACCAGCCCTCCAAAAAAGTTTGTGTCTTTGGTGAATGGCTTGATATTAGCAGCAAGACATTGTTGTTTTACAAGTCTATAGCTTACTGTTTAAAAGTTAATGACTGCAATAGTGAGACATGTGCAAGGATCCAGAGAGGTCATGTATATGATTGGTACGATGATGGACCGGCCATCTGGAGTACTGGGAATTTTCCTGGATGGTGATGCAAAATATACATATTTATGTAACCACTTTGTCTCTGTCAGCCCAGATCTGGAACTAGCAAATCCATCAATATCGTATCTTATCTTATCTTACCATATCTATCTGTCTATCTACACTGAAAAGTTATGTAGATGTTTTAGTAAAACTTTAGTCTATTTTATTCTATCTTTATTTGATTTGCATTTATCTTTTCCAAGTACGTGCTGACTTGTTTTGTGTCTGTGTACAACTACTCCATGTGCCTTAAATTGCCCCCGGGGACAAATAAAGTGTTTTTGAATCTCAGAATCAGAAATCAGAAATTCCTTTATTAGTTCCGCAAATGGGGAAATGTGTGCGTCACAGCAGCCAAAGGACAGTTCAATATAACAATAAACAACAATAATAGTAAAAATAAACAATATAATAAAAAGGTAAGAAGAAACAAAAACAAAAAAAAACAAGCGTAGCAATGAAGGAGAGAATGAGTTTTATTTAATCGATTGAAAATGGCTTTGAATTTGTGTAAAAGCAAAGTGACAAGAGAAAAGCATCTTCCCTGAAAACACTATTGGTTTTGAGTATTTTCAATAACATGTAGTTTAAAGCCTGTTTACAACTTAATGGCAGCATTAGAGAACAGCAGCAATGGTTATGTGTGGTGCTGAAATCTCATTTTAAATATTGTGCTATTTGTTTAGAAGACGCCTCGGGCTGATGTGGTCCTTCTCTGTAACTTGCTTTACACATTGTAGATGTGGAATATAAGACGGCCTGACAAAACAATTCAACAACAATTTTTTTTTTTTTTTTTTTTGCTTTAATCCCTGCATGTGAACTGAACACAGGCTGTTGTTGCTGTTAAAGGGGTCATTCGTCCGATTTATGTGTGGGAATAACAACTCAATTAGGTATGTCATAAACATACTCATACAGTAAATGTCTTCCATTCCTCTGTATTAACACATGGTCATACAACCTGCAGCTTTTAGCCTTGAGTCGCTCTCCCAAACACACACATCTACAGACACACACCAGATTGAGGCGATAAACAGCTAAGGGCTGCAGCAGCAGCAGCTGGTGTGGGTTTGGTTCGAGCTGTGGGACCTCCCTCCAGGCACCTGACAGTCACTAATGCTGAACAAGCAGGGAGCGAGATGAAGGTGCGGTCATGCAGACACGCATACACATATAAGAAAATGCACACACACACACTCTGCCTTCCTCACACCAATGCACACGTGGTCTGTTTCTTACTCTCCATCGTACACACACACACCCGCTGAAGTGCAACTATAGCCAGTTTTAAGCTTGATGAGACCCAACACTTGTGAGATGGAGAGAGGTTTTGCTTGGCTGATGAGGTGGGCTTCTTGTGTGTGTGTGTGTGTGTGTGTGGGTGTGTCCCTGTGCGTGTGCGTGCCTATTCTCACAAGGTAGAAAACCAGTTTCTTTGTTGTCACTTGCATTTAGCGCAACCAGCGGTGATCTCGTTAGCCGCCAGCTTACTGGCTGTGGTGTCGGCCAATAAAATCAATCTAAGGCCAAAGGGCAATTGGAGTTTTCAGTGGGAGGACAAAAGCATCTGAGGGAAGGGAGGCAGAGAGAGGTAAGAGTGACACTATGAGGAGTGAAGAGAGAGAGAGAAAGATTAGGAAATAGGAAATAGGCAGTGGAGAGCACAGGATGGAGAGAATGAAAGAATAAAAAGTCAAATGGTGCATTTCATGTTTTATTTTGATTTTTTTTTTTACAGAAATGCTTTGCACTGGTCAATGAAGAAAAATAGAAAATTTGACAAACGTAATATATAACACATGAATGACAATTCAATGCACAGTCTTATATAATTTAAAACTACACGTTTCCAATGATGTAGGCTACTGAGGGGGGTAAGCTCTCTCTACTCTCATCACAGATACATTCTGGATGTTTTCTGACTAACTTTTCGAGAGATGTCCTCCTGTTGAATAATACTGTGGACTATTAAATGTGTATTAATCCTGCATTTACATGCTCCTTGGAGCCGGCTGGGAGGCTGGTCGGAAGTTGTTTATGAGCTTTTACATTGTAATATGCAAACAGCATTAATGCTACAAAGAAGAGTTGTTGTACTGTATTGCTGAGAGCAATAAACACTGCATGAATACACTAAAGGTCAAAGTAATATTGTTTCCCACTGACTGAATCCCAGGTTTTCCATCTTTCTTTGTTTTTTGTTTTTGTTTTTTAGTTTTTTAAGCACCACACTGGTCAGAGTTACTTTAGAAATACTAATTTTACTAATTTAGGAAAATGTATCATTCTAAACAAGAAGACAATCTTGAGGCCTATGTGAAGTACAGTAACTCGGTGCTTAAAGATTCCTGTATAGGTGTTGACTGCTAGTACTGCTGACTTATCACAAAATAAAATAATAAATGTCAATAATTTAGCTCGTCAGTTGGTCCATGATTCACAGGTCAGGGTTTTTAATACCCACACCCACCCAGTACAATATGAAAAACAACCCGAACTGCCCAACCCGTAAAAAAATGTCAAATCAATCACCACAACTTTTACGTTAAATTAGCACAGTTGTCTGGACTAAGTACAAGACAAACGGCAAAGCTGTGCACTGTTGCAGAGGAGTTGTTTTTCCTCTTTTCTCCCCCACTTACAGTAGTGAAAAGTTTGAGCATTTGAAAACAGACTCTGCCTCTCTTTATCTCTTTCTCACATACAAAAGAACAACACATTCTTCCCATTGTAACAGTGAACTGTTACAAAATACAGATGAAATCTCTTAGAACTTCCTCCGTGACAGGGCCCTAAGCAGTCTGTGATGGGTCCGTGCTCGGACCTGGAAGAGTCCGTGACTGGAATGAGGTCCCTGCGATGTCTAGTTGCAATGGTTTATCTATCCACCAAGTGGAGCAGTGATGATGGAAGCTGAAGCATTACTTCAGCGTGAAATCAGCTGTTCTTACTGTATCATAGCGTGTGTAGCACTCATCTGATCAACTCTGTTGCTACACTGCCTTTCCATCCCCTAATATGATATGAGGAACATCTTTCGTCCAGTACTTGGCTAAAATAGAGAAAGCTTGTGAACTTTAAGTCCCTGAAGTCACAATGTTTATGTACTAAGAATAAGAAAACAGAGGCTATAAAAAGCTCTGATGAAACTGTAAAACAAGTCGGTGGGGGGAGACATTTTTTACTTCTCTTGGCGGATCGGCTTGGGATGATGACGGGAGGCAGGATGATGACACGCAGCAAAAGACAACAGGTCAGGCTTGAACCCTGGGCCTCTGCAGGGTGTCTGTACATGGGCAGCACACTCTACCAACTGAGCTACTAGGGTTCCTCAGGGAGAGACATTTTCAGTCAGAACAGAAAGATCTTCATTGACTGATTTCATGTGCTTAAACACACTAAATAAACACACGGTCTTCATTTTCATGACTGAATAAACAAACGATTCATTTCAGAATAATATACATATAGTATATTCTCGAATTATAACTATTGATGCATTAATGTGTTCGTAACTTTAGGGCTGCAGCAGGTAAAGGATGAACTAATTTTAATAACTGTATACAGCTGGGTGGCTTAACCTATAATAATATAACCTACCTACAATTTAAGATTACTGATATAAAATATAAATATAATAAATATAAAGTAAAGTAACCAGTAGGGCTAACGCTAACTAAAGGTTAAAGGGTATCTATGCTGTATATGTTTTTTGTGAGGGAATCGCCATCTCATGGTGACAGCCAACTGCAGGGTGTTGGATGGAGGGGAAAATCGAGGTGGCTGTAACTGTAGTTATATGCTGTCTACTCAGCAGTATTTTAGCCTAGTTTTTGTAGAAAAAGGAGTCCACAGTTCCAGGATTTAATCTTATTCGACGTGCTTGGAGCACACGGCCAGCTGAGATGAAAGCACGTTCACTTGGTTGCTGGAATGCACAGCGCCGCTCAAGCCAGGCTGGAGAGGAGAGCATATGTGTAACGGTGATCTCTCCAAGAGACAAGGACACCCTCCTGGCACTTGTCGACAGTGAGGTGACTCTGCAGGTAACACTGCTTTGTCAGTCATTGCTCGCCTGCCCAAACCCGTGATATTTTGTTGCAAGCTGACCAAACCTACCCAACCTAGGGGTCAGTTGGTGGATCCTGCGGGTTATGGGTGAACATGCACGTCATTAGGGTCCTCTAATGTGGTGTCAAAGCATGAATGGGTGTTCAGCCTGTATCAATAGCCAAAAACCACATGGGCTAATGTGAGACTCTTTGAGACTTAAATGATCCCATGATGTGAAGTTTGCGAGTTATTGAAATATTCACCTCATAAAATGTATAAAAGCTACATTTAAATGTTCATAGATATCAACATTTATGCATACATGCTGTATATTTTAGCACTTAGGTTAACACTTTTATTTTAAATCTTATTGGCTTGGTTCTTTATATCGAGCCAAGCCTACAAATTTGCAAGACCTCTGCATAAATGAATTGTCAAGGCTTTTAATTACTGCTCATCTGGGACCTGTCACATTGTTGCATTCCTGCTAAGTCCCTCTGGAAAAGAGCACCATCTTAGTACCTTAAAATGCAAATAGAGAGGATGGAGTGATAGACATGTCAATTATAATATAGGATTTTACACCTGGACATAAACCTGTAAGTAGAGACAACAGGAGAGTGGCAGAGGTTGAAGTGATTGCCTCAGATTTCCTGCAGAGTTTATGAGCTGAGATTAGAGACACTGTGATGTGATCATAAATCTCTGCTGCTGCTAAAAGTGATGGATGGATCGAGTAACGAATGGACCACTGGGGTAAATGTTTTTGGAGAGAGTAGTTCCTGGGCAGGAAACTGATGCTATAAGTAATGCTGTGAGTGAATGTGTGGTATCTTGTTATCTTGCGTTAGCTTACGTCTATGGTTTTCTCCTCTGCTTGCACACAGCTGTCTATATGTTGAAAATGTCAGCTGACAAAATAAAGTTCTTGTAGCATGGTGCTAACGTGTACTGATTTTGATTTCCTCCTTAAAGCTAGGATTGATAAGTCATTCTAGAAGCATTTTTTGTTTTAGTTGTAGCAAATCTCTCAACATCCCAATAGCAATCAATAAATCAAATGCTCTGATAAGTAAAAGAAAAAAAATCTGCATCTCAGGCTGTTGCATGCCTCTAATAAGCCCATCCACTCATTTTATTCAGCCAGTATGAAAAGACTGGACAGGCAACGTACCTGTCTACCAACATACCTGCCTGTCTTCCCATGCACTCAGTCCACAAGGCTAGGCAGATATATTGCTAAAGCTATGAACGAGCTAATTGCACAAAAAGTGCAGTGTATTTCCCAACACTAACCACTTGCTTGACAGCAGTGACTGCTAACAATAGCCATGCTCGTTGGCGGTTCTTTTGCAGTACACAGCCCCTGAGTCTGTTGCTCGACAGCTAGCCAAATCAGCAGCCCCTGAACCAAAGAATAAGTGAGTGACAGCGGCGGTGACAGACTGCCGTTCAGCTGCTAACCAAGTAGAACAAATCACACACCACCTGAGCCCAATAAAAGAGCAGCTGCAGCAGCAACAGGCTCGTTTAGCTGCTAACGTTAGCGCAAAGCACATAGCTACAGCGGTGAGCAGTCGTGTCATGAGCCTTTTCGGACTAAGACATTTGTGGCGGCTAGTTTGCTTATGTTTATATGATTGTGGCATTGACAATGGTTGTTAATGTATTTATTAGACTAAAAAAGCTAGGACAGCTTATAGAATTTAGCGAAGTAGCATGCTAACACACATCGTCAAGCTGGCCAGCAAGAGCTGTCGGGCAATAAGATCTAAGATTATATTATGTTTTACACTGCAGTGTTTCAAGATCGATTTGTAGTCAAATAAATCAGTTGCATACAGTAATTACACCCCTCATAGGTTGTTATGTTGATAATCTGGGGACTTAATCTTTTGTTAATGTCACTCTAACAACATGAGCATCAGATAAATGTTTCAAATGCAAATGTAATGAATATAAAAATATGGTGGCCACTTCTCAGCTGTCTCCTCTGTTGTGTATCAGGTGGGGAGATAAGAGAGCTCTAATTATGTCGCGATGTGATGAGTGCTGTTTGTTTCAGAGGTTAGATGTACTGCTACACTTCTTGGATTGTTTGACACTTCCGTAACAGTGGGTGGTTAGAGACTAAATTAATGACAAAAACATTCTCATGTCTTGCAAAGACTATGTCATAATATGTTGAACGGTTCAGGTTACTTTCATTCAAATAGAGTGGATGAAAGGAAATATCTGATTTAAATAAATCTGTGAGAGACAGCAGAGTTGGTGAAAGAAAAAGCTTCTAAGGAGTAACAAAATTGTGTCAGAGGTGCAGAAACCCACCGATGGTGAGGAAGAAAAAAATGATATATCCGCCCCCGGTTCTGACAAAAATGGTGTGCTTGTATCTTAAAAAAGTTGTGCTGTCTACTGTGTGGAACTGGATTCAAAGACGACAATCACATTCAAAAGCACCTCAGTTTGAAGCCAAAATTAACAAAGCAAATTTGCACAGCCACCTGAAATATAACTTATCCTCAAACACCCACAGCTGGAGCCTTAAAACGACTGCAGAGGTTTGGATTTTGGACCTAAATGGTCAACAATACGGCTGTAGTCAATACCGCAGAGTAAAACATGAATGTTTTGAATAACAAAGAAATTAATTGATGCCTTCCTGCAATGGTTCTTTGTGTTTGTGTCTAAAGTTATACGCTAATGTTAAATGTCAGACAGTGGCCAAGGCAGAAATGTTAAAAATGCATTTGAAGCTGTAAAAAAGAGACAGCTTTACAATTTGAGCAGGTGATATGCCAATCCTTCTCTTTGGGAAAAGATGATGTACCTGACTGAAGTTATATACGTTAAGTTAAAACAAGTTTACATCAACTTTTGGTTTCAACTGGTCCACAAGCAAGGATGAAAATCCTGCACTCATTCAGCAGGCTGTAAAGCCTATTTAGCTTTGGGTAATGAAAAAATGTAAGCAAATGCAATAACATTGTAAGATGCAAACACACTCTGCACAGCTTCAACCTATTGTGATCCTTGAAACGTTTGGTGTTTCTTAATTAAGTGCCTCTTATATTCTTTAATTACCACAACACAGTCATTGCAAATTAATCACATGGGTTTGGCATTGGGAGATGGTGGTACTTGGTTACACTGATATTTTCAGTACAGCACTTTGCTTCTTGTAAACTATTAAGTATAGTCTGAACTGCTTCACATAAGACAATGTTGATTTGTAAAAAAAAAAAGAACCCAATCCATACATCCTGCCCAGTTGGTACTGTGCTTAACAGAGATAAGAAGGAAAACGCTTTGGAAAAAACAATGTTGTTAATTTGGAGTATATACATATGGTGACTTATGTACATCACATCTATAAGCATAGGTGTGTAAGACATACATAGACTATACAGTGTATATGTAGCTTACATACAGTATTTTGTCATATATCAGGTTTAGTATGCTGGCCCACTTAGAGGTGGAGGTTCCTGCAGGCTGCCAATTGAATAGGGCAAACATATAACCCTTGAAAACCTCAGTCTTATCTCAGTGTCTACAGATACACATGCTACTGGCTTAATATGCTTATTTCACAGACACTATAAGCTCTCCTGAAGGACGTCTGTGTGTATGCATGCTAAGTTGATATCAGAAATAGGGTGGGCGGGTGTGTCATTAATCTAGGCCACATTATCGGCTGTCGTGGCAAAACAGATTAAAGGTGACAGTCATCAGCTATCTATCATGGCCTTTTACAGCTGTGTTGGTATAATGATGGCTTTAGCTACTTTATGTGATATTTTATGTCGAGGAAGGAGGATCAATGCACATGATGTCGATCACATCCCATGTAAAGGGAGAGAAAGGTAACCTCACTTCAAGGTTAGAGGCCGAAAAAACTGCATCAGCAGGTTGTAGTATGTTTCTGTGACTGCATACTGAATATACAACACTAAAATACTGAAACGCATTGGGGAGAGGTTTCCACTATATGGCACACACTGATATTGAAAAATGAAAATGAAGCATGTTAAATTTTTTATGATCCTACGTGGAAAGACTCAGATGATGCAACCTGAGCAAAGTGACTGCAGTGTTTTATATTGTCTAGTAGTATTTTGAACACTGTCTTGCGTTGATTCTCTCTCTCTCTCTCTCTCTCTCTCTCTCTCTCTCTCTCTCTCTCTCTCTCACACACACACACACACACACACACACACACTGCTATAAAACCTGCTAAGTCTCCATTGATAGCCGATGCATAATTTCATTCATTCATTTTTAAGATGGAACAATTTTTTTAAATTTCCAAATGCAAGTTCTCTGTCCCAGCTCATCAACTACTTGGTTAGGTTCAGGAAAAGATAATAACTTACGCTGCATTATTTAAGTATGTTAACTTACTTGCATAACATCAGTTAAAAACGGATCAGTCTTGACTCTTGGTCCCACACAGGAGGCAAACCCTCTCCCCTGGGGGAGAGTATGTCCGACCCAACCACCCCGACTATGACTTTTCTCGCTTTTTATACTACTGCACTAGGAGGGTGCTTTAAGAAGCGATGCTAGAGAGGTAACTTCAGCCACTGACCAGGCTGCTGTACACAACATTCAAAATCCTTGGAACAACCTGCTTCAGAACTATGGAGCTGCACATTTATAAGCCTAAAAAATATTAAAGCATATTAATCTGATTTCAAGTCTTCAGCGGTGTGCCGATGTATCTGACTTTGCTTACCATCAGTATGTATAACATTTCAGATCATTTGGGTTAAAAGGATTTCCAATCCCTGTAATCCAACATAAGATCATTTATCACAGAGTACATATAAGCTCTACCAAGGATCAGATTATTTATACAAGCAATGAGAACATTCTTTATCAGTCCTAGTCAATAGGTTCTGGCTGCTGGGATTATGCATATTTATATAACACATGACAGATAACATGACTATTCATCATAAAGCACTTGAAGCCCTTCAGAAAGATAACCATCAGACAAGACATGTTTTGTGTCACTTTTAAATGAATCAATTAATGTCAGGGTGTGATTAAATGGAAGGTATGAACACACAAACTCTCATGTGTGAGATTAGTGTAAACACGCTGTAATCATAAACACTGCAGGAATAATCCACAGATCTCACAGATAAAAACAGCCTCCGGCTACTTGCCTTTTCTTCATCTGCACCGTTTACAGCTTTTCTTCACATTTACTATAAATAAATAACGACTTGTACACCTGAGGCGGTTTAAGTGACAGCTACGTTGGAGGAGATTGGCATAACAAAATAACAGAAACCATGCCCCCATGGGGGTTCCTGTTGAAGGTGGTTGACCTCAACGTTGGCTCCCTTTCAATTTATGTTTTGATGTGCCAGTGCAGACAGTGTGTGTGGGTGTTTTGTTATGATTGTCGATGACATGCAAATCATGCTGATAAACATGTCTGTAGCGGTCTCCTGATTCATCTACTGTAATGTTTGCTCAACTAGAAACAAACTATCAATTTTGCTGCCATCGATTGCCATCCAGTGCATTTGTTTATTACATGTTCTGTATGTTAACAACATTTGGATAATGACTGGTGTTTGCTTCAAGCGTCGCTTGTATTATCAATCACCTGGTCCTTCCAGTGTACACAAGAAAGAATCGTGTTGTCATCAGTGGCTGTTAACAATTGTGCATCTCTCAGTGTTGCAGCCTTCAATTGTAATATACATGACAGGCACTGTGAGAAGATTGCTGATTATGATGTGGGGATTTTTTTCACTCCCACATCTTTTGAAAGCGAGGAGGAGTCTTTTGGAAATCATGAGCTTGTGTTGAATGATTGTTTAATGTTGCCCGTTATTCTATATTTATATCATTGTCAATACATCCCGTTGAGACTGAAACCAACGTTGTGTTTGTTTGCCACTACTTGAACAGGGGTAAATAGGTGGGGACTATTTTCAGGAGCAGATTAATACACATTTGGTTCTCTTGTAATGTCTATAGGAGGAAGGTGTACCTGGAATAGACCCAAAGTAACTATATTACCCAGGTTGGTGATAATGAAGAAACATGTGACAACGATTGGCTCATTTACATGTTTTTAATAGCTTTGGAACACAATGGAGGTCTGTGGCACAAAGAGATGGGATTTATCAAACTTTGGATTAATGGACAATACTCCTTAGATCAATTCATCATTGGTTTTGTTTGTTTCATGTGATATGCTGACAATAAGAAACGTTAAGGATATTGCCAAAATAACCTGGTTAGAGGAATACTCTCTAATTCTGAAAAGCTTATCACTAGTAAAAGTCACATAAAAACTACTCCTGCAGCACGATTTTCTTCTCCTATGACCATTGCTGTTTATGTTTTTAACATGTAGACAAAATGTTTCAAAATATCCTCAGTTTTGACAAACATATTAATTCAATGGTTCAATTCAGCTTTCACAATCTAGGAGATATTTACAAGATTGGCCCATTTCTTTCAGCTGAAAGCTGTTATTCATGCCTTTATAACTAGACGATCAGACTTGTTTAATTCCCCGCTCTCTGACATCAGTCAAAGATCTCTTTCCTGCCTCCAGCTCATCCAAGACTCTGCTGCCAGAATTTTGACTCAGACCACAAAACATGACCACGTTACACCAATTCTGGCTTCCTTACACAGGCTGCTTCCACAAACTGTTGCTTTAAGCATTGATTTTAAGATTTTATTGATTACTTATGAAACCCTGGGAGGCCTCACTCCAAGTTATTTAACAGAGCTTTTATTGGCCTATATCCCTTCCTGCTCCCTGAGATTCTCACTTGTTGTTCCAAGGTCTAGTTTAATACACAAAGGTGACTGAGCCTGCACTGAAAACCCACTTTTTAAAAATTGCTTTTCGGTGATTCGTTTTGCCTTATGGCACTCAGTTTCACTCTGTTTTTTGTTTTCTGTCTTTAGTTTTCTGTCTTTTAGATTGTTTTATCTGCTTTGTGGGTTATTGGGTTCTGTAAAGCACTTTGTAGCTGTGTTTCAAAAGGTGCAATACAAATTATGGCTGCTGGGTGTGACTATTTTGGTCGAACATGTGCCCAACAATTGGTCAAGTACAACTATATTTTCACTGGTTGCACCAGTGCATCTAAAATTTGGTAGCTTTGATTTTAAGAAAAAAGTAGCCTATAAAAATATTTCTTTTTGCAATGGCAGCCTGTTGGAGGAGACGAAGAGAGAATGAGATGCGCGGGAGAGGTGACCTGTGACCACATTATCATAGTCTATAGTCATTTTTTGTTGTGTGTGTTGTGATTTAAATGAAGAAACACGATTATCTGCAGCTTTATTCCAGTTTACGATTGCTTACATAATGTGTTGAGTAATGACATTGAAATGTATTATTGGGGGCATCTAAATGACGTGTTGGTGCACCTAAATGAAAAGGTTAGGCACACCGGTGCAACCAATGAAGTTAGACTGAAACCTTTAATAAAGTTTATTATTATTATTATTATTATTATTATTACTATTATTATTATTAAACAGATTCTGTCATTGCTAGCAGTACTGACGACCAATATTGACAATCGTTCTGGTAAGCCACAAACAATAGCAGATGGACATGCTTTCAAAAAGGGGCTGTATGTTGAGCAATAATTGACAAAAATCTAATATAAATATAAAAAAACACTGCTTTACTTAACCTTGACACTTTGTGATAGTTGGAATCAATTGTAACTGTTATTAATCCAAGCTAAATGCAGTTACTGTTGACATTTTTTCAATGTTTTTCAAGCGTACTGGGGATGAGTGTTCAGATTTATGATCTAAAAAGGAATTATTCACCCAGAACCAGAGACATTTGCCTGAACCAGTTCAATGCTCCTCTAAATGTGAAATAACACTTAAGGCTGGACCTACCAGCAATCTCTACCTATAAACACAACATTTTGGTTCAGTGATCATACTGTTTTAAAATCTACCACGCGGGCACAGTGTGAGTGTTGCAAAAACAGTGGGGTATTCCTCTCTGTTGATGACAATTAACTAACAATGCAGCACTGTCCCAAAGCCCCAATTATTCCCAAAACAATATTTCACCCTGAGGCCGTAAATTGGAATTTCAAACGCACACGCGGATAGGGTTAGACTTGTGTGTGTAATCGTGCGTGCATATGTGTGTTTGCAAGCTGGCCAGTCGCACAAACTGTTTGTGTACAGCTTGGGTTATCAGTCTTCAAGGGGATTAAGGCTGCTGTCCCAGTTATAACCTGCTACCACACACATACACACAGCAGGACACACATACAAGGATGCAGGGCACATACACACACTCACAGAAACAGAGGTACACACACAAGTGCAGAGATGGCCACTTTCACTGCAGTCTCTCACTCACGCTCACACAAACAATTTACAAAATGGCCCACACTAGCTCACAAATCAAAGGCAGAGCTACTGTCACAGCACCACTGCATTAACACTTCTCTCTCTCTCCCACTCACTTGCTCACTCTCTCTCTCTCTCACACACACAAACAAAGTGGTGACAACCTTAGTCCTGGTCAGCATTGCTTTCTTAGCTCGGGGCTCTGTGAAATTATCCAAGCCTGAAACACTGAAACATACACACACATTCTGAGATTTGCGTGTGTGTGTGTATGTGTGTGTGTGCGTATGTGTTGGCTTCTAGGTGACATACACAGTTTGTCGGCAGGATTAATGCTCTATCTCCTTAGGCCACTATTGCTTTGCTCAGCCTGAGAGGGTCCACTGTATTTGTATGTGTGCACGTGACTGTGTATACATCTGTTCAAGGACGTCCTTACGTAACTGACAATGTTCAATTTTATATATCAGACGTAAAATAGATTCATTCGTTAATATCCTGTTGGCCATTTAAGTGGGGTAATGTTCTGGTTGTACGATACACTGAACCTGATGACATTTACTAATTGAATTTGTACAGATGTGTACTGAGAAAACAACAGTACAGTTTGTGTACAGAGTACAAATATAAGCAAAAAAATGAGTAACATACTGAATGTTGATGGCTGTTTTAAGGCAAGAGCGTCTGTGGCCTTGCACTTGTGTTGTGCCCGACACTGTCGGCCATTGTTGGAGGCTTTTTTTCGGCCGATTTAGAAAGTGGAATTGGCACCCATTGGTGACTGGCTGTTCAGCTAAGTAAATCCAATCACAAGAAAAGAAACGTAAAAAGAAAAGGAAAGCTCCTTAATACTTATGCTATTTTTACCATACCGATTACCGATTTGTCTTTGGCAGTGCCATTTGCAACTTTTGGTCAGACACTTTCTCTATTAAAGATGGCTATATTAGCGAGAGTGGTGTTAAAAAAAGCTGCTTTATCGTAACAACAGTTAGTATATCCACAATCCTGAGTCTTGGGGGGGTGTTTTGTGCAGGACTATATCTTGGTGGGGTGCAGTGACATCCTGGAGTGTTGTTTTCACTGTGAGATTGTTACAACCTACAAAGAATCCAGGATGTCACTGCGCCCAGCCACTTCAAATTTTGCAAAGGATTAAATAAACAAGAGATGATAGTTAATGAGCTTTAGAGGTGTTAGGGGAACCTTGGACAAAACCATGCTAGCAGTTCACCCTGTTTCCAGTCTTTTAGCTAAGCTACGCCAATTGTGTGTAGTAGATTTATATTCAGTGGACCAACATGAGAGTGGTTTCAGTCTTCCCATGTAACTTGGCTATAAAGTGAGACTTACAAGAAACCAAAATGTCAAATTACAGTATTTCTTTTAAGACAGGCATCACTGCCAACCCTATGTTCAACAGCAGAGTTACTCAGGGGTGGCGCTGAAAGGTTGACAACTTAAATGGCATATTAAACAAAAGAAAACTGAAAAATTCAAGAGAATTAATGCTCATACTGTGGCCTACATGTCACTCATGTTCATTAAGTCAAAGTAAGCCATCTTGTGAGTGGGCTGAAAGGTGGCGTGCGCTGCTTAGGACATTTCAAGCCAAGAATAGTTCCCAAAGACTGCAATTTCCCTGTTTTCTTCCTGTAAATATGTAGCACCACAGTCCACCGCTAAACTAACAGACAGCTATTTCTAGGATTTTCATGACATCAATCAGTTGCTCATGAGCTCCCTTACAGTCAAAGTGCCCCTTATACTCTACAGCCTCTCTTTTAAGTATTATCTCTGCATTCGCAGTGCGTTTATATTTTCACTGAGCTCTGCTGCAGGCTGTGCATCGGTTAAACCAGAGGGTCTGTAGTTCACCACATAAAACTTTCTTGCCCTCAAGAATGTTCAAGGATCTTACTGAAAAAAAAAAAAACATTCGCTAGCTATGATTCTATGCAAGTGTGAAACCGAATATAAATGTAAAATCGTCATAGTCATTTGAAATGTGAATTTGGTATCATTCAGTTTAGCTGAAGCAAAAATATCACACCACCAACAGTTAACTCAGCACCTGGCTGTACGCCTAAACTATAAAGTTATTTTTGAGTCCTAAATCCTGATGTAGGCTTGCACCAGTTTTCATATATTGTCATGAAAAGGTACATCATTTTCATTGACATACTCCTTTTTTGGCACAAAGTGTTCAGCCAACAGCCTGACAGGTCTTGATTGAAAGATGTCACAACCTTTCTAACTGTACAAAGTGTTCATATGTCAGGATCCATTCTTGCAGGGTGTAAAATGTTGTTAGCTACTAACAATATAGGATAGGAAAGGGGAGTACAAATGACATGATACGGTACCACTCCACTGGATCAGTTCTGCCGGGTTACTTCCCACACACCAACTCCTTACATAAAGGAGCCTGAAATCATTCTCATCCCAATAGGCGATCCAATCGCAAGCAGCTACTTAGCATCTTTTTCCATAAAACGGATGCATTTGGGAGCAATTTATGCTGACTCATCACAGCCATGGGCCTCCTGCAGATGTGAAATATTCATGGTGCTTTAGAAACATTGTCAGATCCACTGGACGCCTGTGGTAATGATGAACCTGTCCAGAGCCATGAAGTATGCACAGGGTGCTGCTGTCTGTGTGTGACTTCAGTTTATTGGTATGCCTTCATGTGCAGATAGATAGATCAAATGGCGGGGCATAATTTCTGTGAGAGTCTGCATCCTCACAGAGTTGAGTGTCTTCTAAGGTCAGATTTCTAAACTAAATGGCATGGTTTTCTCTTTCAGGATGGACTGCAGGAAGTTCCACTTTGTTCGACCTTGACATGCAAATCTGTGCTTGTTGACAGATAGAAAAGTCTTATTAAGACTGCTACAATGCGACAAGAGAACCAGTCAGCATTGGATGATGCTATCTTTGCTTTGTTCTACACTGTTCTACATCTATTTTTGTTTACCCTTTCATCTGTCAGAGTATAAACTGCTCCACCAAAGAGGTACGGGTTACAAACTGTGATCAGACAGGAGTCACAAGCCTAATGCCTGGCAGATAGCAAGCAAGAGAGCCAAGAGAGCTCCTTTGTCTCCCTTTAATGGACAATGAACAAAAATACAAAGGTGGAGAAAACAGCGTGGAGTACATGAAACAAAAGAGAGCTCAAAAGCTGTTAAAACCATCGCTGGGTACCACGCTTCAAGCTGGTGCCCTATTCATTCTTATGACATATGCTAACTAGGTGCTTATGCTGAAAAAATTCTCAGCAGGCTTTCTCACACCTCAGTGTTTTTAGGTCTGGCATGCATGCCAAGAATCAAGAGTTCCTCTGCTCAAGCCAGCTGAATTCCCATTGGCTCTCACACACATGAATGGGAAAAAATAACCCTAACCCTCGCTAGTGTGTTCATTGTTTGTCTATCTCTTAAAGCAGTTGTTGCACGTCAAGTAGTCCCAACATCACCACTGCATAATTTGTGAGGATGAATTTTGCTGTGTAACTTTCTGGTGTGAGCAGGCCACAAGGCCTAGGCCAAACATTACATGCAATTTCGAGCTGAAACAACTAATTAATCAATCAATTAGTTGATCGACATCTACTAAGGTGCAATATGTAAGAATCTAAGTTGAAAACATTCAAAAATACTAACTATAGTTATCAACAGAATGTGTAGAAATTGCAGTTTTGGCGTTATGATGTCTGTGTACTGTGTTGCAGAGACAGCTAATAGTTAGCATGCTAACGAGGTGAAGCTCGTTTCAGTCCAACATTCCTGTGCCAGTGGCATAAACACCTACACTCCCCTGGGGCTCTGAGCTCCAAGTCTTGACCACTATATGTGTGGCTTCGAGTTAACTAGCTAAGTTATCAGCATTCTTTCTTACATATTGCACCTTTAACAATTGACCAACATTTTGATTACCAATTAATCGCCATTTATCAAGTAAAAAAATCAAATTGATCATATGAGAGTTGTGGACCAATGATTGGACCAAACAAGACTTTTTAAAGTTTAAAGTCTAAACCTAGATTCATTAATAATAAAAAAATAAGACTTGGTTGCATCCATAAAATTATTACAAAATGGATTTATCATGAAAGCCATTTAAAATGGAACATCACAAGCCTTAATTTGCACATCTAAGGCTTATACAGGGAAGGACGGTGTGTTATCAAGCAAGCAGCGTGAATGCCATCTTATCTCACAGCAAATTGTTCACACGTTCTCCTAATAAAGACTTCTGTTTCAAGACATAAGCCGTCTTCAGTGTGTTCAGAATTTCAACGACAGTAGGGAAGCTTTACACAGGAGTTAGAATACAAATGATCACTGGCTATTTTTAGCGCTCTGTATCTCACCGTGTGCTAAAACACTCAAACACATGCACATGACTGCATGCACGCGCACGCACACACACACACACACACACACACACACACACACACACACACACACAAACAGTAACACAGGGACACACGCATAGACAGCACAATCTGGCATGCCCTAACAATGAGAAATGGCTACAAGGTCTGTGTGTGTGTGTGTGTGTGTGTGTGTGTGTGTGTGTGTGTGTGTGTGTGTGTGTGTGCGTGCGCGTGCGTGCGTGCGCGTGCGTGTGCAGGACAAGAAAAGGAGCCAAGACAGGCTTAGAAGGGGATTGAGCATAAAAGAAAGCACAGGAAGACCATGCAAGATGCAAAACATGTCACTGGTAATTTGAATAGCAAAGGACAGCATATATTGACTCTGTAATGGAAATGTCATCCATCGCTGTTTGCTGTTTCGATTAAATGTTGTTTTAACATGGAATGAACACCAAGCCATGTGCAAACAAAGTCACACGTGTAATGTTTTCAATTTCGGTTGTGAATACCAAATAGCACAGTTACACACTGTGTAAATGTCATTTGTCGCTACCGATGGATCGAAGCACCAGTTAGCTTAACATGATATCTGCAGGTATCACATTGATTCTTCTCCCACTCTGCTCTACAGGGAGGCAGATAGAAAATGGAAAAGCTGCATGATTACAGAGATAATCATAGAAGAAACTGTGCATTGGGAAGAAATGGGACAAAATTTGATATATGGGCAATTGTCTCTCAATGTAAAGCATTCCACGATGGTAGAGAAACAACTGAAGGTGTGTTTTCATGGATGTTAGGTTGAAGTCAAAATCCATCACAGCTCCAAGTGCTCTTCAACTACAACAGCAGAATTTCAGTGAAATCAGTTAATTTCAATAGAACTGACCCGATCATCATATCACTCACAGAGGTAAGTAAATGTTGATGTTCAACTTTGGTGGGTATTTCACTACCTTACAACCAATGAGAGACACTGACTCTAAGCTAATGTCAACTTTTCAAAGAAGCTCTTTGTGTGCATGAACAGAAGGAAGATTGGTGTACTTTGGAATTTCTGAGAAAAGTGTAAAGACTCCAGTATCTCATGTATTTTTCTCTGACCTCCATGTATCTCATGGAGAAGAATAAGACATATATCGTTTAAGAATATATTTATGCTTCAATGGGGATTAGCACCTTTGGCTGACACTCAAGCAATGCAGTTGTAAAGCTTTTTTTAAATCAATGTAACACTTCAGTTCATCTTTCCAAAAGAGTCATTGCTTTAGCTCATTCAGTCATGCCTCTTCACAACTGATTTTGTGATCAAGAGACAGAAACAGAAGTACAGAAACATAAAGTACAGTATTTCATGGCCCATACAAACAGATTTGGAGTATTTCAAGATGATTATATTCTCTCCAAACTGTCACAGTGGGAGATTATTGTAACTGAAAGTGGAAAATCACAAGGGAAACAGATATAGATATCATGTGAAAACTATGATGCAATAATGTCACTGGAAATAATGCCGAATTTTTAGTTTGTCACTTTCCTTAAACTCCACTGCATTTTGTGTGTGGCTCCTCTCATTGTCCTTCAGACCAGAATGACTTGGTCTGACTGCGGGTCATTTTGCTGTGTTCATAAAACTAAACATTGTCCTTCTATAGAATACTGTAGTCCTTGACGTCGACTTCTTAAAGCTACATTGCCTGTCTCACCGAAACCATCTGTTAAACATTCTTATTTTCAAGCTTGTCCAGCAGTACGTAACAGTAAGTAAGTAAGGGGGGCGGGACTTAGGATCGGTCAGTTGGGTTAGGGTTAATGTATGTGCCTTGGTTTAAGGCCATGGGTTGATATGTTTTCAGTACAGCAGGAAAATAGGACAGCTGTTGCAGTCGGTGGTGAGAGAAGCTGCCACTGCAGGGTCTCATCGCTGGATGACTGGATAGTCTCACTGAATGAATACATGTTTCACTTCACCCCCTGATATACACACACAGCCCCAGGTCGCCTGTCAGGTGACACCAGAGAAACACATTTGCATATTGTACAAAGAGGATTATGGCAGATTACAGTGGTGCAAATGATTTAGATTAAAACTCATTTTCATCATGATAATGCTTCATCTTTGCTAATGATGTAGTTCTCAATAGATGCAGACTGAAGAATGTTGCGTGCAGTGCTGCTGTCTACTGCTGGAGCTCCTCACCATGCAAAATGACATATTAATGTGCAGTTCCATACAATTTCTTTACCTGAAGGCTATTGTGGATGTTCCATACTGAAACTAAAATGTTCTTTTAAAGGCTGCTTTGTCACAGAACTGGATTCACCTCCTCTAGTGTTATTATGTAACTATTTAAGTGATAACTGCGGCTGGTGTGGGACTGACTTAAGAGCATATACATGTATGATTCAGCATGTGTGTGTGTCTATGCAGCTGCTTATTTTGATATCATCATTTCCGCTCTGAGTCTCTAAAAGGATTGTACTGTCTCTGGACATGTGTGTCTGCCAGTGTGTGTGTGTGTGTGTGTGTGTGTGTGTGTGTGTGTGCGCGCGCTTGCATGGAAATGGTTGGGAATCAGTCAGAGGGAAGCTGATGTAATTTCAGTTGGAAATCCCATCATGGATTCTTATGGTCTTGTCTGTCTATTATTATATGCTTGGTGTGTGTGTGTGTGTGTGTGAAAAAGAGAGAGCGAGAGGGAGGGGGGGTGAGAGAGAGAGAGATGCGAGGAAAAAAAGACAGATGAGGATTTCTTTTCCCGGTTTGGAGGTCGAGACAGAAAGAGAATTACACAACTAAAAACCAAAGACAGGGAAGGGAACGCTTTGAGAAGCTGATTTCATGACTTTGTCTAAATGAGTGAGTGAAGATGTGAAATCTAAAGTAGATCACTTTTCACCCCAAAAATCCTTGATTTTTCCTCCCTGTTTTACATCCATCAAAGCTGTTGGTGCACCTGTTTACAGTGATTAAAGAGCACCGAATGCGAGTGCTAATTAATGACTGACATTTCAAGTATTGCTGCTGATAATGGGAGAGCATTGTTTTCCTCCTTCCTGCCCTTCAGCTCTTCTCCACTCTTCACTGCCTCTTGATAGATATAACTGAAAGGAGGAGCATGCTGGGTGAAGCAAGCTGGGTGCACACTCAACTCACACTTGTCTACTTTCATCCAAACTCTGAGTGTTTTCTTGTTGTAAGACTTGGATCTTATGGATTTGATTTCCAGGCTGAGATCCCTTGATATCGAAGCCATATTTTATGACAAAAGCTTGTGCGGCTTATTATTATGACGCCTTGATGCTGCACCATCTTGGTTTATTGGTGCCAGAAGTGACCGTATTTGGAACTCCAGGACACGCCATGGTAGCAACATGTCAATCGTAAGGCAGCCATGCCTTTTTATTACACGTGGCTTTTACAAAATTAACTTAATGCTGCACTGAAGAAGACTTGAGACGAGCGATTGAGACCATTAACCTGTAAGTAAACTGCTCACTGAGATCATAAACCATGTGAGAAGTAGGCTCATTTTCTCAACCAGTAGAGTTACCTCCTCCTGGCCATTAGTAAGACTGCAGGTTTAGGCACCTTCACCTTCACTTTTCAAATCCAGAACCTCTATCAACTTATTATACTGTCAGTAGTTACCTCAAAGCCATTCAAGCCCACCTGTGACTGGGGTCATCTGTTCGAGGCCTGGAAGCATAGCTGTCATCTTTTTTGTCCCCATCATTTTTTAAAACCGGAATTACTTTAAAATGTGCTAAAGAAAATTAGCTTGCACAACAAATGTGAAGTGAAATGGAATGAATCTGAATACACATTTGCATGTTTGAGTGCACGTTCATATAGTAAGCATCGTTGCTAACTATCTTAAATTCACATTTACATGCAGGGCATTTAGCAGACGCTTTTGTCCAAAGCAACTTACAATAAGTACATTTGTCACAAGCAAGAAACCACTGTCAAACATGTCACCGTCAATAAAGTAAGAATGAAAAAATAGAAACAATTTTCAAGCCCTCGTCTGAGCATAGTAGCTGCTATTTATCAAGGACAACTTAATTACATAAGTGCTATGATTTAAGTGCTAAGGGTAAGAACATACAAGTGCATATACTTTTTTTTTTCTTAATCATATATTCTTAACCATATCTTTCACATTTCTGTATGTTAATTGCTTGGTAGTCATCAACCTACGCTCACATTGATACCAATGTATCTGCAATAATATGTCAGCCTGGTCCTCTTATAATTCTAGCTTAAACATGTTCCTGCCAACTTCATAGGGCAATATTGCAAATGTGTAGCGCAAGCATGTCATAAAACCGGAAGAAAAAGAAGAAGAAGACATGAAACAAGATTAGAGGCACCGACTACAAAAGGTAAAGACGTCCAAGCAAAAACCCACACTTTTGCATACATATGCATATACATGATTTATGAGGAAATGAATGAATTTGTGAGGCCTCAAGAATACACAGTGTGTTTTGCAGAGAAACAATGAATGTAACACGTGTGTGCTGCACTGAGCATGCTCTGCTCCACGTGCCTTATGTAACTGCAGCCATTCAGGTAGAAATCCCATCACCTGTGTGCACAATTCTCCACAATGTTTCAGAGCTAAATCTCAGCACAGACACCTCAGACAGCAACACTGCTGACAGAGCAGATGAATAGGAAAGCAAGTGCACAAAATTAACCCACAGCCAGTGTGCCAAAGCTGAAAACATAATGAAAGCCAGTCGTGAAATAAATAATGTTTTCCTTCTGCCAATGTCCATTAACCCAGCGCTTACTTGGAACAGAGCACGCTGCGAGCTGTCCACTTCATGTCAAGTTAATTATCACCTGGATGGAAACACTCAGACCCTCTGGCATTCCGCCTCTGCACACCTCCGTCTCCCACACACATACACACACGTCTCTTTAGCAAATATGGATTTTTATTACATATAGTATAATAATCACATTATGTTTGATTACACTTTAATCATTAAATGACTACTATTTGCACATCAGACACTGTCTGACACTTGGTCGGATAACAACGGACAACTTACGAATGCACACGCTCAAAAGTTGAGCAGTCTTTTGGCTCAGACAAATTGGTATAATAAAATGCAGAATGTAACAGCTTTTACACGGAGAAGTCGCTCAGTTAAACAAAATCTTAATTGGTCTCCAGCTGTGCAAATGTGACTGTCAGGAAAAAGCTGTTTTTGGGGTCATGAAGTTAATAACAGCATTTCTTACGGACAGATACTCTGATTGAATGGCAGCTTCGGCCAACCTCCCATGATCTCTTCACTATGTTAAAGGACAGCTATTACATGTTCCTTGTTTTTTTCCTTTTCTTCCATGTTTCATATATGTTCTTGTGCATGTGCAAGCCTCTCTCTCCCACAAAACGCTGCTCCTGAGACACCTCGCCTTCACATCACACTACGTCACCATGTCACACATTTGCATAATTTATACCTAGCGCCTAATTTGGCACATAAATATTGATTTAGTGCAGGCGCTCCGTTGTTAGCAGTGCTTGTGTGGGGCATGTGTGAGCTGACCAATCAGAGCAGACTAGGAGACAGGAGCCAAAACAGAGCAAAAACAATGTGTTTTTGAGCATTAAAGCGTGTAAACCTATTCTAGAAGTCACTCAGAATAAAGTGATGAGACGGGAAATGAGCATAATATGTCCCCTTTAAGAATTTTGGACATTTTGCTAATAGCAATAATGTTAACATCATCCATCCATCCATTAACGTTCCAATATGTCCGACTCCTCCTTTCCTGGTTATTGATTTACTTTGACTGACACTTCATTAATGCAAAGCTGATGAATGCCAAGGCTTGGAACTCCTCCTTAAATACTATTTGCCGACTGACGCTCCCCGTCTACCTCTGCTTTAGGCAGTAGTTTTAAACGAGAGATAAGCCTGGTGGCTTCCACTGCAAGATGAAAGGAAATGAAGGGGAAATATCACAGTGCTCCCTGGAGACCTGCTGTCCTCCCAAAAGGCTGTGGAAATTGATGAAATCTAGAGTCAAAGAGGTGGAAGAGCAGCCAATATATATCTTATATAGTTTGAGATGGAAGAAGGTGATAATGGTTTGGAGGAAGAGGGAGGAGGACAAGCAGACGAAGGAGAAGACAGCAGAGGAAAACATGTTGAGGACACTATGTTATGTGGTTGAGCAGCAATGCCCAAAATAGTATTGAGGCTGTTTGGCTGTGGCTCCCGGCGCTCAGGGGATTTCTCCAGTGCACCTCCAGCATTAAAACAATGCTGCCAGCCGCAGCACAAAGATAAGTGATTCTCGCTGTTGTTGTTGTTTACCGGATGCTATGAGGATGAGCAAACATTAAAATTCATAACGATATCACAAGGTAGAGGTGAGGTGTGTGAGTGGGTTTGTGTTTACAGAACCACCATGCAGAACATAACCTAAACTCCCACTAAGGCTTTTGGATTTACATTTAATGGAAAAGCAGAATCTGATTTCAAACAGTTGTGTGATGTTGTATCGATCAGGAAACAAATAAATAAATAAAATAAAATAAAAAATAAATAAAACCAGATCCAAAAGAACACGGGAATCACAGCTTTCTAAAAGATAGTTTGTTTGTGTGCATGTGTGTGTGTGTGTGCAGTGGTGATTTCTGTGTGCTGAAATCCTCAGATTTCACAGGTTTTCTTCACATTTTGAGCTACAATATTGCAATAAATGTACAGTTGAGTATTTTTTTCAGTGATTGACAGCTATTGTCCAATTAAAGTTTAACAAACCATAAGGCCCTTGGCAGGCCTGTGAAACTTCGGGTTTTTCCACATGCTGAAGCAATATGTGTCAGCCTGCAAACAGATAGGCTATTTGCATATTCACAATTTTTAGGCTGGTGTCTCTTCACCTGACATTTTTACCATTCAAAAACCAAGAAATACGAGATCTTAGTACATTATACTACATTTAGTATGAGCTAAGCAGCCACACTTCTAACTATATTAGAATTGTATAACAGTCTTACCTTACATTTTTCCATTATTATACTTGTAGCATGATGATTATCTAGCTCTACATTTCAGTAGGCTATGATGTAAAAAAATACACTTTTATGGGTATTTTCTATGTATAGTTTGCCTTGAACGTGTAGCTTGAGCTGTGTCTTTTAGCTGGAAACATTAAAAAGTCAGCCGGAGACAATGTTTTTGATCAACTCATGATGCTAATGTTAGCTTTATCAGCAAGCTTACTACAGCTCATAAGATCCCATGTCAACAGGCAAAATGACTGCAGAATACTCATGACACTCCTGCTTTTGCCCATCGATTCAAAAACTATTAAAGATTTCATGATTTTCAAGACATTTTGTAATCCCATTTTTTATAATCCCCAACTCTGATTACAATAAAATAGTTATCATCCATCTACTGATTTTTTAATCCACCCATCTCTTCAACTATTCATTTATTTTCAGTTGTTCCATCAGTCAGCTGCATACTCAATCTACACATTAATCCAGCCATCTATACATTGTCTCCCTTTCTTTATCCATCCATCCTTTAATCCATCCATCCCTCCATCCTTTATCCAAGCTCCTCTGTGCACATGAGCAGAAGTCTTGGGATCATCTCACATGAATACATCAGCACAGCCTGTGTATGCTTTGTCACATGCAGTAGGCCTATTTGTGTAAGTGTGTGTGCATGTGTCTGTGTGTAAGAGAGAGCAGGCATGCATTTAGACACATTTGTGAATGTTTGCTTGTGTACACTGAGATGTATATCACGTGCGTATAGTGAACAAACATCTGAGGATTAATGACAGCGTTCATCCTGGACAAAAAAACATTGTCAACAAACAAATAAGTGTCATTTTCTATAAGAAAGATGGAAAAATGGCCCCAGAGGACAGTAGAGCTACTCCAGTAAGCATACTAATCTGTTCTTCCTTCCTGGTTTGTTTTCCTCCCGCTCTCCACTCTTTGTTCATTCCCATAACAGATAGGCTGGTACTGTCGCTAGTGCATTCATGTAAATCACTCAACGTGTTTTCCATTTTGGCGTATCTCGAAAAAACCCAGTTCAACCAGTACTGCTGTGGAATTAAATTATACAGAGAACAGAACTATGAAAATTCTGTCAAAGTGGATACATTTTGAAAAACATCACTCCAATATTAAAAACTTCTGCTACTGTGTTTATGTAGAAAATCACACAGTGCTGCTGTCCATGTTTTTTTTTATTTTCTATTATCAGATAAGACAGATAACATAGATCAATAAAACCATTTCTTGAGAGCAGCAGTGACAGTAGCAGCATAGTATTTGGTATGAGTCGGGATTAAAAACTTTTACAACATTTACAAATATACAAATTTACAGAGGTAGAAAGGTGATGATGGCCCAAGAAATCAGTGTGCAAAACAATAACTGAACCTCCAGAATAAATGTTGGCAATATACACCGATCAGGCATAACATTATGACCACCTGCCTAATATTGTGAAGGTTCTCCTTGCGCAGCCAAAACAGCTCTGACCTGTCAAGACACAGACTTAAGGCCTCTGAGGGTGATCTGTGGTGTCTGGCACCAGGGCGTTTTATAGTGGATCCTCTGGGTCCTGTATGTTGGGGGGTGGGGCCTCCATGGATCAGACCTGCTTCAGCACGTCTTACAGATGCTCGATCAGATTGGGATCTGGGGAATTCGGAGGCCCGGTCAACACCTTGGGCCCTTTATTGTGTTCCTCGAGCTGTTCCTGAGCAGTGTTTGGTGTGTGTCAGGTCACATTGTCCTGCTGGGGGGCCACTGCCATCGGGTAGTGTTGTTGTGATGAGGGGGTGTACTTGGTCCACAACAGTGTTTGGATGGGTGGTGCGTGTCAAGTGGCATTCACATGAATGCCAGCACCCAAGGTTTCCCAGCAGAACATCGCATTGTGATGAAATTATCAATGTTATTCACGTCACGTGTCAGTGGTTTTAATGTTGTGGCTGATCGGTGTATGTTTGTGCAAACCACAGATATGTTGAAACTTTACATTTCTTTATGTTGCAACGTTACGTTTGTTTAAGTGACAATTTCAATATCAAGTTGTGACAATGCTGTGCTTATGGTCTGTTTAGGTTTAGGCAAAAAAGGGTTAGGAAAAGATCATGTTCTGGCTTAAAAAAACACAGGTCTCCTTAAAAATATCCAGTGGTTTCACACTGTGGTCACTGGCTTGGCATCCTTCTCATCCCTGTCACTTCCAGACATAAAAGTCAGGTCATAAACATGTAATATGAACAACATTTTGTAGAAAAGTCAGTATGGTACATAGCCTAAGTCGAAGTGTTAACATTTTGTGACTGGGCTGAAAACACATGCGCATCTTTCATGTCAAAAAAAATGTAGACATAAATTATGCACACAATTCTGATTTGCATGGTTCTGTATGTTTGACTGAGTCTTGCACTTACAGTTTCTCATTGTTGTTTCCACAGATATATCAGGGACTGGGCTATTTATTTATTAAAGAGGCTCTGTGGAACTTGTGTACTTCGCTGGAAGCTGGTTGTTATGTTAGCAAACGGCAAAACTTCTAAACTAACATTAGCTACTGCTATAGCAGAGAGAGGCACTGAAATGAGGCACTTGAGAAGATACATAAAGTCACATCCTTTGGACTGCCGTGGAAAATCTGACCCGAGTCCTTCACAAAAAAAGCCACAATCCAGCAGCATTTAAAAACTTAAATCAATGGGCTCATTTTTCACATCATGTTACAATCCACTCACAAAGGGCCAAAGAGTGTATGTAACTTGGAACAATTGTTACATATAGCCCCCTTTGATTATGACACCAACTTGAGACAGGTTGACATTGAAGAGCTAATTTTGACTAGAAGCATTATACTCTTTCCAAATGTCATAAAAGTATTTTTAAAACGATATATTCTACAGTGCTGTCAGTCCTTGTGAACCAGACAGGATCACCATTTCTGACCCTCCATCAAATTACTGTTCACTGCTAGTTGAGTTGCCTAACATCAGAAAATAAAGGTCAGTGAAAACACCTGTTCAGCTTTATTGAAATGTAAAAAGTCAATATGTCAGAAGGAAGATTTACCCTGAAGACCAAACTGCGTCACCAGCCACATTTGTCTAGTCGGCCTATCTCTTTAACACAGATGGTGGAGGTTATAACCCTTTGTGATGTTTACAATCTGCCATTAAAAGGAAGAGGAAGAAGAACCCACATTTTGGAAATGATTTGAAAAAGCGAGTGTAGATGGAACCTCATTCACCACGAAAACAGCACTTTCAAATGTATCTGCTTGAATATGGAGACCTTGCAATTCTTGATAATATTGCCCTAAAACCATGGTCAGGAAAATTTCGGAAAAGACTGGATTACTGGATTAATACAAAGCATAACAAGGAATGAGAGAAGTGAAGCCTGTCAGTCAGTCAGTCCCTTCAGTCATTGTTCATTTGGAATAAAGTTCAATTTCCTCTGCGGCTGCTTATAGTGATCTTCTGCAGGATAGAAAATAAAGGTCACACATAACTAAAAGACTTTATCTTCATTAAAACATTATCATGCAAGACTTCATGTGACATTTCCACACAGTGAGCAGCCCGTTGTGCTGTGGGTATTTGTGTGCCCGCTCCAGAGACCTGTTCCATGACTCACAGCTGATAAACTATTTCTTTTGCCTGAGCAGCTAAGTGATCCTTATGGGGACACAAGCTTTTTACAAACACAGGCTATGTACCATGCGGCATTAATCTTCATGCTGGTATGCACTGTACCGCTTACTTTTGTATCCCTTGCACCACGGCTGTGTATTTTCAACATTTTCTTTGGTTGTGTTGTTTAATAACATATTATCAGTATATTTACCATATGATAATGTAAAAATACTTCATTATGAATAAAAGTCTTGCATTTTAAATCATATTTCAAAACATAAAATACGTAAAAGTACGATCTGCAGAATGCTCTTAACGATATGATATGTACGAATACTGCATTAAAATGTCTTAAAACGACTAGACCTTTACTCAAGGTAAACTTGAGGTTCTGTCGCCCATCACTTCTTCTGGGATAGGGAAGTCGTTGAATGTGACGAAACGCCAAAAACGAAACGTAAATAAAACTTTAAAACAATACCTCGTCAGTAAATAAAGGTCCTTCTAGGGATCACTGCTGCAGTCAGGTTGATAAATGGGAGTGAAGATAAATCCACTTTTTAATCCCAAAAGTTAAAAACGAATCTCTGAGCTCTCCTACTGTCTATAAAAAGCTCCAGATCAGAGCAGAATCCGCTGTGACTTGGGTGTTTACTCCTCCAGAACATCTGGCTCTGGCCCTTGCTCCACCCAGCCCTTCTTATGGTTATCTTTTGGCTATCTTTTGGCACTCATAAAACGTGGTTAAAGCCCATTCAAAACCTGGCTTCAGTATTTCTCCATAAAATGTATTATAACTAAGAGCACCAAAGCTGAAATAATAAAAAAAAAACTGAATTACCATATATCAAGAATTTAACATTAAAAAAAGAAAGCTTATTTGCTTTATCATGAGTCTGTGGGTGTGTTTTATGATGGTCACCAAAAAACACAACATCAATCATCAGACTCTGGTTCAGACGTTGGTAAACCATGACATGACATCATCTTTTCTCTAACAGAGTCCTCTGTTATGTCATGTCTTTGTTTGATTGAATACATTTGTTAAGCAGAGAAGAAATTAAACGTTGTACATTGTTGTACAATTTTCATGCTCCGTTAAAGTACACCGCGGTTCTAAAAGTTGTAAAAATGGACCCTTTGTTCACACACTGGCAGACACACATATCTTTGCTTCTGTCTTTAAAAATCTGCCCTTTTGTTCTATTTCTGTGGCTCAGTGTGTTTGTGCATGCATGCATGTTCAGGTCTCTCAAGCAGAAGATTAAAAAATACAAATACAGCTTTTTCACTCATGCCTATAAAGCCCTATAAACCCACACATACAGCCCCCTCTGTCATTATAAGCTGTTTTTTTTCTTCTTCTTATGGGCAAAACACACACACAAATAACAAAGCTATTGTCACACAGTCCTTTCCTTGGCTTTGTGACTGAGTCGAGGACCACAGCATAAATAAGAAACCATTTCATTACACATGTATGAATGAGGGAAGCCTACTGAGATCAGTGAAGATTACGGCCTCATGAACAAGTAAATAACTTGTACAAGGCGATAACATAAAAAGTTTATCTGGGAATAACTTTTCCTGCGTAATGCATTATTTGTGTTCCATGTCAGTTCACATGACTTGCGCTGTGGGTCTGGTGACTTCTGCTTCCAAAAGATATTCTGCTTGAGTGGGGTGTTTGTCTGGACCTGAACACTTTTTATTTGAATGTTGCAGAGCTTCCCAGTCATAATTGTGCTTTATTTGTGCTTCTGCTTTGTATCCAAATTTGTGCATGTGCTTGCGCATTTGCCTGAGTGCTCCGTGCCAGGACGAGCAACAAAGCCTGGTCCCATGCTTCATATTCAATTCAACAACTTTTATGTAAAATGCTCATATGAAAGTCAAAGTGCCGTGTTTATGTAAGAGTCAACAAGCGTTTAAGGGCTACAGTGTGTTCTTGTGGGTACCGAGACATGGCAGAGTTTGGCATTTGGCTTTTCCTCAGGCTTCAAATGGAGATTTTGTTTGCCATTCGTGTCCCTGAAACACCCTCTTTATTTGCTGCTGTTTATCGTACGCTTCACTTCCTTTTGTGAAGCTGGTACAGAGCCAGGGCAGCGGTGGTAAACGAAATTACTTGCATTGATGTAAAATAAAAATGTTGAGGCATGGATTAGACACACATGCATGTGCCTGCAGACCTTCAAATAATTCCAAAGTGAGTTTGCTGCCTGGTTGAGATACGGAGGTACAGGTGGTTACATTTGGCAAAGCACATTTATATTAACAGCCTCAGCATGTTAGCTGTAAAGTTATATTTATTTTACCTGGATGGTAAGAAAGGAGTGTGGGCGCCAGATGCATGAATATATTTAGAAACAAAGGGATAAACTATACAAAAAAGTTCATTAAAACAGTAAATATGTCAAGACTTTTCCCACAGGTGAACAAACAAAACTGGTTCAATGCAGAGAACATGTTTTTGTCAACACAACATGAAAATAGGAATGTTTAAGCGAGCACTCAGTGGTGGGCTTTTAGTGCAGCCTCTACTGCTGCTGAATTTTCAAAGAGTGCATGACTTGCATCTGATTTGCCTTGGGAGGCCCCACATCTGCAGGGGGTACGAGTAAAAGCAAACATCAGAAAGAGGGGTGTAATCAGTCCAGGAAAGTGTAAACACTCACAGGAAGTCAGTGGGGAATGATGTGTTATTAACGTGTCTTGACAAGTGAACATTTCTGGCTCAACAGCTAGTGAACGAATATCACAAATGACCAAATACTTAAGATGCTAAAACCCATTCAAAACTCATGTGATGATGATCCATCTCTAGTAAACCGGTGGTTCCCACACTTCTATGGATATTACACTTTGCATTGTCTTCTGAGGCTTGAAAGGAAAAAGTAGCAAGAACACATGTATCCTACAGCCCCTGATAAGTCGTTTCTGACCCCAAGGTTTGGACCACTTATCTAAATAAGTGGAAGTACAACTTTATCGAGGTGAGAAGCTTTCTTTTGTGATCAGCAACCAAATATCTCATTTGAGACACGATCAACAGTGGATGCAGACAGCTGCTCTACTCTTTAATCTGAACCATTGATAAGTGCCATATCAAAAAGCGTCTGATAAACTGCTCATGTAAGTGCAGAAAATAGTCCACAATCGTGCTAGATCAGTGAGGCTGTACTTAGAATAGAATAACAATCTTTATTGTCCACTCATGCGGAAATTGGTCTCTGGTTCACTTTTGCTAACAAGCGCTGAGCACAAATTCCAGTTTAGGCTGAGCAAAGCATTAAAAATGTTGACCTGATGAAGGTGCTCAACAAGAAATGTTAAGGAATCACCAAAGTGATTAGAATTCAGGTGGTGTGGGTAAAGCAATCCATCCAATATTTATTAAAATACTTAGGTCAACCAAAGTGGTGGTGGATCGACCAACAGACTAACAGCAAACATATTGAAAAAGTCTCTCAGTCTTTGTAGAATGATGATGATGATGATGATGATGATGAAGGTGGTGGTGATGATGATGATCTCCTGGTGAGTACAGCGAGATGGGGTTGAAACCTTCAGTGACAAGTGACAAGCTTACTAATGTGTACTTTTCCTACCAGTACTACTTCCAATCTTTTCACTCAGCGTTGTAAAAAGAACCCAAAAGTCTAACTTGAGTAAAAGTAAAGATATTATGTTAAAATACAACTTTGGTAAAAGTGAAAGTCACCCATACTTGAGTAAAAGTGTTAAAGCGTCTGATATTAAGTGTGTTTAAGTATCAAAAGTCATTTTCTAGTAATAAATGTACTTACTGTAAGTACAAGTAAAAGTAAATTATTATAAGTTGAGCAATATTTGCCTCCAAATTTTAGTAGAAATGCAGCAGGAAATTAAAATACACGAGTAAATCAGAAGTACGTGCAAATTGTACATAAGTACAGTACTTGAGTTAATGTGTTTAGGAACGTTCTATCACTACTCTCAAGCAAACATATTTTTGCTCAGCGCGACCACTACTTAAAATAACTGTAGACATAACTGTTGGGTCCTCACCACATGGTCCAAACAATAGAGAGGCCTGCATACAAACCAAAGCCTAACATTTAGACTCCTCACACTAAGAAAGCCTGGAAACAAAGGAAAAGTGCACCAAACCCAGTGTCCAGCAAATCAGTTTAAATGAAACTCCCTTCTCCTATTGGCAGCCTGATGCACGGAGAGCTTAAGTTGCACGCCGCAACTCAACACAGTCCCTTCATAACGTATTGCTGGAAGCATTAGTTTCCACCCGTGCAGCAGTTACTGAAAGGGGGTGCCCAAATGTTTGGATTTTACCTTCGCCTAGGCCATAGTCTACAACCTCGCTGGACAAGACACAAACTGCCTCGTGTTTACCAAACACATTCCGGATCCAGAGGAGAAGCTGCACAATCCAGCCTCTCATCCCTGCAGAGGGAGGATTTTCCCTCATCAAGAAGCAGACCACTGCTGAGCCCTGTTTTCTTCGCCCCTGTTTCCTCCGCTAAATCACCAAGAACAGCTGCCGTCAGCCCGCTAGCAGGACGCTGCAGCGGCCAACGCCATTCATCCATGCCGAGCAATGTGTTGGATTAACCAGGCATAGGGACACACACCAACAGTCACGAGTGTGGTCACAAGTGAGGCTTAATTCGGTTTGGGCAGATACTAGAGATTATTAGTGTGTATTGTATGCTTTGAGCTACATTTATATGCAAGTTTTGTGGAGTTTTGTTTCGTAGTCTGACTTGCTGCTGGTTTTACACTGTAAAACATTGTGCTTGATGTTTAGCTGCTTTGACCTTCTCCACTTTGTGGATCTAAGTGTTAGCTTTGCCACCCTGTGAGCGCACAATAAGCTGCATTTCTATCAAGGAACAATAACCAGTGGAAGCTGATTCAAACCTGAGCTTGTTAGCCAGCCGCTGAGTGATAGAAAGGCAAGTATTGTGAATATCTCTCTACTGTCAGAGATAGAAAGCAGAGACAGATCCTCACCAAGTACAGGCTCAGTGACCACAAACTGACAATCGAAACAGGAAGACACAAAAAATCATGGCAACCAAAAGAAAACAGAACATGTGGTCACTGTTCGACAGGTGAGGTTGAGACAGAGATGCACTTTCTCCTACAATGTAAAGAATTCAACGAAACCTTTTTTAATAAATTTAATAATTATAATTTAATAATCTCAGATTTCAAAGAGCTAAACGACATATCAAAATTAAAAAATACTCCTGGGAGAGGGAGACAGGGCATACCTACCCAATATGTGTCAACATGCCACAACCTGAGGGACAGTGGGTGACCGACACACACACACACACACACACACACGCTTCTACTAAAGGGAGGCACCGATGTGTCTGAAATTGATAAAACAGTAAAAAATAAGTGGAGGTGGGCTTGGCTATGCGAAATAGGTGATAATGGCAAGCCATTTAGTTCTTGGTGCAAAAAAATTAAAATGCCAGGCGTTTGCTTTTGTGTGGTTTGCCATAAGAAAATACTGTATGGGAGCAATGGCAAAAAAGTCCTTTCACGCCATCAGTCTGAAGCTAGCCATAAGGCTAATGTAAAAGCTCTTCAGCACACATCCTCAATGCCTGGTGCAACCACCACCACAACAGAGGTAGGTGCATCTATGGCTGACCGTGTCTGCACGCAGAAAGTGTGCATATGCACTTTCATAGCAGAGCATGACCTGTCCCTGACCATATCACAACCACTTGTCAAACTGATTTGATCAGTTGCAGGAGACCAGAGCGCCCTCTCCAGGCTGTCATTGTCCAATGCACACGCCTCCTACCTGTGCACACATGGAATTGCAGCTCATAAAACGGAGTTGTCTGTGAAACTGCAAACAAAGATGTTCTCTTTAAATGCAGATGAGGCAACTGATGTAAATATGGACAGGATTTTGAATGTACCTGTTCGCTACTTTGATGAGGATATGGGGAAAGTCGTGACCCAGCATCTTGGCTCAAGGAAAGCGAACATTGCAAATGCCTCAACCATCACAAGTACAATGACCGAGAATGAACACCGTGAATAGAGGCACGTTAGGTCGGCAGGTGCTGTTCCGCCATTTTTCCGTTCAAGCCTTGCGTGGTCACCTCCACTGACCGTGGCGTGATGTGCTGATGTTTGCCATATTGAACCCTCTCGTGACGTCATCTCCCACGAGCCTACATCCACCATCTCGGCTCTTTCTCCCTCTGTCTCTCTTACACACACACACACACACACACACTTGTTTATTTGTTTGTTGCTTGAGTGGTTTCAGTGTTTAGCTTAGTTGTCGTAGTTGAATAATGAATTTTTATTGATTATTTATGTGATGGTCAGTGTCCAGATTCATTTCCTTCACTGTTCCTTTAATTCTAAATATTTTATAAATGTTTACATTTAAGGTGAACATCCTTTACTTGAGATTGTTCTCCAGTCTAGTTATTGGTCCCTGATTCCAGGGTGGTGCTCTATATTATTAATTTTAATAATCGCTATTAGTAATTATTAATTGCTAATAACCAAACCTACCCTACATTTATACCCTAACATAACAAATGATATTTCAGTGAATGAGAGAAGCATTTCACCAAAGTGGCTTTTATACTTCCTGATCTACAGTAATATGGGAATGCTCCCAAAGGATCGTGGATATAAAAAACAATTTCTGCTACTGCCCTTTTCTTTCTACCTGAGAACAACTTGCTCCGTTACTTCTGGGAACTTCACATGCAATCAGAACAACAAGCAGTTTGCAAAGCATGCTGAAAGCTGCTCCAATCACAATTTGTTTCATGAAATTTTCAGGAACACAAAAAGTGAGAGTGAGATAGAATGATTGCTGCTCTCTGTTTTAAGTAGATTTCTGACTCACTAACTTTGCCAACCTAATGTCAGTTAACTTTTAGATCTTTGATCTTTGTTGTGAAGTGATGCCACAATACAAAACGGGATCATCTGTGCTGATGTGACCATTCTGCTCTCTCGACTGCACATATCGACCCGGCAGGCGGAAGAACAGCTGCTCAACTGGTCAATCTGACTCCTGAAATGCAGAGCTGTTCCCCTCCAGGTTTAATAAAAGTTCAAGCTTGAAGAGTTTCATTCCCAAATGGGATATCCACCAGATGAAAAACCCCTAAAGTTCTGCATGCTGCTTGGAAGTTAAACCCTCCACGGGTTATAAGTTTCACCACAGTATCCACAGCATTGAACAAGCAATCGTTATAGCAATGTTTACCATTGCTTTATACGACCTGTCTTGGTTTAATTAAGATTATTTTTACAAAAAGATGCTCCTTTGTGTACCAATTCTACAATAACATGCTCCAGTGAGATCATTAGTGATCACTCTGCTCTCTTGCCTGCTCATATCGACCCAGCACACAAAGAATGACTCGTTTTCTTCTACTGGGAAAAGAGCTGTTCGGTGTTTTCCTGTGCCTCTGTGTGTTTCATATGGTAGAGAATGACTTGGGATTGGGAGTATTAGCCATGCATCAAACCTTTTCATCAATATCTGATGAATGCTCTGAATGGACAGCACACATTGAATCAATGCGGGTGGATTAAAGAGTTCATTATTGGTTTCAGTTATGACTTTCAATTTTTTGTGTATATCCTAAGTATCATGTGGACACATGGATTAATGAATACTCTGACTTGAGAAATGAACTTGTCTTCAAGAAAAAATGTTTCATATTCGTGGTATCTAAATGATAGTATTATAGCACGTGTTTGATTCGGCCAGCTCAGGAGTGTTTTGACAGTTCTGGGTAAATGACAGTTCAGAAGATTTTTCTTCTTTTTTTCCTGTTTTTTACCATATTCACCATCTTCGTGTGTTGAGTTAGCATGCTTGGCAGTCTTGATCCCAAAAGCACAACACAAACAGACTGAGCTTTGATTACTTTTTTTGAAAAAAGCAATTTTAACATTCAACCGCACATCTCTTTTCACAGACAGCCTTTTTGCACTTGAACACTTTAATGCCAATTTACATGAATACGTTTTGCACAGACTCTTGTTTCAATCTGTTTCATCTGTTTATCTGTTCTTCATAGAGACAGCTTTTTGCTCCTGAAACTTTGTCAATTTTACTTGGATAAGTTTTGTATGGACTCATTTTTCAATTTGTTTCAATCCGTTTCATTGTGCACAACCTACATTCAGGCACTGCTGTTTTGTTGGTTCTTACAATATTTTCTGGCGGGTCTACTTTTCAGTTTTTTAAGTTTTTACGGTTTTAACTTGACAGGTGGTGGGGGCTTGTTAGATGTGACAGATGTTTCATGTCATAGTTGTTGTTGTAAGTTGTATGCTGCTACTAGATGTATAAATTCCCCTTGGGATCAATAAAGTATCTATCTCAAAGACATGAAGTGTAAGATAAATGTTTGCATTTACTTAAGTCAGAAAGGCTTGCTACCTAGTGAGCTTCCTTTCTTTTTTAGCAAATCCTGCCAAAATGTATTTCGCTGCAGGGGTCTGTAATCGAATTGCCAACCACTTGACTGATGTGCAGATGCTGTATGCTGTAATGCTTTTAGTCTTGTCGGCAGGTTTTATATGAAACATTAAATGTGTGTCTTCATGCAGACCACATTTAGCCTACCAGGACAACATGACTTTGGGGAAATTCCTTATCACTAATCAATATCGTCTCCCTTTCAGTCTACAAATGAACGAATTCCTAAAATGATTTCAGAAATGTATATTTTGTGAAATGTTGATGGTGTAACCACGTTTAAGCTGACTGAAAAGAAGGTGAGAGACGTCTTAGACATTTAGACCAAATATCACCCAGTTTTCAACTAGAAATCCTGGTTTGTGCTCAGTAGGAAGGGTCAAAACCAGGTAGAGTCAAGCAGAGAATCGTGGCTGACTCTGGCTATCCTGAAGAAACTGTGCAGGGCAACTAACCCACCATAGATGATCTGTCAGAATCATAGTCCAGGATTTCAGGTTCAATTCTTTATTGGTGATTGAAAACTTAATTAGGTGTGGTTTCCTATAAAGGAAATAAACACAAATAATTGGTAACAAATTCAGGCTGGTGACTGTGCAAAGGAAATTCATAATTGTAAAATAAACTTTTCGATTTAAACAAAAGTGCTCTTTAGCACCACCATAAGTGCATTATAAGTGACAGTCAACCATAATTATCATTAAACAAATAGAGCACCCAGTGAACCAACATCCCAACATGTGTGATCAACAAACCCGACACCAGCTCCCATAATGTGTACAAACCTACAGTAAACATCACATCAAAGAACACCAAGTCATGACATTACTCATGTAAGCATGTACGCACACCATGCTGAGGGACAAAGACTGGCTGTGTGGGAGAAGATCAGCTATACAGGGGATAACAGGTGGTCTGATTAGGTGCACTGCAGGTGACAATGGCCCATCCCCCAGAATGTACCATTGCTATGGGGAGTTTGATTATCTTTTGAACACTGAGTGTCCGACAATGGGTCTGCAAGCCAAACCAAATGCTGCAAAGGGAATGTAGCTGGATGCAAACCAGATATTCTGGCAGAGATAGGCCTGCTTCTGCACTGCAAGGCTGATTAGAGAAATGGGAAGCATGTGAGTGAGTGAGTGGGGAAGGGGTTACTGCAAGCCAGGAGGGAGTGTCTGGATCTGAAATGACATGACAACAAATATAGGAAAAAAACACTGCAGGCAAGAGAAAATAAAGTCATTAGTTTTGCAGGTATTTTATTCTGAAGCATACATAAAGGTGCTACATGAAAAATTAAGGAAACAAGTTATTAAAATTCTTTCTGAAAAGGGGCATGAAGGTGTGTGCCACATTTTGAGGTAATTCATCCAATAATGGTGTGAAATTACTTTCAAAACCACAAATTTCAACCAGAAAAATGGAGGCCGAGAAAAAGTCAAAAGATCAACAAAGACACTTTAATACGTCACCTGGGAACCGAGAATGTATGTGCCAAAATTTGTGGCAGTTCACCAAGTAGGTGTGGTCACACTTTGACCTGCTGGTTGCACAAGAGAAAAAGTCGGGCAATCAGACTAAGAGGTATTTATGTGAGGGCTTATCCACCATCATGGAACCAGCTGTGTTCTGGTTCCCACACCATTTCTGACCAAAAATAAATTGTCTGGGAAACCCAAAAGATGTGTTCCCCTTGTTGACGATTTGTCCATGATTATGAAGGTTCTTCTCAAAACTCAACGTAAGTTATTTCACAAGATAGTTCCAAGGTTCCAAGAGTCTTGAACATAATTAGCTCAAGAACCAGAGCTAATTTGGTGGAAAAGGAGAAAGTCTGGGCAAAAGTAGTGAAGCCATTGCAATCGTTAGTGTCACAACACAAGCAGTTCAGAGTTAGGAATTTTCTTCAAAATGTAATTAGTAGTAACCTAAATATAGTCAGTGTTATAGGGCATGTTTTATCTGCTAGTTAAAGTAGGAGAAACTATATATGATAATGCAAGACACCCTTTCTATAGTCAGTGTTTGGTTTGTCTTTTCTGGGCTAATATAGGAACATGGAGGTGCAACATGGTGAAAGAGGTTTGCTCCCTGTGTAGATATAAAGTATGTAAAAGTCATTTGTCAGATGTGCTATAACCATGTATCACCAGTAAGACACGCCAAAGCACCCTACTGGTGCATCTCACCAGTCTATTTAAATAAATTAAAATTTAAATATTCTGCAGTTATATTTGTCGGATACGTTTTTTCAAAAAAACAACCTAAAGACTCTTCATTTACTGTCATAAATGGCAAGAACAGCAGAAAAAAATTACATTCAAGAAGCTGGAAACAGCAAATGTTTGATATTAAAAATGACCAAAATGACTTAAAACAAGCCAGCACTCCTGATTTCTTTAGTGATGTGCTCTCTCAAACTGAGAGTTCATTCTGTATTGTTTTAGATTTTCCTTTAAACAGCAGCACTCTGCAGATGTTCTTGTACTGCAGCATCTAGTCATGCTACAAAATCCATCCAGATTTTCTGAGCATTCACTTTCATTATGGCCATGCAGAGCAAGCTCAAACACACCACAGAACTTTACATCTACGTCTATTATTTTGGACAATTTTTTTGTCAACCTCCATGCTGTCTTTGGATCCCTATCCTTGAGCCTTCATCAAGCTGAGCAGCAATATGTACTCTGCCAAACATGCCAAGACACATAGCATTTTCCATGTGCCTCTTACCTTGTCTACTTTTTCGGCAAAGTGCCTCAAATTGGTCATACCTGAGTGGATCCACTATGGTACGGTTCCTGCTGTTTGAAAAAGGAGGCACTCACTGCTTGCAGTTAGTCATGACTTCTTAGCAAACCAGACTCATGAAAAAACGGGGTGTACTCTCTTCCTCTCTCTTGCGCTTGTTGTTTTATCACGATGTCCGGCTGGTCAGGTCTGACCTCTTTCACTTTCAGTGTTCTCCTCTCAAACGACGTTTTTACCAACTTATCTGAACTTTCTTTCTCCATTTCAACCTATTCTCCACAACTCACTCTATCATACAAGGATCCCCATCTCTCTACGAACTTCTACGTCATCTGCTCCTATGGCAGTTCCTTCTCGCACTGTTTATCACGGCCAAGCAAGCTCCTATCTCTTGTATTACAGCAGGTGAAGTGCACATGTACTCACTTATAACCAGAGCTATGGCCGAAGATTTTTGCGCCCGTGGGCCGGAAATACATCACCTCTCATTTTTAGTCTACGTTTTAATTGCAGATTATACATTTTACTCACTAACTGTATAATATTTAGGTTGCTCATTCTTCTTCATGTGGGACAGGTATACACACACACACACATATATATATATATATATACACACACACACACACACACACACACACACACACATATATATATACATATACACACATACACACATATATATTTGTGCTTCAATAAGTCAGTCAAACAGCTAAACTCTGGAAAACAATTGAATAATACTGGTTCATTCTAAAGTTAAATCACTTCATCATTTGCCACAAAATATACGTATACTTGAATGAAAAATTAAAAATGAAAAATCACCAGATGGAAGATTACTACCTAATAATGTGAGAATATTATACCAAGCAGATGATGCTGCATAATATTCCCAAATAAAATAATACCTTGTTAGAGAGTTGCATTATGACGACTTAATGTTCAGCTGTCACGTTGTAATTAAGAAATAAGCCCTAACAGGTGAATAAAATCCCTATTAGCATGATCAGCAAGAATACATCAGAAATTGTATTTCTCACTGTGATTTGATTAGATGAGAAGCAGTTATTGAGAATGTAGGAACATTGGTGTGAATTTCCCTGTCAGTGAATATTAAATACTCATCAAAGCTGTGCTGTTGCTGCGTTGTAAAACATTTCCTTCTCTTTTTATTGTTTTGTGTTGAAACCTGTCCAGACAGGCTGTTATAAAAGCCAGATTCTGTGGCTAAATGTCAATCGAAGGACTATTCCAGTATATGATATACAATATATTTATAAATGATTGCTGATATTTAGTTTCAGCAATCATGCATAAAGTTGCACTTGTATAAGCTGATTGGTGTGCACTTTGCCATAGCTGTGATGCATTCACAGCTGTATGGGCAGTGATTTCATCATATTCACCCAGGTTTAGATTGTGGCCATCATAACACTTGCTCTGCTGATGACACTCATGCCAATGTTGATTGGTGCAGCAGCTAACACCATCACCCACACCTCCTCCTTATACCCTGTATTTTTGGTTTTGTTGATTTAGCAAAAATGTAATGTTCATTTTTGTCTTCATTAAGGTGGACTAGTTGTCCAGCAGTATTCATGTTGCGATGCAGACCCTTTTACCCCTTGTACACCAAATGCAACTCTGCTCTAAATGGTCAATTCCTTGATGCAAGTGACTGAACTACCGGCAGTCACTGGCCCACGGAAGGTTTCAACAACAACTTTATTTCCAGCCATTGTCAGACTGATTGCAGGAATGTAAGGCTGGAATAAATACCCCATCCCCTCCCTTATTCACACTATGTACACTTTACAACACTCACACCTTACAGACTGTGTCGCAATATTTTGGTGTATATTCTTCTAATTCTTTTTATTTTTTGTATTTTATAAAAGTATATATATTTCTACTTTTTGTGTCTATTTCTACTATATTTCTACTCCTCTAATTTCCTTTACCCCCCTTGTGTTATTAACTGACTCTACGAAATATGCACAATAATTCCAATGTCCCTTTATTGCCCTGTATTTGTGCAAATGTCAATAAAAATCTAATGTAATCTGTCCGTTACGATAGCACAGAGATCCAAGTCTTGAACCACGGTTATTCTTATATGACATATCAGCTGGTTTGTTTTTTTTCAAGAGCCCTCTTCTGAGATGTTTCTGGTTTATAGTGTACATCTGACTGACAATAGTGGAAAAAAGCTTAATATGAGGTGTTTCCTTTTCAAGCACTAGGCGATCAAAGCCAGACAGTCTGACTGAGTGTGTACACCCTGATATCCACTGTATGTGATGTTTTGACATCATCTGCCTTCTGAAATATTCAATGTGTCACAAAGAAAATGTTTTTATCTAGAGAAAGCTGAGGCGTTCACCCGTATCCTTGTTCAAAGATTATAAAAATGAGACAAAATGCTTTGTCTGTCTCATCTGAAGGGTGATTCTGTCTTTGTTTTCCCACACTTCTTTAAGCTGGGTCAACCACAGACAGAGGCCTCTCTCTGAGCCGGTCTTCACTATTTGTATTTGTCTGATTTTTGCTTCGCTCTGTCGTGCCATGCCTGCTCTGATGTCTAATAATCCTCCAGGGGTGACCTTTAAATTCACTTTTAATAACTCTCTTCTTTGTTTTATTTTAACCTCCCTCCCACACGCTGTCTTGTGAGGACTTTTTTTCTTTTGCTTTGCTGTCACAACAAATAAGGAATTTGTTTCCTCATTAATAGCCCTAGCTTGTTAATTGGATGCTAAATTAATAGTTCAGGGCAATAAATAATCAAAGAAGTTAGTCATTAACCGTTGAGCTGGTGTCTTTGTTTGTTAATGTGTGTGGTGCATGATCAGTAACGTCTTAGCTGCCTACAAAAGGAATCATGGATGAATAACTGAATGATGGTAATGAGCAACACTGCCCTGATGCCTCAATCAGACCTTCGAAATAAGAGCTTGTCAGTACCGTTTCCTTTAAAGCTGGCCTGGTATCAGGGCTATCAGGTTTCAAAATATTGCAACTACTTCTACAAAGCTGCAGTAATGCCCATTTTAATGACAATAATGTATCAATTGACTATATGTAATGTGAAAGTGGTCTCTTATAGTAACATATGCACACAGAATTATTACTTAACTCTGCAGCTTGCCTCAGCTCCACAGAGCATTTTAGCATCTTTCAGCTCATTGTTTTGGCTTTACAGGCTGTGACTTTACCCATTGTTTTATTTTGTTTTCATTATTATTATTTCATGGTGAAAGCACTAAGGAAAGGGTTCAGTTAGAGAGGCTTTCTAGCAAAAGCCCAGAGGGTAAAATTCTCCCAGGTGCCTTTGGACACATGTAACAGACACCAGATCATTAGCTGTGAATTTAATATTCTGCCCTTGTTTATATTGGGAATCTGTGAATCAGTAAATGTTTACAATGAGCAATTTTGTATCTTAGAAGACATGTCTGATTCAGTTTTTTGGAGTTGTTTAAAACACCAACATATTTGACAATTACTCTGCACTTTTTTGCTTTAACATATCGCTCTGGAGTAAATACTGACTGCACAGTGTAATGGCTATAGAAAAATGACACCATGTGCACATGAACTGGTTCCCTATAAATCTTGCTTTCACTACGATATTCAGCCACTGGGATACTTTTTTTTCCAGAAAAATATGGTCAAATTACGGCACAAGAGAAGCATGTCTGCCATTGCACAACTAAAACAGGAAGAGGCATTGTTTTTCCCAGGTACCCCAGGTAACGGTGGAACAACTGGAATAACTGTGGAAACTCTACACTGCAAATGTAAAAAACCCTGCTGATGAAGGAGGCAAAGGAGGTGAAGTGGTAAAACATGAGTGAACGGACAGGCATTCACTTGAGAGCTCCTGTGTTGTGTCAGTCTGTTCCCTCGCTGATATGTGTTTCCCTTTGCCAGCAGCACTTGAGATGGTTCAAAACCGGCATTCTTTCTACTACATCAGTAAGTAACAAAACCTGCCTACTTATTAATACAACTGGATGTTTCAGTTTGCCCTTTCATAGCACTGAGATCAGGTTTTCTCGGTCAAAATGGGATTCTTACGGTTGTTTTTTGCCATGGATAGTAGCCAGGCTGCTAGCAGAAGCCATGTTGCTAACATGCAGCGCCAGCAGTAATATCACAGGGAAACCCTAGATTAATACAATCGGATGTTTCAATTTGCCCTTTCATAGCACATCTGTGCATTCCTGGCTGCATTGAACAGTATAAACTACATTACTCTGTTTATGCCTGGGTGTTTGTCCTTAGGATGGACAAGTTTCTGCCTCAGTGTGTTGGTAGGTTTAAAGTGAACCAGGATATGATGTTTATTAAAGACCCTCCTGAGTTTCTCAGATGTTCCCGCGACAAAAGGAATGACAATGTTGTTACGTTTTCTCGTCTCCTCCTCTCTGTCTGCTCTGGATCTTTCAGAGGTTTTGACAAAGGTCCAGTTTGGGTAGCCACAGATTTTAAGTGTTCCCCAGATGTTCTTCTGTTCCTTCTCTCTTTCTCCCCTCTGACTTAGTGGGCACGGTCTCAGCCCGATGGATCAGGGTTCTGATGACCCCCAGCTTGTGCTCCAGTGGGTGAAGAGAGTGGAACAGCAAGTATTGATCTGTGTGTGTAGGTTTTCTGTATACCTCAATGTTGAGGCTTCTGTCTTCTTCAATGTGTACTGCACAGTCCAAGAAGGGCAGACTGTCTCCTCTGACATCTTCCCGTGTGAACTTGATGTTATTGTCCACAGCATTTATATGTTCTGTGAAGGCTTCCACTTCCCTTGTTCTGATTTTGACCCAGGTGTCGTCCACATACCTGAACCAGTGGCTAGGAGCTGTTCCTGTGAAGGTAATCAAGGCTCTGCTCTCAACTTTTTCCATGTATTGGTTGGCCACTATTGGGGACACCGGTGAGCCCATGGCACAGTCTCTCCATGAACGAATGGCACAACAAAGGAAGACCAACTCCTCTAGTCAAGACTCCGCTGTCCACTTACATCTGAAGGAGAAAAATCATTCCTTTGAGGACAACAGTGTAAACATCTTGGCCAGAGAAGACAGATGGTTTGAAAGAGGAGTAAAAGAATCCATCTAATCCATCAAACTGGAACGACCGTCTTTGAACAGAGGAGGTGGCCTAAGACATTACTTATCAGCCACCAACAATGCTGTACTGAGTTCTCTCCCCAGACAGTTTAACAACCATTCGCACCTGGGCTCACCTAGCACTAGCAACCCACATGAAGGCCGGTTGGGTGAACGACCTACAAGTGGCCCTAACGACTCTGAAACTCAGAGCTCACACGTATCCTTAACGACTCTGTAAGAACACACCCACACAGAGTTTAAAAGCCAGCCTACTCCTCTCCAGTTAGTTAGAACTGAAGAAGCCTCTTGGATGAGAGGTGAAACGTCTTCAAGAAACTGAAACACGTCCAGTTGTCTACGATACAGCACTTATTATTACCATTACCTGGATGACTGAGAACCTTCAACAACATGTTTCTCATGTTCAGAAACACATAAAGGGGTCAGAGCCTGTGCTCGTCTGTAACATGATGCAACAACAACCAGCCCATCTGTACAAACATGACCACGGGCTCCACTTCTCATTTGCGTATTCGCATATAAGACACTGAGACGCATACGCAGCATGACCTGAAGGTGTGAAACATGAAAGAACACACAAACTCCGTCTCTTGCATCTCGCTCTATCACTCTATTATAGCTGCTTCTCTGTAAAATGCTGTGAAAACTGTGTCATCCTCTCCCCCTCGCCTCCTTTCTTCTCTCGTTAACTTTGTTTTTTTCCCCTTCATCCTCTCCTCCTGCTCTCCCTATCTCTTACTTTAAACATCCCCCTCTCTCACTTCCATACATCCCCCTCCTTCCCCCTCTTTCTCCTCATCACCAACGCCCCTGCTCTCTCCTTCCCTGCATGCCCGTGCCCTGATCTCCCTCGCTCCCATCACCTCCCTGCCGCACTTTCTTCTTCTTCTCCTCTCCAAAGGCTTGTGGTCTTGGTTAATAATTGATTCTGGCTGTCACAGTGTGCTGACAAAGACAACAGCAGGGCCATTAAAAGTTCCTCGCCTGTTCTTTCTTCCTGTTTTTTTCTTTCCCCCCTTCACTTCACACACACACACACACACACACACACACACACACTGTCTCTTGTCTCTCCATTCACTCTCCCTCCCCTCTTCCTCTCCGCCTCCTCGCCGCCTATCCTTCTGTTCAGCCAAAGTTGACTTCCTTCTCTCAGTCTTTTCTTCTTTACCTCTCTTTCCCCCTTTTTTATCCCTCCCTTGCTCGTCCTCTTCCCCTTTCATCGCGTCCTTTGTTGTCTTCACTCGTTTCGGTCCCATCCTAGTGACACTTTACTTGACGTGTACTTCGATGCATTATAAGCTGATGATACTGTAAGTTGTGCAGCAGCACAGTTAAACTGCTGTGACACAGTCATCCGTCAAGCGTGGCAGCACACTCATGTTGTTATACATACAGTTCCTCTGCTGTTCAGCTGAGTTTAGATCTGGTGACTGTGAAGGATGATTCACATCACGTTCACTCACCATTACGCGAGTGTAGGCCACGTATGGAACATCCTCATTCAAAATGTGTCTCCAGTCATTTATTCACATTGATGTGGGCTTTCTGTGCCTTCATGTGCTCTTGGAAAAATGTTTTTCTGACTGAGAAAATTCACGTGAACATATCACAAGCCAGATACAGCATTTAGACCAGACTTCACTTTCCCATTGTACAAGAAATGTTGTTTTTATGCCATACGTATCTCTTTTTCATTGTTTCTCTCATATCGCTCACACTCTTACTCTCCTTTTTCCCCACATTGACACATTCTCTCACTAGTTCACCTGCTCCTACGCCTTCCTCGCTGCCTTTTGTTCTCCTGTATTTCCTCCCTCTTGTCTTCATTTCCCTCCCTGTTATTTTCCACATGTCAGAGCAGCAGCATACTAGTGTATACAGTGGCTTGCAAAAGTATTCATACCCCTTGAACTTTTCCACATTTTGTCACATTACAACCACAAACGTAAATATATTTTATTGGGATTTTATGTGATAGACCAACACAAAGTGGCGCATAATTGTGAAGTGGAAGGAAAATGATTCAAATTTTTTTACAAATAAAAAACTGAAAAGTGTGGCGTGCAAAAATATTCAGCCTCCTTTACTCTGATACCCCTAAATAAAATCCAGTGCAACCAATTGCCTTCAGAAGTCACCTAATTAGTAAATGGAGTCCACCTGTGTGTAATCTAATCTCAGTATAAATACAGCTGTTCTGTGAAGGCCTCAGAGGTTTGTTAGGGAACATTAGTGAACAAACAGCATCATGAAGCCTAAGGAACACACCAGACAGGTCAGGGATAAAGTTGTGGAGAAGTTTAAAGCAGGGTTAGGTTATGAAAAAATATCCCAAGCTTTGAACATCTCACGGAGCACTGTTCAATCCATCATCCGAAAATGGAAAGAGTATGGCACAACTGCAAACCTACTAAGACATGGCCGTCCACCTCGACTGACAGGCCGGGCAAGGAGAGCATTGATCAGAGAAGCAGCCAAGAGGCCCATGGTAACTCTGGAGGAGCTGCAGAGATCCACAGCTCAGGTGGGAGAATCTGTCCACAGGACAACTATTAGCTGTACACTCCACAAATCGTGCCTTTATGGAAGAGTGGCAAGAATAAAGCCATTGTTGAAACAAAGCCATAAGTCCTGTTTGCAGACACAGCAAACATGTGAAGGAAGGTGCTCTGGTCAGATGAGACCAAAATTGAAGTTTTTTGCCTAAATGCAAAACGCTATGTGTGGCGGAAAACTAACACTGCACATCACGCTGAACACACCATCCCCACCGTGAAACATGGTGGTGGCAGCGTCATGCGTGGGGATGCTTTTCTTCAGCAGGAACAGGGAAGCTGGTCAGAGTTGATGGGAAGATGGATGGAGCCAAATACAGGGCAATCCTGGAAGAAAACCTGTTAGAGTCTGCAAAAGACTTGAGACATGGGCGGAGGTTCACCTTCCAGCAGGACAACGACCCTAAACATACAGCCAGAGCTACAATGGAATGGTTTAGATCAAAGCATATTCATGTGTTAGAATGGCCAGACCTAAATCCAATTGAGAATCTCTGGCAAGACTTGAAAATTGCTGTTCACAGATGCTCTCCATCCAATCTGACCAAGCTTGAGCTATTTTGCAAGGAAGAATGGGCAAAAATTTCAGTCTCCAGATGTGCAAAGCTGGTAGAGACATACCCCGAAAGACTTGCAGCTGTCATTGCAGCGAAAGGTGGTTCTACAAAGTATTGACTCAGGGGAGCTGAATATTTTTGCACGCCACATTTTTTGAAAACCATGTATCATTTTCCTTCCACTTCACAATTATGCACAACTTTGTGTTGGTCTATCACATAAAATCCCAATAAAATACATTTACGTTTATGGTTGTAAAGTGACAAAATGTGGAAAAAGTCAAGGGGTATGAATACTTTTGCAAGCCACTGTATACACACAGTAATAACCTTTCACATTAACATAGGCTCTAAACACACGTACACATACCTGCAGCACACACTTTTTATCCGTTGGATTATGCACACATCTGTCTCTCTTTCCCATCCAAATGCTGTAATACCGACACACAGTGTGGCATCCACACACACACACACACACACACACACACACACACACACACACACTCTCCACAGTTCAGGGAGAGGCGTAACAGCAGTAATCTGTCACGCTCTGTCTCTCCCATTCATTACCGGCACTATAATCCAGCACACCTCCGATGTGATCAGCCTCCAATTAGAAATCCATCAAGCCCAAGGTGCGTTTAATTGCCTTGTCGGAGCCGCACTTCCCAAGCCGCCACCTTTCTCCCTCCCAACTCTTTGCTTCACCTCACTCTGAGGTGTTCTCCTCCCAGGCAGCAGGATGTAATTTCACATTGACGGTGCCACGCTACTGCTGACAATGGTGTTTATCCATCAAATGTTTGTACTAACAGATTCAATACTGAGTTCCTCGCAAATGAGCTCATTGATTGGGGTAGTGTTGCACAGTAGTGTAATTTACTCTTTGGCTGTCAGTCAGAATATTTTAAAGGGGCTACATACAACATTTGAGTCCCCTAAAAACAACACTTCCTGACAATATTTTTAAGATTTGACCTTTTTAAGTGTACTTAGAGTTAGGATGTAAATATTTTCTCATTATTTTGCAGTATTTGGTCCAAAAGCCAAAGATAATGCATGTTGTTTATCTTTGATTCCTCAAGACAAGGCCAGCCTCCCTTGTACTTGTATCTGTCAAGGACCTTAAATTAAACTTTTGTGTAAACTCACCATACAGAATCAGAATCAGAAATACTTTATTGATCCCCGAGGGGAAATTGCTTGCGTTACAGCTCCTCCCGTTCAGTCCCAGAAATATGCAGAAAAATAAAAACTATATATAAGCAAGAACAACAAAAACAGAACAAAAATACAAGAAATGTACATTCTACTAGAATATCCATATATACACTGTAATAAATAATGCTACAGTTAGAATTATATGGGTTATTGCACATTATTTGTCTTAATTATTGCACATTAGAGAGAAACAAAGCGTCCAGAGTCCTCCAATTGACTCAGAGTGTCTGAAACTACAGCGAGGAGTTGAACAGTTTGATGGCCACAGGCAGGAATGATTTCCTGTGGCGCTCTGTGGTGCATCTTGGTGGGATCAGTCTAGTACTGAATGTACTCCTGTGGCTGACCATCACATCATGGAGTGGATGGGAGCCATTGTCCAAAATGACATGTAACTTGGACAGCGTCCTCCTCTCTGACACCACCGTCAGAGAGTCCAGCTCCACCCCCACAACGTCACTGGCCTTGCGGATCAGCCTGTTCAGTCTTTTGGCGTCCGCTACCCTCAGCCTGCTGCCCCAGCACACAACAGCATAGAGGGTAGCACTGGCCACCACAGACTCATAAAACATCCTGAGCATAGTCCGGCAGATGTTGAAGGACCTCAGCCGTCTCGTAGGAACTTTTACTTTTTGTGCAGGAAAGCAATGGGTTTGATTTCCTACCAATTGAACAAGTACTTGCACACAATTTAAAATGCAATTTTGGGGCAGCAACATTTTAAGCCAGCTGTAAATAACAAAATCTCCCCATTGCTTTTACTGTATATAGAATGCCATATTAAAAGGATCAGTTCACCCAAAAGTGAAAAGACATTATCCACTCACCCTGATGCTGATGGAAAGTTAGATAAAGTTTCGTAGTCCACAAAACACTTCTGGAGGTTCACAACAAAACAGCATTCTCCTGGACAACTGAAGTAAATGGGAGTTGTTATAAAACATAAAAAAACAACCTAAAACAAAACATCAATTGGCTCCACACAGCTTGTCCAGTGTAATGCAAGTCTCTGAAAGCCCCAAGATCCCAAATTGATTTGAATCAACGTTATTTATACCCTTGATGCACAGTCAAACTTTTGCAAGCGCTTCAGATGGGGTGCGCCCTAATGCTTTTAGCGTAGCAAGATTTTGGCTTAAAAAAATGTGAGAATAAGGTCTTTTCAAATCAATTTGGGATCTTGGGGCGTTATGGAGACATTTTTTGTTTTCTTTTTTCAGTTGTTTTTTTTTTTTTTTTACAATTTAAAACAAGTCTCCAGCTACTTCAGTTGTTTAGATGAATACTTCAGCGCTGTTTTGCTGTGAAGCTCGAGAAATGTTTTGTGGACTACAAGACCTTGTCCGACTTTCCATCGGAATGAGAGTGAGTAGATAATGACCTCCTTTCTCCTCCTTTATCCTTTAATAATGTCTATGCCAGGCAGTGTATTTGGTATAGATTAGCTGTAAAACATTGTAAATTTGTCCAACTCAAAAAATACACATTAAAGCTTAGGCTGCTGCTGTCCGAGCCACCTCTGCATGTGAGTCAAAAAGTCTGTCAAATGACCTGTAGTATCAACTATGGCCACCACACCGACAGCTCTTTCTGGCAGCTTGAATGGAGTCCATAACCTCCTCTCTGTTCAAACTCTAAATGAGTTGAAAGGAAGTTAAACATGTAATCCTGACAGTGCTGATGTCACGGTCTCATCTCTCTCTCTTGCAAAAATGTATTTGAATTACAACATCTGCTACACAAACCTTTTACTTCATCCTTAGAATGATAGTTTAAAGCACAATGCTTTTTTATTAGATATTTGCTTAAAACTTCAACTCTCTAATACTCAGATGTGACATATGTAAGTGTATTCATTTGGAGTCTGACACTGATTGTCACATTCACACTTGCTAACAGTAGGCAGCCCAAATTTTGCAGCCTTGATAGAGCAGCATCCTGGTCCCCAGCCCTGTTCTGATTGTAGACAGTTCAGTCAATACTTGAAAACATGGTAAAGTGTCTACCAAAGCTAGCAGACCCTTAATCTGCTCTATCATCAAACAACACTTTTTTTCTGTTCCATTGACAATGAACAGGAGGCTGAATTTATGGACTTATAAAATGCTTGGGGTTTTTTACACCCGGAGGAGCTTTAGATCATAGTAGCAGCCACGGTTATGGTCCAGAAAATGTGCCCATATCCCCGGAAAATGACTCCAGTACAGTGTCCACAAAGTTGTAGCTTCAGAAAGCATTGCTTGATTAGATAACCAGGCCTCAGTTCTCTCTATTTCATCTTGACTTTTCTTCACTTCTGAAAGGTTCAAACCTGTTTGAAGTTTCAGTCCATTGTAGATGATGCTGGGAGAGCTGATTACAGCTGTAAGAGCATGATACTGACACGTTATAAAAAGCACAAACAGCAGTTCACAAACAGTGTAAGAGGTCACCAGTTACACGCCTGTGTAATTTACATAATTTATTCAAATATGATGGCATCAAAGAAGCTTATATAGACACACATATATAGCCTCCCATGTGCACACAGACAAACTCCCTTGGCATTTACAAAATGTAAATTTTGATTAACTGTTTATTGTTTCAAACCCAGAAAGAATATAAAAATCACTTATGTATATACAAATTAGAGAGCTTTTATAGCGCTTTTCACAAAGTGCTTTACATTGGCAATAACATGCAGTAAGAAAACATAAAATATAGTGACGACCTGAGCCACATAAAAATAGCAATAAAAAGAATTATAAAATATACAAAAGAATTGTAGTGCACACGTTACATGATGAGGCTCCAACCCAAACACAACATTCAAAATAAAAGTACACAAATGAATGTTACATAAAGAGTAAAAAAAATAAATAATCATCAAACATCATAGAAATAACTATAGTATTTAAGACTTAGTAAATGTTACTGGCTGGTTTATGTGTAAAAACAATCAAATAACTGCAAAATCAAACATAATTTTTCTTTTGATTTGAATAAAATCCAAATGTAAAAAATGATTAAAGTACTGTACTAACTAACCCCTCCCTTCCCTTTGCCATAAACTGGGTTTCAAAGTCAGTAACACACAAATAAACATGCAGGATGTTATCTTACAAAGTGATGTTACTTACAGAATGTTTGGACTCATTGAGACGGATGCAGAGGGGGAAGGGTTAAGTGAAAAACCTGACCTGACTCAACCAAACAAATGGATCCATAATGGAGCCATTCTGTGAAACATAATCTGTACAATTCAAGCCCAGTCTGAACAGTCAGTGATAACTATTAGGTTATGGTTTCACACACAGCCCCAAAGATGTTAAGCATGAATCACCAATTGAGAACGCAATTAGTTTTATTCATGACCACAGTAGAGCAGATACCCATCAGGCTGTAGGGTGAATAAAAATACTACAGAAAAGCAGCTCCATCACCACTTAGAAGCTAAAGAGAAAAAAATCTGGATTGTGCTGACCAACAGCTGCAGGGGTAAAATGCCCCAGGGGGAAACACCTACTTGGCTCAGCTGGCGAAAGTGCTCTCTGTTATTTCATCATTCTGGGGTTTGTATCTGGGGCCGAAGCTGAGTCATCGCTCAACATTGTCCTCTGAGTCCTTTTATCTGACCAACCTATAAAACAGCAACAGTCTAAGAGTCATTGTAATATTGGTACTTAGTGTCTCCAAAGTTATAATTATTGGTTCCATTCTATTTAGGAATGGAATGACAGCACATTATGATATTTAACAACTTTAAAGTCTTTTGTAGGTAGACACACCTGGACAAACATTATCGTCAATGTGAGATGACAGACCACAGGAGCAGGTGCACAGTCTGGTTAAATCTGTTGCTGGAGGTGTAATTTCTACTGGTCAGGTCTCAGTCAATCCTGTAATGGCTCCTCTAAGACACAATAAGCTCATTAGCAGGTAAAGCTTTTGTAATCTTGACACATACTGCCTTTTAACCAGCGAGGCTTAAGAAATTATAAACATTTTCCCTCTTGACTTGAAAGCATAGAAACCCAACTCAATCTAAACAAGCTAGTTAGTCAGACAATAAAACAAAGCTGTGTATCTACAGGGAATTAGAAGGGTTTGTACAGGCTCTGACTGAGTGCATGGAAACAAAGAGTTTTACACTTCAGGGCTTTCTGTGTCACCTGTGGTTTGAAAGAGCATTAACAGCATATTCATACTGACATACCTGACATCCATTACTTCTCAAGGACAGGTTGTCTCCAGTTAACAGGACACAAATGAATATTTTCTTATCTATGACATCTTATTGAAGCATGAGACAGCATGAAACATTAGGTATTTGTTGCTTATTTATTGTATGCCAATAATCTACACTTTTGTGTACAAATGACAAGACATTTCTTGATGCCCCCATGTTCTAAAAACCATCACAAAAGTGCCCTCTTGGATGCTCCTATGGTAAATAAAACATCATAAAGTGCCCTCTTCAGTGCCCTTCCAGTGGACAAAATGTGGTGAAGTGCTCTGATCAGAACTTTCTGCGCGCTGGTGCCCCACTGCATATAGCAGTTACTAACATAAATGTCGAAAAAAAAAAAAAAATCATCTTGCAATGTTAAAGGAAATAGGAAAATAAAATCCTGGATCTGTCCCTATAAGTCAGCGGGGTCTATTCTGAGCCGAGACCATCTTTCATTCAAGTTTTGTGGAACTCTGTTGAGTAGGTTTTTGGAATCATGCTAACCAACCAACCAACCAACAAACAGACACGTGTAAAAACAAAACCTTGGTGAAAAAAAAGCTGTATTTGTGAAAAGCTAAATGTACCCATGGACATATAAGGAGTAAAATGGCGTCAGAAAATAATAGAACAAAGATGAAACAGTCCGTGTCGTTCCCAGCTTCCCATCTCTTCCTCCAATACAGATGTTTTTTTTGTGAAATAAACGGATACAGTAGTTGCTTTATATTACATTTCTCGTTTTTCCATTTGCCTCGGTGGTGAGAGCTTCCTGACTGTGTAAAGTGGCTTTATCCAAAAAAAGAAAAAAAAAGAATAGGAAGCTGTACACACAATAATCCCATTCAAAGCTAGACTGCTTTCAGAACCATCAATCATCGTCACTTTTACTCTGCCTTGCAGCATTGACAACCTCCATTATGTTATTTTTTGTTATTTTGGTTATATTTGTTTATTTTGTGGTACATATCTACGCTTTATCTGTTTTTCCTTCAAACACAAAACTAGAATATCCAGATTTTAAAACTTCAGACTGAAAAAAAAAAAGTCAGACCATATCCATTAATAAGCTAAAGGGTGAAGCAATCAAACATCTGTCAACATCTGAAAATTGTGCGTGCAGATGCCGGAGAGAATAGGGTCCTTCTGTTCTGCTTACCTCTCTGTGGCTTCAACTAGAAAGAAAAAAATGAGAAAAAAAGCCACAATAGGTGACAATCAAATTCTCAGTGAGACTTCTCTGGCAAAATAAAAGACAAACGACAAAGAGAACCAAAGAGAAAAGGAAGGTGAGTGAAGGGGGCTGGGTGAAGAGACAAATGAATGAGAGCTATTTGAAAGGATGAGAGAAAAAAGATGAGTGAGTGAACAAAGAGTAGACCAGAGGAGGTGTAGGAGAGTGAAATTATACATCTGCATCTGTCATGATTTGGAGTTTCGGGTGGATTTTCTGTGCTTGGTATGTTTTTCCTTTTGCCTGTATGTGTCAGAGGTGCAGTGGATGCTGGGCCTGTCTTTCCTGGAGGGCTGGAGCTTGCCACAGACACCTGCAGCGAATCTCCTCATCACTCCTGGTTAAATACCTTGGTCTACTCTCTAGCCTTGAACCGAGTGTTTTTGCCTAGTTGCTATTTTTGTCTTTGGACCAGATTTAACCTTGTTTCACCTCGTTCCTCCCCAGTGTTGGTGTCTCCACGCTCTCAGCCTCTCACCCACCAGCCTCCTGCCTAAGCACCTCTGCCACCAGCCACACTGCCACTTCCCGAGCCGAACCTACTCCAGGACCTCGTCTACCTACTGGAAACACCTCACCACCATTGCCCAGCCTGCCACTACGCTTCTCTGTATTGTCTGGAGTCTCCTGACCTCTGGTAACCCCTCTCCTCACAGAGCCCTCTTCATTCTGCTTCAACAAGCTACCCCTGAACTGCACTTCATTCATCAATTGCTAAATAAATCACCTTTAAACCTTCTCCAGTCTGGCTGTCCGCTTTCGGGTCCATCTACGAAAACATTCAAACCGTCACAGCATCATGTTTGAGGTACAAAAAGCTTTGGATAATGTAAAGTGATAGAAACAAGTTGAGATGCAAAATAATTTTCCAAATAGCTGATAGTGGCCAGGTTATTGGTAAGGAGAAAGGGGATATCTACGAGCTTAAAGAGTTTGACACAACACCGGCACTCTCCATCTGTGTCTTCTTTTCTTCCTCCATCTGCAGGGTTCTTTATATTTTGCAGTGTAGAGTTTCCAGTTATTCCTGTTGTTCCAAACTGTTGTGCAATGACAGATGCATTTTCTTTGTGCCGAAATTCCACCTTAAATTTAAGCATAGTGAGAGTGAGGATTATAGGAACCATTCTATACCCAGGACAAGGACATAGTGTGTAATAGATGCAAAGCAACAAACACTCTTGCATATTGAAAATGGTATGGCAACCCCCCCTCCGTCTCTCCAGAGATGGATTGATCTTGAGTGACTGAGTGAGGGAAGGAAAGCACAGGCTATAGCAAATGCTTTGCATCTAAAAACCCAATAAAACCATGCAAATACATTTTTTTTATTATAACTGACTTGCTCTCTGCTCTGCTTACAGCCATCTTTGTACAGAACACTCAGCATTGAAATTGGCATCTGCTGTTGGTATTGTTGATCCCTTTTTCTCTGTCTGGACCGAAGTGCTGACCAACAGACTATCATTGCCATCCCAAGAGCAATGCAGCTAGAAACGATACAACAGAAAAGATCTTACAAAAAATGTTCATGCGGGAGCATTCTTTAAGACTGAAAACAGGGAAAAAATTAATAAAGATTGGACATTTGTTAAATGTGCAAGAAGCACAATTCCAGACAGAGAACAGATCAGAAAGTAAAAAGCGGATCATCACTGCCGCTATTGTGACGTTCAGATTTTATTTGTATATGACAAATAAAATCTGAACGTCACAACAGCTGACAGCGTCACAATAGCTGACAGCTTGAATGTGTTGACTGATCTGTGGATCAGTCAACACATTCAAGCTGTCAGGTAAGAGAAGGATGCCTTCTGATGCAAAACTTTGTAGCCTTCACTCCCACTGCTTTTCTTTCCACTTTTCTTCTTAGTGTCTCCTGTTTGTATTCTATGTCATTTGCCTTTCACTTCTACTGTGATTTTCATTCTGTCATTTACACTGAGGAGATAATGGAAGACTGTTTGAAAAGCTGGTGTCCATGTCTCTTGGGGTGACTTAAATAATCTTTACAAAAGGCACTTTGAATTTTGAACAAGAAAGATGAGGCATTAGTGCAGACTCAACGTAACACATCTTGTTACACGGCTGGGTAAATTTTATACTTAGATTTGCTATAGATGCTCTGAATGTGCTTTTACATTTACAGCAATTACTGACACATATCTTCTTTTCTTCCAGGTTATATGTGCTGAAAGGACTGAACATGCACACAAGTACAATTTTAGAATACAACAAACAAGGGCAGTGTGTACCAAATGGAGAATATAGTGAACACATAGGTCATTGTTGTCATTTTTCCAAGAAACAACTGCATTAGTGCCCCCTTGTACTGCTAGTATGGGATCAGCTCTGCCATTACTTGAACGTATGTCTGGAAGAGCAGTTGTAATGTATTGTACACGTAAGTAATTACACTAAATAACCTTCTCAGGAAACATTGATATTTGTATCACACCTATTAAAAGCTGGAGTGGTTGGCCATAGCAGTAGTTTTATCGTCCACACTGAGCCATTAGTCTAGTCGTGTAGCTCACTAGGTAGAGCACACTGCCAACAAAGGCAAGGTAATTCAAAGTGCTTTACATCAGACATTAAAAGCAAGTAGGAAAAAAGGCAATACATAGAGACACATTTAAAGCTGGGGTTGGTAAGTTCTTCTAGAAGCATTTTTTGACATCCTGACAGCAATAAATGAATAAAATGCTCTGACAAATAAAAGTAAAAAATACCCAGTATCTGTGGCTCTCTAATAAGCCCATCCAATCATTCCATTCCACCGTTATGAAAAGATTGTCTACCTTTGTGCTTGCCTGTCTGCACATATACAGTTAGCAATGACAATGATATTCTGCGCTTACAGTACAAAAGTCTTGAGACTGCCATTCAGTCGCTAACCGAGTAGCATAAAGCACACAGCACCTGAACCGAAGACCATTGTCCCTGTGGCAGCAACAGACTCACTTAGCGGCTAACGTAAGGAGAGAGTAGTCTTTGTTCAAACACTTGCAACCGAATCAAATAATCAACCACTGACTCATCAGACAATTGTTTGCAAGCAGCAATCTTCCCCAAATCCATTCTGCGTTTAAATTTGGCGTTCGGCCTGGCTAACAGTCTTGCTCTCCAGTAGGAGAAGAATAGTTACATTTTATTTTATTATTAAATACTTGGCTCAATCATTAATATGTTCACTTAGTGCTTGTTTGCAAGCATGTAGATGTTGGACAGAAGAGGCCCAAGAATAGAGCCTTGGGGAATGCCACATGTCATTTTTGGATGCTCCGATGTGTAATTACCAAGTGACAGAAAGTAGTCCCTATCACTCAAATAGTATTTAAACCAGTTGAACACTGTGCCAGTCTGTCTAGTAATACGTTGTATGCTGTGTCAAATGAAGCATTGATATCGAACAACACTGAGACCAAAACTTGTCCACTGGTTCTGCTTTTGAAAAGCAGTATTTTCAATTTAACTTAAAATTGGAGGTTTGATATGGATGTGAAGTCGTTCATTAGTGAGGTGTTTTAATTATTCTTTTTTAAAGAGTTGCTTAATAACTGCAGTTTTCAGGGATATAGCCTGAGAGCAGAGACATTTTCACTATTGAGGGAAACTGACGTCATGCAGTTGAAAACACTTCATAGAAGAACAAGGCAGATGGCAAATGTTGCACAATTTCCTCCACGGGTTCATAATTAATAGCATTAAATTGTGTCATTCTAACCTAATTGGTTTTCAATGGACACAATACACAAATAATGTGTAATGTGTAATAATATGGAGGTACTGTCAGCTTGTCTAATTTTCTGAATTTTGTCAATGAAGACGGAGGTAAATTTTACCGGATGACTCAGTGGATAGAAGTTGAGGGCCACTGACACAAGAGGTTTGTGAGCCTGTCAGCCACAGCAAATAAAGCAAGTGCATTATTATTATCCTTGGCAATGATGTCAGAGAAGGACTTCTTTGCATTTCACTGGTTATAATGAACCTGGAGATTTGTTTTTCACCACCTGTGTTCTGCCTTTCAACACTCTGGTATCCAGTTATTTAGTGCTGCTGTCCTAAGGGTTGTCAACATGAATGTTGAAATCACCAATACTACTACTCTTCAAATATTGATTTTTCAATACATATAGCATCTCAATATTTGAAACAGTTTCAGGAGTCATTTTGTGCAATAATGATGCACAAGTTTCTTGCTTTCTCTTCTCTCCAACAGAGAGTTAACACACACATCAGGCTGTTTAGCAGTATATGCAAGACCGGACCTGTTTATAAAATGTTTTTTCAACTAAAATGTGTTATACAAGCAACAAACTCCTTTCAGGACTAACTCAGTGCAGAGTTTGTGTGCGAACACACTTCTTCTCTGACACCATTCGCCACCCATTCAACCAGGCATAACAACTCTTCAGGCAGAAACATTAGTTTTAAAGGCCACAAGCCACAGCTATGTGGACACTTTACATTTCTTTAGGTTAAATTTTCTATTTTTATGTTGTGATAATGCTATGCTTACGATCTGGTTAGGTTTAGGCACAAAAACATGGGTGAGGGTTGAAAAAGATTTTGTTTTGGCATAAATTATCTGGTTTTGTCATCACAAACAGGACTGGAGATGTTCCAATGTCTCGTTAAAGACACGTTTTGTAGCCCCAGGTGCAATACATTTTCCTTCTTCCTGTCTCCTTAAAAATATCCAGTGGTGTCTTATTTACAAAAGTTGAAACACAGTCTTGAACTGCAGTCACTGGCTTGGCAGCGTTGGTGCCTACATGTAACTCCACCACCTTCCCATCCACCTCCAGTCAGCATGGGGCCCTGTTTAGACGGTCTGAAACTAGCAATGACACTTTGCGCCGAGCGTAAGCTAGAGCCCATGAATTTTATTCTGGCGACTATTTAAATGGGCACTAGGTAGTTTTGGAGACAATTAATATTAATATTTAATATTTACAGTATTAATGAGGTGATAATACAAACTCAGAAATATGTGTTTTTTCCCAGAACTGAATAAACAAGCTGTTCTCAGAGAAAACTAACAGGCTGGTCAAACAGGATGCATGTGCAGTGCTGCTGCGTGGCGTTACCTCTTGGTTTTCATTTCGGCGTCTATGTAAACAGGTTAAACTGTTCACACAGGATGCCTGAGACGTGCTTGTCACGTGCGTGTCAAGCGTGGCTGCTGCGTCATCTAGAGATTCGGAGTGACTTGAAAACGATATGTCATATGGACACTATGCCAGCATTTTACTACAGTCTTAATGCCTGTATGTGTAGAATATGTCACAGACATGAAGAGAATACACACAACAGGTAAAGGACAGTTTCTTTCCAGTGCACACTTTCTTTCACATTCACTTTCTCTCCCTCGCTCCCTCTCGTTCCCCCTCCGTCTTTCTCGCTCTTTCAGAGAGGTAAAGGAAAATCACGTTATCATATTTAGCGATAGTTATCAAAGTCAAACTCCATGTAAACAGATAGGGCAGGCAGGAGCCTATGTGAACACAAACACGTGAGCGAGCAGCAGCAGCAGCAGCACAGGCATCCAGTGGGCCCAGCCTGTAAGGTTCCCAGAACCCTGTTTGAAGCTAAGAAGGTGGCAGGGTCCACCAAATATAAGCAAAGTAAAACAGTATAAACAGTATCCTTAAAGGTCAGTTTGTTTATTCAGTTTATTCAGACCTGAAAATGAAGAGTTCCCAAACTATATTCTCACTGCACTGTATAAACACTGGTGAATTCGATGAACAGGGAAATGATCTGCACTTATGCAGAGGCAAATATAAGGCAGGTTAACTATGTGCTGCACATGTTGAAATCTAATCACTAGTATAAACACAAACCATGGCAGACCTATTGTATGATATTATATACAAAAACCTTTCCCAAGAGTTTACTTAATAGAGGGAGATGTATTTAATTTACAAGCTTTTCTGCAAATGAATCTTTTGACTATCAAACACTCGTCTGTAGGCTTAAACAGTGGCCGTGGTAAGTTTGTAAATGGCCTTGCATTTCTATCGCGCTTTTCCAGTCTACTGACCGCTCAAAGCCGCTTTGGGGAGCAATTGGGGGTTAAGTATCTTGCTCAAGGACACTTCGGCATGCATCTAGGAGGTGCCGGGATTCAAACCAGAGACCTTCCAATTACTGGATGAACCGCTCTACCTCCTGAGCTACAGCCACCTCCTGTACTTTGTACTTTTGATAAAATAATGACTGCTGTCTTTTCTTCTACCTTTGCAGATGGCAACCATTTGAGCAAACTCAAGTCCTTCCTATAATTCTAAGGCGGGTTTAGCCTCAACTACACCTGATTACCTTAGAGTTTGGCCTAATATTGTCAGGCTCCTAGCATGTGCAGTACTAGTGAGCACTAAAGTCTGTAGAGAGATGGAAAAAGGTCACCAATTATCTCACATGACGATGAGTTGATCAAAGAGCTGATTTGCTTAAATGCTTGTGCATTTCTCTAAGTCTGCATTTTTAAGTTTTCTCTCTGTGCCTCTTCACAGTTGGGTTGAGTGAAGCGGAACAGAGGCTAATTGACTTGTAGTTGTGTTGTAGCTCTTGGTGGGGAGAAGGCTGATTGAGATGAGCTCTATAGGCCCCCTGTGGCTTCATACATACACACACACGCACACACACACACACACACACACACACACACACACACACACACACACACAGGCTTTCATAGAGATACAGACAATTACACACGCTTAGAAGTTCATGGGGTTTTAATTGTCTGGTCTCTGAGAGAGAGAGATATTTTTCCTGCTGCAGGATCCTTGTATGGCTGCACACTGAAACCTGCCTCTACGGCTGTACATGCATGCACGCAGCTGTTCTCACTAGCAATCAAAACACAGGTTGTAGACATGCTGAAAATGCATGTACACACGTGCCGAGTGTTTCCAAACGATCCTGCCAAGAGATTAATCAGTTATACATCTTGAAACTTAATAAAACACATAATAATCACTGTATTACTGTATTTATTGTGTATGTTTAATATTGAAGAAACAATATATTGAGATATATATGTAGAAGAAGATGACAAAAGTCTGATGTTACATCTCTTCTTTATATCTCAACTTTATAAGGAAAACCTGGCACTGTTAAATGACGTACTACACGTATAGACAGATACAAGTTGTTGCTTTTACATTATGTTAATTAGAAGTTGTGACTTAAAGGTGTTGGTAGGTGTATTTTTGGAATATGTATGGAGTCAGGCTAGCTGTTTCCATCTGCTTCCAGTCTCAACCCAGTCGCCAGAATATATGTTACATATGTTTCTGCAAAACCACATTTAAGTTCAAGGTGTATATTACTTTGTGTAGGTTGAGTTTTCCATATCTTATGGTGCAACGCTGAGTGCTTATGCTCTGGTTAAGTTTAGGCACAAAAAACACAGGTTTGGCTCAAAATACCCCATTTCTGCACCACAAGCATGGCAGGAAATGTTCTGAGGTCTCCTTCAAAACACCTGCTTCTGTCGCCACAAAAAAGGCTGGAGGTGGCCAGACTTCCCATCAAAAATATCTGGTTCAGTGTCACACTTACAAATGTGGCAATGCCTGACTTGTACTGCAATCACTCGTCGGCAGCCTTGTCACTTGTAACACCACCACTGTCCCCTCCAGATAGGAAAGTAAGTTAATAAACATGTAATGTGAAAATGATATGCTACGTGTCAATATGGTTCATAGCCTATGCCAAACTTGGACGTATCTGTGGTTTGCAGAAACGTCAACCGCTAACATTACTGTATATCCTGGCCGACTAGACTGCAATCCTTAATGCTAAGCTACGCTAAATGCATCCTGGTGCCAGATCCATGTTTAGCGCAGAGACATAGAGAGTGATTTTGATCTTCTCATCTCATTCTCGAAAAAAAAGGCTACTAAACTGCCTTTTAACACTTTTGTGCTTTAAGGACTTCTTCTGACAAGCTATAGTGTATTACACAGAACCATTTCTTGGCAGGTAATTGGACGAACCATCTGTCTGTCACTGTCTGTCACGGGCTAACTTCAATCAGATCAACATTAGCAAAGCACTACCACCAGAATGGCCTGTTGGTGAATCAATCTCTCTGTCAGAAGAGAGATGAACGAAAACATCTTTTCGAACAATAAAAACCTTCATGGCCGATCTTTGCTCTTCTTTCAATGAAGAAATACTGTCCAGTTTTTAATATAACTGATGCTATGGCAGCATCTACACTAACCTCTGGAGGAGCAAGTCCAGCCACAAGGGCATAGTCTACAGTCTAGATTGATTTGCGAAATCATGATAATCATCACATGATAAGTAAGGCGAACTCATCTGCACCAAAGTCATGTCATCCCTCAGAGCAAACATGACATTCTGCTAGGCTTGCCACTGAATTGTCAAAATCCCATTTCCAGCAATTCACAATTATTGTTTAGAAAGATGGTTATGGATATATATATATATACATATAAAAAACACGTCTGTGGTTGTGATTGAAACAAAAATCAGTGTAACTTTTCAGCAAATTACAGAATAGAATGATGGCAAAATGTTCCAAACAAGTTTTCCATTTTGTATTTTGCATTAATTTATTTATTCATGCTGTGACTTTAGATTTTGGGATGATTGACATCATCAGAATAGATAGCAGGTGTAATGTTAGGACAAAACAGTGAGCAGCATTAATGCTAGTCAGACCAACCCTGTCTGTGTGGAGATGAACAAACACATACGGTCGATTCTATTTTAGCCAATTGGACCTGAGAGAAATTTGCTCTTAATCATTAGCCACTATTCACCTGGCTGAGAATACAATGGTTTTAATTACATTTAAAAATCAGTACTCAAACACAGAGACAGACAAACACACACACACACACACACACACACACACAGTGCTCCACATACAAATGCATAACACCAGATTTAATTTAACTTCAGGGCCTCAGGAAATAATTTAGAGTCAGGTAATTCAGCACACATTGCTTTTCATGTGCTCAAAATAATGAAGCCAGTAATCTAAACATAATTCTTCCCTCTGTCCAGTGTTTATGGAAGGTTGCACATTTGTGTCTATATATGTGGAAAGGGTTTGGAAGGAGAAGCGAAAACTAGATGATATTTCTTTACCCAGATGCTCATTTATATACAACATAGCAGTGGCTCACCTATTAAGATACAGGCATCCTGGTAAACCTTACGTCTGTGAGTATCTTGTAAACATCTCGCCATGTCCTGAGGGCAAAACAAGCCTGGGAGAGGGGCTCTGCATACCTGACGATGATGTCAAAACACACACACAACCCAAGTGCATTACCATCGTTGGGCTATCTGTTATTCTATGTTTTCCATAGGGAGATGTTAATGTTCCTATTGCTGTATAAATAAGCTATGCAGCGCTGCTACTTATACTTCAGGAAGACAGGAAACTCACGTAGTCCACCTGCTCATTGCTATGCTACCTGCTATGCTGATATTATGTAAAGTGAAGGCTCATGGGAGAGTGAGACCTCCACCAAACATATAATTTGGTGGATGCTTTTAGCTAGTGTGCCTTATAATAATCCTAATATATGGTTTTGGATGTGTGTAGTGTGAGATGGTTCTAGGAACATAGCTGAATTCTTTATGGTGCTGTGAAAACATTTCAGAAAGCTGCTGAAGTATACCATGCTCAATTAGTCCCACACAGCTGCTGTTTAGTGCTGTAAAGACAATTATTTGAACAGCATGCATTTCATTAATGTATTCAATGTTTTGGAAAATGTTCTTATTTACTTTCTTCACAAGAGTTAGATGAGGAAATTAATACCACTCTTGTTCATTTGAGTTCAATTTGGAGCTGGATCCAGGTGGTGATTAGCCTAGCTTAGCAGGAGAAAACTGCTAGCAAGCTGGCTCTCTCCAGAGTTACAAAAGGCACACACCAGCACAGCTACAGCTCGCTAATTAACATTGCTTAACTCCAACACAAAAAAAACAAAATGTAAGTTTGTGGATCAAGGAGTTTTGTAACACCCCGAATGTGCCCTCAAGGTCTGCAAGTTTCCTTGGCCACTTGTGCTGTATAGGCAAGAAAAGATGCACCATCTGAAATAGAAATGCTAAATCTCAATTTAATCAGCTATAGGTCCAGATAGGTTCGCCTATTAGTGATCTCAGGGGGGAAGGAGATGGATGGCACATTAACACGGGGGGACGCAGTTTGGTCATTTTGCTCACTAGGAGGGTGGCGTCTCCCTTCAAATCGGCCACTGCCTGTTTTTTTTTTTAAAAAAGCTAGCTGCATGACTTTAATGATGGCATTGTCGACTAGTCAATCCACCACATAGATTAGATTGAAATATCAGCACTCTTGCATGGATTGCATTTCTACATTAATTTGTCTCCAAAGTAGTGGTCTCGCAGGTTGACTTTTTTGAATCTCAGTGGAATATCTGGACAGCTGTTGGACTGTAATGGTGGCCGCCATGAATCCTAAACCTTTTATCCATTATCAGATCCAATTTTTACTTTGTGATCAGTGCTAATGTTCGCATGATGGTCAACATTATCTATATTTTACCTGCTAAACATCGTCCTATTACCATGGTAATAATAGCATTGAGCTCACCACAGTGACTAAGCACAGACCCATATCTATCTATAGCACAGCTATAGATTCATACTGGCAGGTCAAGATGCATCATTTTCTAAGAGCTTTTCCAAGAAATACCAGGTGTTCATAGGTTCATTCTGTTCCTGCTTCTCTTTCTGTTTCTGATCGTTAGTATTTATACCCCTTGTACTCTCTCACTTCCATTTTTTCCATCAGCTTGGAGTGTCAGACAAATGAAGCCTGCAGATTTATGCAAGCATGAATAATCTAGTGCAATAGTCACAGTCTTTTTTTCCTGTGTGCAGACACCTGAAGCTTCTAATCTGCACACAAACACACATGCATACATACGCGGCAAAATGCACCCCAGAGCTAATACACACAATTATCCAGAAACAATGGAAAACAAAGTCGACTGAGAAGATTTATAAGCAGCTTTATTTGACAGAGACACATCTTTCTCTATACATCCCTCCTCTCCTCTCTTCCACCGGAGACAGACAGTTGGCTTAGGGTTGAAGTGAAACAAAGAGAAAGAGAGCGATAGGAGACAGAGGAGAGAAAAGAGAGGTAGGGAGGGAGACATGAGAAGGGGATAAGCAGAGAGACAAAAAGCAATTGAGAGAAGGATTGAGATGAAGAGTGAAGCTGGCTCACCCCTTCTCTGTCTCTCCATGCAGTCTGTTGCAACATCTTGCAGTGGAGTCTATTATGATTCATTAATTTGAGCTGTTTGGCACACCGATGCTAATTGCAGCTCTGAATTCATTTACTTTTAGTTGGCACAAAGTTCTGCTCCTGCTTTGCCTCATCTCATTAAATCATGTCACATCACAATGCTAAATTAGGCCAAAAAGAATTCCTCACTTTTAAATTGAGTACGCGTATATTCATTTTCCTTTTCAACTTCTTCCTATCAGTGTCACGGGAGGATTGAGCTTACTGCAGCAGTGAAACTGTACATACAGGTTGCCAGTCAAGTTTGTTAATTAGATTTTAGTGTGACCTGAAACCATTTTGTTTTTATTTAACACAAAGAGTTTGTATTTGTAAGCATAAACAAATTAATCAAATCAAATAATAGAGTGTTGAAAGGATGCTCCAACCAATTGTCGAACCTCAGATTCAGGAGGAGCGATGCCGATTCCGTTGTAGCGGACCTGCCTCAGCAGTGTTGCATCTCACAGGAAGGGCATCTGGAGTACACTCAAACAAACACAACTCCTTCCCCCACTTTGCAGCCACAAACCTCAGTTGACCATCAGTATGATGCAATCCAGAAGGGAAAGGTTTCTCACTTCTAAAGAAGAACAGCTTTTCACATTTCAGACGGATTTACAATAGGGGCTTGTTGGGACACCAGGACCAAAAGGACAATTGACACCTCCACAGGATGCAGATGAGGTCTGTTCTCCAGTTGAATGAATCCGACCTCATCTTGAATTGGTATTAACTGCTCGTTCAATGGCTATAAACATCAAGCGGATTGTAATTAACACTTCAGCATGAATCTCTGTCTACCACTTGACTTTACAGAGGAGCCTGGTCAGATAACAATAATAATCATAAATCTGCCTGAATTCCAGACTGATTTGAACATTAAATGCTTTTGCCTTTGCAGCAACCTTTAAAATCAGTATGAAGTGACTGTTTTATTCATTTGCCATTACGCTCATCACATTCAGTTAAAATTCTTGCTCAAGGTAAAGGAAATCCCGGTGTTTTAACACCTTCCAAGCCGGAGTTATTCATTTAAGATTTTCATTGCATTTCTAACATGTAACAATACTGACATCTACTGACCATGTATGGATAATTGGTTCTGCTGTTCTACATATGTAGAGTACACAGGATACATCTTATTACAATTAGTGAAGGGAATATTGTAGAATCCCGATTTTGTTTAGTCTTATAGTTAGGAACTATTTACTCTTGGTTTAAACAGTTATTTGCGTGACGTTAACGGTCTTCACGACTATTTACACAAAGGAAGAATTCACTCATATAAATGTTTGGTTTCTTGTTTATATACTCCTAGTTCACATATTACTTGTTCTTGAAATTTTAATGCGTCATGATGGATGACATGAATGTATTTTTCATCTTGCAAAACTCCATGTTTTAATAATCTAGAATTTCGAGAATTATCGTGTCAAACAATGAAAGGACAGAGACGATTGGTTGATCGACCGAAAACCACAACCTGTATCCTCCAAACACAAAACCGCTGGAGACAGAGGTTTTCGCTCTCTTATTTTTTCTTACTCTCTTAGTTTTAGTAGTTTATACTATTGTCCTTCTTCCTCTTGTTACTTGTGTACCTTTTTGCTCCTTTTTGTTTTGTGTGCTAGTTTCGATTTTTCTTAATTTGATTAATCTGAATCACGTTTCAACGCCGACTGAGTTTGTTTTTTTATAACTTTGCTTACAGTTTATACAACCTTGCAGTTTTTGAAGCCAATAGAACCAAAGTCATACTTTGCCATCAACCAGCTGAGACCCAAATAGACAGCCTGTCTGTGCTAAGCCTACGAACACTGATCTGCTTCCAACATCCCACTACCATTGAGAGGAGACTCGGCAGAGCCTTTCGACCTTTTGACTGCTTGTATTTGGTAAATATTCATGTCTGAGCATCATTTCATTTAAAATCATTTGTGTTAATATCTACTTAGTTAATAAATTAATAAGTTAATTTTATTTAAACCCAGCCGTGGTTCTGTGTATTCCTTTGAAGTGGAGAACAGAGATCAATTTAATGGAGAAGTCACCCTTTTAGATATTTGACTGATAAGTTAGGAAATTATTGATTTGATTTCCACTCCTAACCTCCCTTTCTTATCAAAAATACTGGAACGCACCATTGCCACTCAACTTAAAACCCACCTCATCTCCACCAACCTGTTCGAACCTTTTCAATCTGGCTTCTGTTCTGAACATAGCACAGAAACAGCCCTCCTTAAAGTCACTAACGATCTCCTCCTCTCAGCATCCTCATCCTCCTGGACCTCACTGCAGCTTTTGACACCATCGACCACTCCATTCTTCTCTCCCGCCTTGAATCCTCCCTCAACATCACTGACACTGCCCTCTCTGGGTTAAAATCATATCTCACAAACAGACAACAGTTCATCCATATCAACAACTGCACCTCCTCCGCCACTCCTCTGTCCCAAGGTGTCCCCCAGGGTTCGGTGCTTGGTCCACTCCTCTTCATCCTCTACATGCGTTTAGCAACATAATATGCTGTCATGGTCTCTGCTTTCACTGTTGCGCTGACAATGTCCAAATCTACATCTCCACCAAATCCATCACCACTGCAACTCACTCCACACTCACCAACTGCGTCACTGAAATAAAATCCTGGATGCAATCTAACTCCCTCCAACTGAACTGCGACATGACATGGTGATCATCGGCCCCAAATGCCTCATCAAAACCACTCACAACTTCTGCCTTACCATTGACCCTCCACCCTGTCTCCCTCCCCACACAGTTGCAACCTCAGAGTCATCTTTGACAACAACCTCTCCTTTCAACAACACATTAATCAAATTACCAGAACTGCCTTCTTCCACCTCAAAAACATAGCCCGTCTCTGCCTATCACTCCCCTTCTCTGCTGCAGAAACCCTGATCCACACCTTCATCACGTCCAGAATTGATTATTGCAACAGCATCCTCTATGGCACACCATCCAAACTCTTTAATAAACATCACCCCCATCGTTCATAACTCCACTGGCTCCCTATCCCACAACGGATGCAATTCAAAATCCTCCTCCTCACTCACAAAGCTCTCCAAAACCAGGGCCCCCCCTACCTCGCCGACCTGCTCCACCGCCACACCCCGTCCTGTAGCCTCCGCTCCTCCAATGCAAACCTCCTCACTCCACCACACAGGACCACGCACCGAACCTGGGGTGACAAAGCTTTCTTAGTAGCTGCCCCCTCCCTCTGGAACTCCCTCCCCAAACACATCAGAGACTGTACAGACCTCACAACCTTCAAAACACTCACCAAAACTCACCTTTTTTAAAACTGCTTTTAATGTATAACTTGTCTCTTTTTATGTTTTTAGTGTGTTGTTTTTATTATCCTGCTTTTAAACTGTAAATTGTCTTTGTGTACCCTGAAAAGTGCTATATGAAATAAATGTATTATTATTATTATTACTATTATTATAATTTTCCTCTTGGTGCCCCTAAAATGAGTGCAAAAACATTGAGATTCCGCTACACCATCCTGGTTGTGGAACAGTGGACCAGTGTTAAACAAGACAAAGGAAAGAAGAGGGTCACTAGTTGTGCTTATTCCCAATGTAGGTTATTCATTCAAAGAGATTCAAGTAGTTACTGTATATGTATTTGATTTCTTAGACAGTCTTCAGTCCATTTGAAGACATTAAATTGTTGTTAGATTAAAAGTAGAGTGGGGAAAGGTTTGGTTATACTATTGAGTCCTTGAATAAGACAAACCGTATCATTGTCCTCGATAAAGTTTATTTCAGTGGTCATTAGGCATTAGCAAAGTAGGACAGTCATTCACAGAGATGGGATTGCTATTTTTGATACAGTTTCTACAAAAGTTCTCTCCTCCCCAGATAACTGACATTTGATATCTTCAAGGAAGGTTAAAGAGAAAGACAGATATGAAATTATAAGACAGTTGCATGATTTTGACATCAATCAATCAATCAATCAATCAAAGCTTTATTGTCATTTAGCCGTACCTACAAAACTAGTGCAGCAAAAATGATGAATGGGAAAAAAAATAGTTACTAATGTGTGAGGCAGGTAAGAAAATGTCAATCAAGGAGAAAAGTAGCATGAAGTACATATAGAAACAGCATCTATGAATTTTATGTGTAACATTTTACTCCTGGCAATTCCAACTAGAGAGAGGCTTCTCACATTCTACCTCAGCTATCTCTTCTCATCATGTGGGTTTTTAAAAGTGAGTGGGAGTTATCGCTGGAAAGTGAAAATAACATAAATAAATATCCACAGCTCTTAGTAGCCTCATGTTACACTGGCTTACCCTTCAATAAATGTCGACGTGCAGCCCAGGTGGCAGTAGAGATGTTGGTAGTTAATGTTTCTGCAAACCCTGGATACATTAACATTTGTACGTGCAATACATATCATATAAACTTTTCAATAATATGCATCATATCACATTCACATTACATGTTTATTACACTTTCATATACAGGGCAATTTTGATATTGTTTTTTTGCCATTTTTGTGGTGACCATAACAGGTATTTTAAGCATGTTTTCTCACTTTGGCGTGTTTTTTTTAATGCTTTTTGTCTGAGGTCACTTGATATTTGACTTGGTAACTTGTTTTCGCTTGAATCGGTTGGTTTTCCCCAAAAATCAAGATAACTAAAATGTAGCACTAACTAGTTATGCTACTTTGGTTAAGAACATACCTACATTATGTACATAGCTGCAGTGATGTAACTTCACTACCTTAGCAAGTTAAAATACCTAACAGCTGACTTTTGGTTTCACACTGGACACAAACTGCAGTTTCCTGGGTGAAAGTCCTGTGCTTGTTGAACTGAATCATCCATCCCTGACCTCCTCCCTATCCATACTTTTTTGTCTTTTATACTACTTTTCCTGACTTCCTCCTTTACTGCTGTAATAATTACTATGGCCACTAGAGGGTGCCACCTAACAGGAAACGTCAATATGGGTCGTCATAAGCTGCTTTTAAAATTGACCAAGATGGTACGGGGTGGTCGAATCACATTCCCATGACAAATGAACCTCTCCAGAATTTGTGAATAAATCTGTCTGTTGGAATGAATGTGATCCCTTGAAGAAGTATGCTCATCAGTGGGAAGGCAGTAGTGTTAATACTGAGGCAGAGCCTGTTAGTCATACCTAAGAGCATTTGGAGCTCTTTCAAATCCAAGACAGTCCACATGGATGCTTTTTATCCTCTACCTCTCTGGGCTAAACGGGGATAAAGTGAGTTGCTTATGCCCTGTGTGTGCCACAGCGTGCTACGAGGAACACAGAGGAGTTAGTAAACCCTTCTTAACCATATCAGTTTACTGTATGATGGCATTTGAAAGCTGAAAGGAGTGTGGGCCATAGGAGAATTATATGGTGGCATTGGGTCAATGAGTCATTGCACTTCTTTGCAGAAAATCTACAACAAAGAACAATCAGAAAGGTGTTATTCATGTCTTTACAAACTTGACCTTTACAAAAGAGAGACGTAAGTTCTTGCACGTGTACCTGTCTTTCTTTCTTTCTTTCTTTCCTTCTTTCTTTCTTTCTTTCTTTCTTTCTTTCTTTCTTTCTTTCTTTCTTTCTTTCTTTCTTTCTTTCTTTTTAATAGAGTATTCAACACTCTGCCTCCGCAAAGACGACAGTAATTTCAGCCTTAAAAAACCCAAAGAGCTACAGCTCAATAGAAGATCTAATGTACGACAGCAGATGGAAAAAAAAAAATTGGTAGGGGGGATAAGAGGGAGAAGGGACAGTACAAAGGAGATGAGAAGAGGAAGATAAAGAGGGAACAGGAGGCAACAGAAAATCAGAAACAGGGAGGATGAGCAAAGAGATTGAGTGAGTGGTTGAAATGTGCCCCATGCAGAGTTTGTGATAGACTATTACGGCATGAAGCACAGCTTATGCAGCAGGCAGACACTGAATCGAATCCAAAAGCCGATGCTACCAAAGTGGCTTCCACACAGCTGATTCTGTCTTTATCAACACATTGATGTTTTTCATTCAACTCACAGTGACAGACTGGAACATTAATACTTTTGATCCTGAGAACATTTCTCTTTTTCATCACAGTCATGCTTCATGTTCATAGAGACCTAAGTCAGCTTCTGCTTTCTGTAGACTGGAGTTGATTAAGACAGGTTGAAAGAAAACCCCAACATGAAGTTCTGTTTTTTATTTGAATGAACCTAGATCCAGTTTGTTTTTTATTAAAAACATTCTCCTGTGTTTCAGTTCTTTTCACTCAAATATTATATCTGCATTCAGCTGACTGACCTGTGTAGTTAGCAATGTAAGGCCCTTTGTGGGGGAGATAATGCCTGTTTTTTTATTCATTGCACTTTAAATTAGTGAAAGCACCATTCATTACTGCTCTCTGCAGGTTGCCGAAAATGTAGAGAGAAAATCATTACTTAAGTAAAAATTAATGAAGCACTTTGTGTGAATGGATACACCAGAGAAGACACATAAAAAGAAAAATCTTTAAATATTTCTTTGTAAAATATTGAACATCACCGACTCAGTAGGCTATTTGAGGGAGGATGAAGGGGAATGCCAATTCCCTTATTTGCAATCCCTTGTTAACCTCTCCATCTCCTGGTAGCAGAGAGAGTGCAGGGGCAGATGGGTTGTTGAGTTGAATATGTAAGTCTAGTCTGCCTGATTCATTGATCCTTTGTTTGACTGAGGTTTTAGGAATATATGGCCCCATGGCTCCGAAACCAAAAGATTAAAAATAGTTAGTTGGTGTAAATGAAACGAGTAAGAGTAAGAATTTTCATCTAACTGTAATGGGAGATCAACAGTACCTATTGACACTTTTTGTTGTTTTCTTTTTGTTTCGCCACAACAAGCAAGTAAATACAGCATTGACGTAGCATCACCTCATAAAGTGGATATTACAAACATGTTACTAAAATCATATATTGAACACAGTTGTATGGCCACCTGGCAAATGTAAATCTCATAAACAGCTCTGTTTTGGTCTCCACCGACCATAACTTTGGTGTTGAGCAGGTAGTGTACAGTGGAGTTTTAGAGCTTTTTCACTGATAAAGCTGCCTGATCGTGATAAAAAATAATGCCATAGCAGTGTGAGTCAAAACAGTAAAGTCGAAGGCCATAAAACCAAAACAATGAGCTGAAAGACACTAAAACAGCTTCAAACAACTGAACTGAACAGATGGGTGATAAGTTTCTGTGGATTTGTCATCAAACTGATTCCTATCACATGACACAGAAACACTTCACCAATTGTTAATATAAAAATATCAGAAATATCTGCTTACGTTTTCTTTTAATAGTCCACTCAAATTCAATAAGTAACAAAGAATGTGTTAGTTCTGTTACTTTCACCTCAAAATCTAAAATATGACTGATTTAATTAGTCATCTAAAGCATGGGAACTTATCATTAATGGATCAACCACTCGCTAATTATTTATAACTTTTTTTTTCTCTATTGTGAAAAGAAATTGTGGAGGTGTCAGCACAGTGTCATGACAGTGACTCATGTTCAGTCACCAACTCATGCAAATTTTATATTTTTGGAAACTTTTTCTATCACCAAATACCAACATAACCAACCCAAGCAAGCTGATGCGCCTCACTTACCACTACTGCTTCTCTATTTGGGTTACAATTATCTACTTAAACCTACTAACCTACTACTTAACCTAATCCTAACTTTGACTGAAAGTTGTTTCAATGCTGTGATGTGTTGGGTTATGCAGTTGACTGTACCTAAAGTAGGTATAATACATTTTTTGCAGGCAGTTCTCTACTTCCACATGGACTAGCCTGCATCCCCAACAGACAGAATTGCTTCAACAAATTGGACACAAACTGAAAACAGACGTCAATAGACAGTACAAGATTGCACATTTCTTTGATGTGAAATTTGAACCCCTACAAAGACTGAGTTGAGCTAATAACTTTGTACACTGCTGTGTTGGACCGCACATATCAATAATATTTTAATAATCTTGGTAGTAGAAGCAAAGAGCACTTGTAGCAAAGTCACATTGTACTGATACCGTGGTTGTAGCAGCTGAAAGTGTGTGCATGTGTGTGTGTCTGTGTGCAACAGTGGGACACAGAGATTAATTTACATTTCATTCCACTTCATTATTTGGTTGGAAAATGTCTGTCCAAGAAAATTAATAAGTAATGTAATGGAGATACAGTCTTTGGAAAAAGACAGTTGGTATTACCACACATTTCATCAAATCAACCAGGCACTTCTTTCTGATGGAAACCATGCTAAAAAAGTTACAACAAGTAACTGGATGTTGCCCTGAGCTAATTTGCTTATCCATGAAGTCATCAGTCAACTGTTTACACCTCAAAAGCCAAAATGAAACAGGTACTGTTAGCATAACTAGTCAGCTAGATTCTACCTGTACCTGTCCACAAGCTTTTCTAGGATTGTCCAATTAAAACTGTCTACTGTAGTCAAGTCTTCCTCATTGGGTGCCATACTTGGAATACGTTTTTTAATCTCTCAGCACTGGTCAGTCCGCGCCTGGTCTCTCTCGATGCTACATACATGTTTCTAGCATTGTCAGTAACAACAGAAGTGGGTTGAGTTGCTGTTCCAAACTCCCACTCATTTACAGCCAATTTCAGCACTTAAGCAATATGTTGGCCAGTGTGTGATTTAAACATCAAGTGAGAACAAAACTCACCATTTCCCACCGGCATTAATGATGTGGGCAGTAATAATGTAGCTTTGGGTAGCCAGAGAGGTATAACCATCTGTGGTTACTGCCACTCTCTGAGCTTTCTGGAGGGCTTAATTAACCTTTACTTTCACACCCTCATACATGGCAGGGACTAAAGATTTACTGAAGTGCGTATGGGATGGAATGTGTTATTTCGGGTCCAGAGTGTTGACAAGTTTTCGAAATCCTTTGTCCTCGACAACCGAAAACAGTCTCATGTCTTTAGCAGTAAAAATACCAGTGCTTTGTGTTGTCTCTTTTACCTGCTGACTTGTCGCCAAAAGCAGTGCCGCAAATGGCTTCTTAAGAGTTGTTTGACCTAAGTTATCTGATTTATCAGACAGTGACCGTAGCTTGTCCTTATGATGCCATTGTAGATGATGGAGCAAGTTAGTAGAGTTGGTTGTTGAAGAAGCCACAGTGCAACAACAGACCTTGCAAATAGTGTTTTGTTAGGTCCGCAATTTTGTCACCATTTTCTTGTCTCCATCAGGCACCAGGTTTTGAAAAGCAGCTCACCGGTCTAGCATTGCACTCCTACAACACTGTTGGACTCGTTATGGATAGTTTAAAAATAAATTCAGTAGAACCAGAAATATTGCCTTTTTTATTCCCCACATTCTTCTTTCTTTTTCATCACTGGAGGTAATTTATCAGATTACAAGCACCTTCCTCTGGAGCCACAAAAGGCAACATGCATTTTTTTCCACATATGCATTAGTATTCTCCAAGACCTGTAAACACATTTAATGTGTAAAATTGGTGGAGTTACCCTTAAAAGTTTGATCCTGTCTTTCTACCTCCTCCTCTTTTCTTGCAAACTTGGGATCACTATGGCCAGTAAACATCAGGGTCAACAACAGGTCAGTCAAGCAAGCTGATTCTTCCGTTTGCACCTCTTACTTCCCTCTGGGAGCCATAATTGACTTGATATTTCGATCCATGTGTCAGCTTCACAGTGTGAATCTTTATATGTTGGAATTGGAAAAAATCATACCATGGTGCATTGTTGCAACCCTACCAGCTACAGCTGAAAACTACTTGCTTATGTTTAGGCACTAAAAGTACTTGGTTAGGTTTAGGCACCAGAAATACTCAGTTAGGTGTAGGAAAACTTTGTGGTTTGGGTTAAAATATAATTTACATAACTTCAATTAGGAATGTATCCACGTTATCTACGTAACTGCAGTTACATTATGTATGTGATGTAACTTCTCTACGTCAGTAAGCTAAAACAACGATATGTGAATTTAAAAATAACCTGATTTCAGTTTCAGCCAGTAGACCACTGTTTGTGTCCAGTGTGAAAGTCCTGTGCTTGTTTGACCTAACCATCCATCCTCAACCTCCTCCCTACACGTCTTCATGGTCCTTTATACTATTTTGCCTGACTTCCTCCTTTACTGCCTTAATAATAACTATGGACACTAAAGGTCTACTGAAGGCCTTACAAAACATATAAAAATTGTTTGTAATAAGTTGCTTCTCAAATCGACCTATGTTGTTGTTTTTCTCATGAGGATGGGCTGGTTATGCTAGACCAGAGTGGTTGTCTGGTGTACAAACAATAATGAAAGGCAGCAGGGCTCCTGCCAACTGTCAATTCTTCTAAATATAATTTTACCATTAGTTTAAAGTGATTGCCAATCTGAATTTGATGACTGCTTATTTAAGTTCTTGACTTGAATGAGAAACAAGAGGGATTCTAAAACCAGGAGGACCAGGGATGGTAAATCACTAGTGACTTATTCTAGTGTTTCTGCACTGTGTGTCTGACAAAGTGACTGTATGGCAGCAACAAGAAGAAGTAACTCCTTTGAGTGCAGCTGCTTCAGCTTCAGAGGAATGAGGAAGAATCAAGTCAAGAATTTCTGAATCTCTCAATATCGGGAACAGACATACTGAGTCTCAATATGATTGTCTGCAACAATTCCTCAAGCAACACACACTCTCTAAGAAAGGACTGCACATAGTGTGTAAAGGGCCTTCATACCTGAGCAGGACAAAGTGCTGTACGTTATCTCTAATGCTCCCATTCACACTCATTCTCTGGGGTTTCTGCGTCCTGCTCAAGGACACTTCAACTAGGAGAAATTGAAGGCAAACACACAAACAAACACAAAAGTTGAAAAGTTGGTATTGAAGAAATACATTCTGATTCAACAATAGCATTTAATAATAGTGCTGTAATTTACATATATTGAATGCACTTTATGGTATAACTGATTGAAACAAGAAGTTGTGTTAGTCATTAAGCATAGAGCTTTTTTGATTATTGTATTACTACATCATATTTGAATACTCTGTGTTTTACTCACATGCCTCTGTACAATTTTTTACTGAAACAAGGTAAACTTGTTCCTTGTTCCTTTGCAGTCCTTCAGCATTTAAATTACTCATGATTTCTAAATAAGCGTTGGCTGAGGAAGGTGTAAACCAAAATGCATGGGTGTTTATTTGCCCCTTCTCTTTTGCCACATGTGCATTATCCTAACTGGCCTTTCCATGATTTTGTTTCTCGAAAACTACTAAAATGATGACTGTAACACTTTATAACCATTGCGGTAGTCAGTGTCAGGAAATGGCATGAACACATAATTTGATTGCGTTTCAAGTGAAGGATAATTCAGTTTACAACAACCCTTTTTTTTTATCCTCAGGACAATGACTCACTCAAAAACAGGCTGTTGAATATGATACTATTTTTAATGAGGTATAAAGCACCCTTGTTTAGGCAGAGTACAGTAGTTTTATCTTATATTCTTACTCTGGCTTATTTTAGGTTGCAACATAATTAAATTGAAACCTTTTCACAAAGCACATGATGCACAATTTCAGAGCTTCAACACTGAACCATTGATGAATGTCAGTGTCAAAATCAGGTTTCCGCATATTTAAGTCTTTGGATAGAATATAATATTCTACACTGATGAATAAATTAAGTGATCGGATTATGAAACATCAATAAATTGACAGATTGGAGACCAGACAGATGAGCTGACCTTGACTGAGAAACAGCTGATGACACATGAAGGTCAGTCGAGGTAGAAGGAAAAAAAGATTAGTATTTCTAATATTCAGTAAAACATTGTTTATTCTTATCGATTTGTTTGTAAAGTATTACATTATATTAATTTTCTTAACTTGCTGTAAAGTTATGATTGATGTTGATGTCCCTGTTAAGTGAATCTTACCAATGTATTTTAAGAATGAGGTTAAAAGGTTTGTTGTTATATTTGCCCTAACAAGAATGATGTTCTTGAATGATGTTAGGTGTGTTGTCTGTTATTGGCTCCTGTCTGGCACTGGTTATGTAAAATGCTAACAGAAGATGATTGAAAGTCAAGGAATACATGATGTGTGTGTGGGATTGCTGGCTCGAGCTCATTGTGCAGTCTGTTGCAGCATTTTGTAGTGGAGTCTATTAAGAGTCATTTATTTGATCAGTTTGGCAGATTGATGCTAATTGTGCCTCTGAATCCATTTACTGTCAGAGAGAAAGACAGACACAGAAAGAGAGAGAGAAGAAAAACACTGATTTCTAGGCTAAAGAACCTTATGTTGCAGTGCCCAACATACATTTTTTGAGTTATAAAAATAATTTAGATCTTAGTTTTTTAACTGAATAAACTCCTAGATCTTCCCTTAACTCACATTACAACAAACCTTGAAAGAACCATTAAAGATAGAAATGTTGCATGGTTGCATCAGTCTATTGTGAGCCATTTTGTACAAGGTGTGCCCTTTGAAAACTCTTCATATATTGACCTTTAACAACAGTATAACAAAGACAATTGGAGCCAATAGGAAATTTATGAGTCACTAGGCAAGACGGCACATCCCTAACATGTACTATTTCAGACAAAGAAAGGATGATGGCTGCATGGTATAAAAACAAAACAAAATAAAAAATGAATTTATTGTGGTTGTTTCATTGCAGTGTAATCAAGGACCTTGGAATAAAAATGACAGAAAGCTAAAGAGCAAAGAGAGACTATGGTATTCATTAAAATGTAATTTAAAAGAGTCCCATTGCATTTTTAGCTGTCTGAACTTTGATTTATTGTCTTGCATATTTTCAACTCCAGCCCCTGATGTGCTCATAAATGGATGCAAATATGGACCGCTGACAAGCACTCACACTCATGCTCTGTTTGTATTACATTGGTTGAACACATGGGTGGACATGTTCACAGGTGCGGTTGATGCGTTTGATCCACACGTAAGTGCAGTCAGGATTTTTGAAATAGAAACCCTTTCAGATGTGGGCAGATGATGAAATGTACATCAATCCATGCTGTGACTTTCTGAAAGTGGTAAGGATAATATCAGTTTAAGTCATCTTGTACTGTTTTCACTGGAGTTTCCAAACATTAAAGAGACCCTGTGGGATTTTTTTTTTTCATGTTTTAAAGAGTAATTCTACCAATTTTACACATTGAAGTGTGTTTACAGGTATTGGGGAGTGCTACTGCATATGTGAAAAAAGTAGTCTAAAGCCTTTTGTGGCTCCAGAGGAAGCTGCATAATCTGATAAATTGCCTCCAGTGATGTCACTCAGAAGCTTATTTGCATTGTCGGTAATGTAGGCTCCAGATTTTTAAGAGCAGTTGAACTCCTATAACACGGTTGGACGCATTATGGCTAGTTTAAAAATAAATGATCAAAATCAATCCAGCAGAACCAGAGATATCATCTTTTCTTATTCCGCACATTCTTCTTCCTTTTAAAAACCCTTTAAATGCATTACATTCCTAATAAAAAGCTACATTTTTTGCTATTTTACTGCTACCAACTGTTGATCAGTATAAAGTATGATAAAGTGAAACCACGAACAGCTTTATGTACAGTGTTACCTGAGAAACTAGCATAACAGAGATCCATTCTCCAGTATTGGTCAAAAACTCCACAGAGTAGCTTTAACAATGTTTCGTCCATTGTATCATATAAGGTTATTTGCAATGAATAATAGAGTGAATTCATAATGTATGTTCACATTGCTGATCAAAACACAGATTGAATGACAGATAGAGCCACAGCATGGTAGCACAAGGGGATTTTGGACTGGTCTTTGTGTGTAACGAGACTGACAGCCGTCAGTAAAGCTGTGCTTCTTCTGCAGTTCCAAGGGTTCACTGTCATTACTGCTGACCATCAGTGGTGAAGAGCTGGCCATCAGTCAGTCATTTGCAGTCACTATGGAAGTCAATCTTGTTGGTGTGTTTTGTGGTGCACACTAAACACTTGATCAGAAATTGATAGACGTGGTGAATTCTTGAGTCATTTTGGCATAAGGATATTCAGTAAAGGACCTCTTTAGGTGCTCAGTTTAGCAGCTAATAGTATCTGGTCAGCTAACAACGATTGTGTAGTTAAAGGGGAATTCCAGTATTTCTAAACCTGGACTCTATATTTACATGTTTTGGTGTGTAAATGATTCAAACTTAGCAAAAGTTTTGGAATATGTCCGGCAGATTGCCTCAGCTGTCAGCTATGACATGGCTGCAATGGCTGCAACGTAATCCTTTCAGCAACTCCGACCGTCAAACTTACGTCCACTAAAAGTGACACTGACAGGCTCAGGTTGTCCTTCTAAGTCTCATTCAAGGGGAAGTCTCGGTCTTAAATCTTGCGAGGTGAGTTGTTACAGTTGTTGCCTTTGTTGTCAAACCAGAAAGTATGAATCATTTACAGACCAAAATATGAAGCTATAGGGCCCAGGTTTAAAATCAATAAGCCTAAGAGTAGCTAGTAGTGGATCATAGTTTTGATTCTATGATATATAGAAGTATTAAGGCAATAATAGGTGTCTCCACCTGTCAGGGCCTGTACATTAGGTTCCTTTGAGTACAGAGGGAGCCATGCTGATATGATCTGAGACACAAAGCTTCACCAATTTTCCAACACTGACAAAACCTTAAGTTACCTCCTGACAAACTGAGTTGACATTTTATTGCAGTGAAAATCACGCCTCCATTGTCCTGGTTTTGTCATTTTCCTGACACCCATGTACACTTCAAATACTGTAGAAAGAGCAGTTTGAACTCTGCCTTCTTCAGCATCCATCAGAAGGCGGCATAGATCTGTAAGTCAGTGTGCAGTTGCATCAAATCATCAAAACGCTTGAGGCAAGAGATTCCATAATGTGCTGGCAATGAAGATAAATGATTCTTATAACCTCTCCACCCTGCATCTCGCAGTTAAGGATTTGTCCCTAATGTCAAGTCTGCGAGCTAAAAGTCCAACCCTCTCCTGCACAAAAGGCACTCAGGGGCTTTAAACCATAAGTGTGCATAAGTGTGCTCCTCCTGCTGGGCAGGGGTAATGTATGATGATAATTTGTATGGTGTCTGAGGTGTAAGCTTTTCAGAAGTGTACCTGTGACAATCACTTAAGGTGCATCATGTCCTCTATGGTTATATGTGTTCATGGTCACACTAAGGGTTGACAGCTTCATTATTAGGGCATGTTATTTCCCATTTTGGCAAGGTTAGATATTGTCAACACTTTGCTTTCACCTTGTTGTCAAGTGTGTACTTTCATCATTTTCAGGCCAGGTACTAATTATTGTGAAAGTCTCTGTGTTGTCACTGTCACTGTCCTTGCCAAAGTACCCTCTCATATACGGTGATGGATGGGGACGCTTTCCAATAAGTTTACCCAGTGCAAATTGCACACTCAGGCATTGCCATTAATCTCTGTAAGGGCCCTCCAGTTGGCTTGCTCACCCAGAGCGTACTATTTGGGTGGGCAGTGATGTTCTTTGATAGTCTACCTAGAGCACTAAAGAAAATACATTAAGACATTAAATTCCTGGTCACACATTTAAGGTGGAAGTGCTGAAAATATTGAGTTCAAGGAGTCTTCTAACCCAAATTAAACCACTATGTGTCATTCTTACGCTTGCTGTTTCCCTGTTTCCACTCTATATAGTAAGCTAAACTAAGCTAAGCTAATGGTCTCTTGGATGGAGCCTCATATTTATTATACACACCTGAGAGTGGTATCAAAGCTCACATCTAACTCTCAGTGTGAAAGCGAATAAGTGCTTTCCCCTAAATGTCAAACTATTCTTTAAACTTTTTCATCTCACGGTATTTGGATTCCGTTATCTCAATGTTGACTGGACACCAGTGCAAATGAAAGGCAGCTCTAGAATCAGTGGATATCTTCAGCTTAGCATAGAAATCTGGGGATGAGTCTGGGGCCATCCTTTAAAGAATAATTACATGATCTACACGACTGCACACATATATGTTTTATATATGATATTCAACATTTAATATAAATATCTGCAAATACTAGAGAGGAAAATCACAGAAGGTCTCATGAGATTACTAAATGTAACCCTCTGAAAATATTGCTGCTGTGTTCTACAATTATACCTCTGGCGCAAATCATCATTTTTAACTAATTTAATCAACCGTAAATGTTGAACACACAGTTATCAGTCATAGCATGCCTCATTTTAGAAAGATGAAACCGGTTAAAACACTACTTTTAGAAACAACACATTGTGTACACAGCTCACTGCTGCTCTGTAGTCTCTCCATCATCAATAATAATCAATCACTGTCTGGTTTGGCTTGGCCTGGTAGCTGCTGAACTGAACCACTGTGCACTCTCTGATTTAACAAAGTCTTTGCAAAGAAATACCTGTCTGTTTTTCCTGTAACACCCAAAAAACCTCTGCAGGGGTTTAGAGAAAGTTTTTTTTTTGCCTGCAAGTTGCAGTTTATGTATGCTTCTAAGTTTGATGCTGTAGTTACCCAGCTAGCATAATTTTTGGAAGCTCCCCTCTAGTGTAGTTGTATAACAAGTGAAAGAAAAAGTCCTAGTTAAGGGGCGGTTAGGTTGGTTTGGTGAGTGTGTCATATGTTGGACTTTCCCCTGGAGTCCAGGGTTTGAGTCCCATGTATTTGTTTTTGATGTTATTTTCAGACAGTGCAGGATATTTTCCTAAACCTAACCAAGTAGTGTTTTTTGCCTAAACCTAACCAAATCACAACCGTTTGACAACTTTTTGACAGTCCAGAATATTTGTCAGCAAGTTTTATTTTGAAAGTCTAACAACATATTGCAAGTACTTTTTGTGCCTGACTTGCCCATGACGCCATTCGAGTGCAAAACTGACGCTAGAGGGGTAGTTACTCTAAGGCTACTGACCAAGTTGCCGCACTTGACAAGTTGGGATTGAGGACGTGTTGAATATACACGAAGCGTGATATGACTCATATAGTAAAAAAGTTGATATAACGTACACATTTACCAGGTTATTGTTGGTGGTCTGCTGGATCGCTGAGTCAAGCACGGCTGCTCTTCATGTGTGGACAGTGTACTTGGCCTTAGTGAAACTTACAGACATTGTACAAAATTAAAAGGAGCAACACCACAAAAATAACTTGATGTTGGAGCCAAAAGAGAGCTTGATTAGCACTTGCTAAATCTTACTGAAAGCTTGAGAACATTTCAATATAACAGGTGTTAAATCAACTGACTGAGAAAGACAACAGGGACACTGAGCTGCTTTTCCCTGCTGTCAGCCTACGCCTCACGGCTCAGCTGCTGCTCTGCACATGACTAGACAATACACTCCCTGACAGAGCAAACAGCTGTAGACTTGTGTTCATGCCCGTTTCCACAATACTATAAAACTCATCAACTTTAAAAGCTGGGAACTGGCTTGGCTTCCCATGATAAGAGTCAATTGTGTGAGTCTTATGCTTAAGGAGCTGGCGGCTCAGAAAGAAGGCTGATGAACAGAAACTTATTAAAAAGAAGCCTTTACAAAAAACATCCAAGGCTGAAACCCTGTCGGCCCAGCCCTTTATGAGGCTTTTTAAAATTTGAATGACAATAACAAAGCCAATTCCTGAAAATCAAAGTCATTTTCACGGGTCTACTCCTGACTGTTGCAAAGCCTCACCTGCAGCAGTCGTTCTGCAGTGTGATTAAGCCTGACCAACAGGTGTTCTGGACCATTAATCAATCAACCAACCAACTTTTTGATGCTTTGCCAAAAAGTCACACTGAGTAATAACCGCTCAAACAGTGTGCGCGAAGACGGAGAAAAGAGATACACAGAGTGAGAGATGTCGGCTGCCACTTCCCTGTCGAAAATAGAATAAGACTTGAGGAAAGAAGAGGTGAGGAGGAGAGAGATTAGAAGAGAATTCCTACTGGTTTAATTTACTATCTTCCTTATCCTGTAATGACCCCGCTGCCTCTCATAGCTCCATCAGTTCAGTCATGAATATAGACAGACCTTTAATCACCGCCTTATGTATTAAACAGCAGATAATGTTCATCCACCCTGCGTAGTGATAAGAGGAGCAGAGCAGGGGCTCGGAGAAAACCTTTAGCAAACTCCACAGCAATTTATTTAGTTTACAGTGGAGTTTTGGTGTGATTAGCACTGTCACCTCATAGCAGAATCCTAGATGTAAGTGTGATAATGTTTGTCTGACTGCGTAATGGGCTGGCACAGTGTTTTTCTCACAGTGTTGTGTTGGTCTGACCTTGCAACCTTAATAAACCGGTCAAAAGGTCAGGGTCAGTGACAGAGTAGTAGCCCTTTTCCACAGGGCAGATTACAGAGTGACGCCCTGCTGCCCTCTGATTTTATTAGAGGGCAGCAGGGTGTCTGGCCTGTTATCTCAATCACCTGGACACAGAAATCTCAGCTGCCACTCTGACAAGTGCGATTTGAAGATAAACTGTCTGTAACTCAAAATGTCCCCTGGTAAGGCTGGCCCCACAGGGAGCCACTTTGACTGGAAACTGAGTGGTGCTTCACAAAGAGGCAGAGATAAGATTACATGTAAAAAGAGAATGCAGGAAAGAGAAATTGCTATTCACAGCATTTTCAGTACATGTTGTTCTTGGCTTTGTTATTGTTGCTGTGTTTCGTGTACTTACTTTTGTGAAATAAATGTCTTGATTTGACTGAATTGTAATAAAGTGGGCAGTTACTGCAGAGCGAGAACAGATCGACAGTAATGGCTTTATTCCAATTGCTTCTGTAAGTTCTTCTCATCAAGCCAAAGCAATAAATATAGTTTTCTAGATACACCCGGAGTATATACAACTGAGAGACCTGTCTTATTACTTTCTTTGAATACACCACTGCCAGGTGATTTTTTTGCCACACAAGCAGCATGGCTTGAGGAACAATCTGTCAGTCGCCACTACTGTGATCCAGATTGAAATATCTCAACAACTATTGGGTGAACTGCCATGAAATGCTGCTAAGACATTCATGCCCTCCAGAAGGGGAAGCCTGCTGACTTTAGTGATCCCCTGACTCTTCCTGTAGTATCACTATGGTGGGTCAAACTAGGTTTGACATGATGGTCCCCGGAGGATGAATCCGAAATCCTCATAATATTGGTGTCCGATTGACTTTTCATCCACGAGCAGATGGAATATCCCAACATCTGCAAGACAGACAGCATGGCATGACTTTAGTGATCAACGGAGGAAGATATTTGTGTTTTTTTTAGTTTTGATGGATTGCCATGAAATGTGGTACAGACATTAATTTCCTCATCAGGAGCAATTGCAACAATTTTCCATCAGCGCCATCATCAAAATTCTAATTTGTGTGATACCTTAGATCCAAATACCTGCAAAAGTTACAGCATTCCCTTTACTTAGTGTTTAGTGCTAATAAGCAAATGTTATATTGTTAAGAAGAAGAATCTTTAAGCCCTACCTCAGCGGGATTTGGACACAGGATCTTCTTGCTGTGAGGTAACAGTGAGCCACCATGTGCCAACACTCAAAAATAAGTTAGTATTAGCATTGTCTTTGGTTACATAGTATGTTAATGCTAGCATTTAGCACAAAGGACTGTTGCTAGCTTGATAGAGGCATTAGCATGGCTGTAGACTTTTAGTCATGTTTCACTTTTACGAAGTGGCATTTGTGGAAACTCATGACAGGGTTACTTTAATTCATTTTTATCTGAGATATCTGGTGTATCAATCTGTATGTACTCCCAGAGATGTTTAACCTAAAGGGATGTTGCAATTGCAAAGTTTTTGTAGCGCTACTGAAGAAGCGCAGTGAACAGTTTTGTAAAAGTTTAAAATTAGAAAATGTTTTCCCTTCAATTTTTTCTGAAGAAATATTTTCTTTCCCTGTGTATAGAATTTAGTGCCATCAAGCGTTGAGAAGAAAACACAATGATTCTTAGTTTTAGGTGATTAGGTGAATGAAAACATAATTACGAATATTATATTCCATTTCTGCCCTTTAATTTTCCTAAATCCTACACACTAGTCTTCCAATTCAAACATTTTTCTGTGCTCTCGCTTTCCCGTAGTGACTGAAAAGCAGGGACCATCCTTTCTAAGTCAATTACTGTAACAAGAGAACTCTCCCTGGCATTAATAGGGTTACTCCAGCCTGTCAAACTAATTTTCACAGCAGCTTTGGAGCAAAGACATCAATGCTTTGATTGTGCACTCTGTGTAGGCTCAGTGGCCCTGCATAGTGTAATGATAAAGATTGTCAGTGACACTGGGGCTTTATATATTTCTTCTACCTTTTTGTATTCATTCAGAGTTCTGTTTTGGCTTAGAATACTAAATTGTAAAACCTTCCATGCATTGAGACTATGGTGCCAAAGATACAGACTGTGATGATGAATGTACTCATATAGTAGGCTACAGAAGTGGCTTTATGGTTTGGCTCAATGTGTCTCTTTGCTATATAGGTTTTCAGTCCCCGATCTAAAACTGAAGCATAGTGAGCTGACTCATTCCATCCGGTCCTTCTTCTCCCACTCACTGCCTCCTCTATATATCTGACTTTCTTCTTCTCTGATGTCTAGTGAAGACACAGGAAGCCTATGCCAAGATTGAAGCTTTCTGTAGAATTATGATCATCAGGCTTGGGTGCTCATCTTTACTTTACACTACATTTGCGTACTGAGTTTGCATCAGCTTCTATATAATTATACTGTTAATAATCTTTAATGTTCGTTAAACACATTTCTCATGTTCGCTTTTTCAAAACTCTGGATTTCTTTTGATTGCTTTGAAACAAAACGTTAACATTAAATGTCTTAAACTTCATGAACTGTTTTCTCTCTGAAACTCAACCACCACCAAATCTCTGTATTCCATTTTCCATTTTTGCACACATGCTTTTGTAAAAACTTCATATTTATATCCAAAACCTCACATTACACAAGATTACAGTAAATCATGCTATGAAAAAATGAAGATAAAATGCATAAACCTAACTGGGACTCAGTGCCATGCTGACCTCTCTAACCCCCTTTCAACCAAAGCGAACTAAGTGTTGGGTTTGGTCTGGTGCTAGTAGGGGTTTGGAGTTGGTTTAACCTGTGAACCTTTTAAGAACCAGTTTGCTTTTCCACGGGCATGAGAGCCACCAAAGAGTCAAATCATTCAGTTACTGTATACATCTGCGATTTCCCAGCATTGCTAGGAACAACTATGGCAGACTAATAATAATAATAATAATAATAATAATAAATTTTATTTAGAAGGCGCCTTTCTGGACACTCAAGGACACCGTACACAAATGAGATAAAAGAAAACATCAAGAATAAACAACAATATCAATAAAAAACACACAAAATAAGAACAATTACAATAGATTGAAGGGATGGGACAGGGCAAGTGGCAGAGGGGACAGACAGGTGTATGGAGGAGGAGGATCTGAGGGAGCGGGAGGGAGTGGGAACATGGAGGAGGTCTGACAGATATGGAGGGGCGAGGTTGTGAATGGCCTTGAATGTTACCAGGAGGACTTTGTATTGGATACGGAAATGAACCGGGAGCCAGTGGAGCTGCTGAAGGACAGGGGTGATGTGGTGGATAGAGGGGGTTCTTGTTATGATGTGGGCAGCTGAATTCTGGACCAGTTGAAGTTTACGGAGTGATTTGTGAGGAAGGCCAAAGAGGAGAGAGTTGCAGTACTACATCAACTCTTTACAAGTGTTGCATGTCTACATTGCCAACTGTTGCTTCAATTTGGCTCACATAGTAAAATTATTTTGTTTATTTTAATTTTTTTTTAAAAGGCGGTCATAAGTGCTTTTAGTTGGTCCTTGGTTGCGATTACTTTACCACCTGCCCCTGACGTAAGCAGCTCTTTGTTCTAGACCAGTAAATTGTTGGTGCCACTCTAGAAACCAGTTTTCCTGGACAGTAGGCAGTGCTTAAGCTGTCGAAACACAAAAACTGGTTTCAGAGAAGGCACTGGCTCTGAACCAGCACCTGAACCACCTTGGTTGAAAAGGGGTATATGACAGACTATCAAGCCAGGCAAAAAAGGAGTGTAGTTGCAGTTTCCCAGTAGTAGTGGAAGTTTTGCTTGATTGCATTGCAGCAGCATCTGGTTAAATCAACTGGGCATGAAATCAGACACATACAGAATGATGAAGACACTCAGTAAATCTCACTTTCACAACCGTATGAGTAAACACAAGTTCTGCATTTGTCTAAATACTTTTCAGCAATGCCTGGCGATACACTGACTGATACGGCTGGCATTGTTCTATAATATATTTGTACTTAAATCTTTAAAAACAAGGTCACAGATATAGAGTTTCTTTTTTAGAAAAGGCTGAGTACTTGCCAGACATTACCAGGCACAACCTGAAGTTAAAACCCAGCAATTATAATTAAAGAGGAGAAAATGTTTCCTGAAACAACACTTTAATTTCTCCAAACTCTAAACACAAAACTGAAAACAGTTCACCAGGTCAAAACTGTTTTTTCCTTAAAACTCAACAGATCTCTTGCAAAAAGAAAACTCTGCACAACTGTCAAAACTGATTCTTCCCGCCAACATTATACACACAGCTATCTCATGGATATCTCTTGCAGAGCATAATTTATACAATGGTGTTATATATTTAAAACAATACCATCAAAATACTTATATGTTAAAATATATATAATATATATAAATATATATTTTGGCTTCATGCGGCCATGTTACATATTTAACTGTGTAAAACTGTGTAGAAATTGTTTGCTTTTTCTCATTTTTTGATGTGAAGGGTTTCTGATTGTTGCCATAATAATGCAATACTTTGCCAATTTTTAAATATTGCCTTGACACAATCAGTGTGTCAGAATGAGACAACCCAGCTTCCCAGGGTCAGACCTTAGAATTTAAGTTGAAATGGCAACATTGTAAGAGATGCGTGGATCTCATTAGAAGTATTGGCTCGTCTTCCCCTTCTTCCTTTTCCTCCTCGTCCTTCTGTTTTTCCCTGTCTTGCTCTCACTCTTCCCCTTCCTCTCTGTGATCACACAAAGGTCACCTGAGGCATTTTTTATGCAGAAGTGTTTTTCCAGGGGAACAAAGAGTGCTAAATGATGAGATTTATGCTTAGAGTTCTGCAAAAATATGATTTAAAATTTCTATTTGAGTGAAAACAGTGAAATTATGCTTAGAGCTTGGCAGTCTGGAGGTTTGATACATGCAGTTCAAGTTTTCAGAATAGTGTGCATAGTTCCAGTTTTTTGTGTGTATTTGATGTAAAAAAAAAAAAATTAATTAAAATAAGCAATATCAACAGCAATTAGTGAGTGTTTTTGCATCAGGAAGGTGTTTATTGGATTAAATCAAAAACAAACCACAGTAATAATGAAGGAACGTGTAAGCCATTGCAACAGTATGGCTCATTGGTGTGTTTTTCTCAAGGTGTGTGAAAACTGAGTGGAGGGCAGTGGATATGGTATTTTTTTTTCCAAATGCATACTTCTGAGGGTCCAGGCCGGCAAGGATGTTGTCTTTGATGTGGTGTAAAAGCAGTTTTTCAAAGCACTTCATCAGGATGGGGGTTAGGGCCACACGGCGGTAGTCGTTGAGACTAGACACCACAGACATTTTATGTACAGGGACGATGGTGGCTGTCTTAAAGCAGGCAGAGACAGTCAGGTGAGAGTGAGATGCTAAAACTGTCAGTAATAACATCAGCTAGCTTATTACTTTTTACGATTGAAACCTGTTGAAATCAATATAAATTTGGTTTTGTTCTTTTTATCTGAATTACTCAAATAAAAGATTTTTTTGAAAAAACACTGCATATCACCAGCTTTATCCTTCAAATTGGTTGGTGGTAAGTAAACTCTTCATTAATACCAATGTTGCAAAGACAAATAGCATTTTACAATTTAAGGAGAGCTCTTTTTCCCAGAGTGCACACTGGGGCTTGAATCATCGTTGTTATGAATGGGCATCAATTACTGTGACTGCTGTTGTTTTAAAATGACTCTTATTTGCATAACAAGAATGTAATAATACAAAGTTAAAAAAAGAAACACATTATCATATGTTTTGGATGAAACGTGAAGTGATGACACATCTTGACCCAAGGGACATCTCCATTAGTCATGAAGAATACTGTCTTTGCTTTGTTTTCCGTGTGAGTTTCTGTGAAGCCATTGACCGGAATGGTTTAATGGTGTGTTGGTGCTCTCTGCATGTAAAGACTCAAACCAATTCCCTGTCTCTCTCTTTCTTTTACCTCGTCTCTCTGCTCCTTGTGTCTCTCTGCCGATGTAAATGTTTTGGGGCTTACAATGTGCCGGCCTTGCCCGTATGAGCCTCTTTGAGAAACTCTAAATTCGTTGCTCATATCAGAGCGTAGAGGCTGAGTTTATTAGTAATGCCAGCCTTGTTGTTGTTCGGCGCCGAACGAATAAGAGGCTTGCAGGGGAGGCTTATCTGTCAGGGTGCACACACACAGACACACAAGAGCAGACACATACACAATACAGAAACACACCATCAATAAAAAACGGCAAATATGTCTACACACACACACAAAGCCCATGTGTGCATGCATGTACGCTCAAATAGTAAAACCGGTGACGCACATATAACACGCATTAATGAACGTACACTCATAAACACACACACAAGCTCTCTTTGGTCATGCTGAAGTGTAAACAAGTAAAAGACGCTTTCAGAGTGATTGTGGCCTTGTCTTGTTAGGTGCTGCATGAATAAGAGGCTTGCAGGAAAGGCTTATCTGTTTGGCAGTGTGCACACACACTCTCTTTTTTTCTCTCTCTCACACACCAACACACATCTACACACTTTTTAGAAGTCTTATCTGAGTCAGGGGAGATAACACTGCGAGGCAGAGAGTAAGGAGCCGATCTCACCATGAATGGAACATGTACCTGGCTTTGGAAACTGTTCACACACTCAAACATACACACACACACACACACACACACACAAGCACAGTTTCCTGGGTTACAGAGCAGATGTTAGGACCTGAAGCACAGTTGCCCGACATGGCTAACAACGCCGTTTGCCACGGCGGTACGTATGTGCAGAGAAAAAAGGCATATGGCGGAGTTCACTGATAAAGAGAGGAATGTTTGGGAGAAATGCGTCACGCTCAGATGATGGCAATCTGTTGATAAAACTGCAGGCAGTTAGAGCTCAATCAGTCAACTGCAATTGGTTACATGACAAATACTATAAGATCATATAAACTAGGGTTGGTATAAAATACAGTATACACAATAGCTGCAGAATTATTATATCTTATATTTCCCTGCACAAAAAATTAAGACAATTGAGATTGTGATATTCATGTTAAAGGAGAGGGTTCTATAATGCAGGCTTTTGGCTTCACTGCGGTGCAAAGATAACTGTGCCTTATTTTGTGTGTGTGTGTGTGTGTGTGTGTGTGTGTGTGTGTGTGTGTGCGCGCGCGCTTGTTTTAGTATGGAGAGAAAGGGTTTCTCAGCCTTATTATTCTGGAACAAAGCGGACTGTGTCAGAGCTGTCAAAACTTCTCTTGCTAATGAACCTCATACTGTATGTGTAGATGCTTCATGCACTATAGATGACTCAAAAGCATAAAAGGCCAACTTTAGTGTTTAAATAATTCACCAATGGAGGTATTTTTTCATCAGATGATAGTTTTCATTTCATTTTATTTTTCTGTTGTCGTTAATCCCTACAGTTTGACCGTACTGATGTCTTTGCTGTAGTCAGGTGTGATAATGTCTGTTTTAAAGCAAATTTGTCGTAGTCTGCCTTAGTCACAGGCTCCAGCTGTTCTCAAACATCTATTCAAAACTGCTTGTAGACACACACTGCTGTACTGACCAATACACCCAGGATTTTAATAATAAAATCTGTTCAAATAACTTTATATTATTTACTTTATGGTTTTAGGGCTGCGCCAATTTTTAGCTCAGAGCAACAAAGCAAATGATCTACTACTGGGGACACAGTGATGTTACAGTTGAGAAGAAGTGTGGAGGAAGTGATCATTTTTCATCTTAAAATACCTGCTTTCGTCACCACAAACACTTACAAATGTTAAAACACAGTCTTGAACTGCGGCCACTGGCTTGACAGCCTTCTTGCCTGTAACTCCACCAGCATCTCCTCCACCTCCTGATATGACGGTCAGGTAAAAAAATGCTATGTGAACATGATATAATACGTATTGTAACATGTTAACTGCCACAATTTCATTTTGTTGACTGGGCTGTATACCAAAAATAGTGACATGTCGAAGACATTGTTAAAAATGTAGTAAACAACATAAGAGAACCCACTTTAGTTGTAGCTTTAATTTATACAATTCAGTTAAGTGTTTGTTTGGTTCGATATATTCAGTCTTGAAAAGCAGCCGTACAGTGTTGAAGTGGCTGTAACAGTGTCCATGGTGCTGAATAGCTCTTATCCATTGGTCTAAAATGAATGTGCTGCACATTTTGACTGCAGATAACAAAAAAAGCTCACTCTTATGCACAGCAGGTCTGTACCAGCATATTGGCCAAGATGCTTTTACCTCTAGATTTAGCAGCTATGTTGAATTTAATGAGGGTCCACTCTCATTAACTTGAGTTCCACAACAGGATCAAATAAGTTTATTTGTTTTGCATGTTGTTGTCAATTATCTGAATATTTAGTAATAACACAATTAATTATGATATTGTTAACATGTGTTATACTTCCACAGATGTACCATGGCTAGAGATTAGAATAAAACAATGTGATCAGAAGGCCCCAACAGACACATTTCTAAGTCTTGAATTTCATACTTTTTCATTACATTTCATTATTTCACCATATGCTGAGTTTCATATCAGAAATGATCAGTCAATCAATATATAGGTTGGCTGTTGTGATGAAAGCAAATAGGCAGCCTAAAACGTCACTCACTCATCATTAATGTAAACCCTTGAGTCAGCGTGGTAATATTCACTGGAAATATCGCTATAGCAGTGGCACAGGTCGATTGTCAAAATCTCCCAAAATTACATATATCACAGCTCCCAAAACAACATGACCGTTGCATCGTAACAGCAACACATGTACTTGACCTTCATCATACAGTTGCAGTTTGGTTAGGTTTAGGCAAGAAAAGTACTTGGTTAGGTTTAGGCAAACAAACTACTTGACACTACTCGGTACCGTTTAAGAAAGAGAGTTACTTGGTTATCTTTAGGCAAGCAAACTACTTGGTTAAGGGTTAGACAAGAGAACTACTTCTTAAGGTTTAGGCAAGAAAACTACTTGAGACTACTTGGTAAGGTTTAGGCAAGAAAAACATTTAGTAAGGTTTAGGAAAGAAAACTATGTGGTTAGGTTAAGGCAAGAAAACTACTTGGTAAGGTTTATGAAAATGTTGTATTTTTGATTAAAATCCCTGTTACATCTCTAACTTCCCTTACAATTGTACCTATGTTACCTAAGTAACATTCATTACATTATGTACGCATGTGATGTAACTTCACTGCGTTTGTAAGTTAAAAAGAACTCACTGTTGACTTTTGGTTTCACACTGGACATGAAAAGCGCTCCCCTGGGGGAATGGTCTGTGCTTGTTTAACCCGACTGTCCCCCACTGACCTCCTCCTTTTCACTATTTATACTACTTCTCGGTTCCTCCTTTCAGTTGCAATCGTTACTACAGCAGCTAAAGTTGCAGCCTGACAACTAAATATGGGTTGTAATAAGTTGCTTTCTTTTTCGACCTATATGAAAATAAACCACAGTAATCTCTACTGGTGTTTGTTGGGTCAGGTGTTTAACTTACTGGAATACTGGACAGGGTCATCTCGTGAAGCCAGTATTATTTCTGTGACCATTTCAGAACAATTACATGCTTTAATGTTATTTTCCGTGGCCAGTACACACCACTGAAGGGAAAATTATAAGATGTCATGAGGAAAAAATGTCCCGCATTGAGGCTTTAACTCATTGCTGAGTGTGTACTTTCTTGACCACTCATCTGTGTGCAAAAGGATTTCAGCCAATATGACCTGCTGCCGTCTGCAATAGCCATAACAGCTAATCAATAGCTTGATCCACAGTGACAGAAGGTTAAAGCTTCAGCAGCTTAATGTTGATACTGACAGTGCTTTTGTGCTCTCATCTTCAACTTTTTCCTCGGTGGATAGAGTTATGACATAAACACTACCAGGGTTGGGGATTTTATAGCTCTACTGGCAGCCAATTCTATGTCTGACCCAATCAAATCATGGCAAGTGAAGACAATTTCAAGGATTAGGTCTTAAGTCCAGGTTGACAAGTACAAATTATGGGCTGGCAACAAACAACCATAACATAACATGTACAGTCAGTATACTGTACACTGATTCATCATAATGTGATGAGAGGTTAAAGATGTTATAAAAGGGGAATATTCTAAAGCAAATGTTTCAAAATGGCAAAGTAAATTGAAGGTGCCTTATAGAATCTTACATCAGATCTTATCTTGAATTGGTTACTGGATGTCTACCTTCCTGGTCACTGATCCAAGACTCACTGAGGGGATTTCTACCCAGCCATCCAATTATTTCAGTCTTACCAGCGTTTCCAACATGGTCTCCAGATGATCAGACAATCAATGCACTGATCAGCATCACTGGAAGCCTGAAGTTTTAGTGGCTTAGGACATCAAGAGCACTGGTCAGTGACTGGTTGTGGCTCTATGCTTGTTAGGAGCAAGCCCCTTGTTATAATTTTTTTACAAACTGACGGTTAGAATGATTTCAGGAAGGACGCATTGTGTGACAGATCTGTAGTGATGTGCGGTTATGGTGCTACGACACTTTTAGAGGTAGATTAAGAAAGAAAAATAAAGTTTGAAGATAAAGCATGAATTTATCTCCTTTTAATTCTTTCTGTATCTGCAGAGGATGCTTGTGAGCCCATGTCAGTCTCGTCAATTAAGCTATAACAGATGCCTCCATATGTGTGAATGCAATTCAAAGGAATAAACTCCTGGTATATATTTCACAGAGCGAAACAGCTTTGTTGAAGTTCTTTGAAATACCACAGGATGGATTTGCTTTTATCTATAAGCCTTAACAGATGATCAATACCTTAAAGGACAATGGCATCCAGTAATCCCGAATTATATTCTGCATTTTACTGAATAAATGACAAATTTACCATCTGGTGGCACGAGATGAAAAGTAAGGGGATCACCAAAGTTATTAGATTCTTCCTTCGACCTGTTCTCACTCCCTACACAACAAATATAGCAGCCTGGTTAGTGGCCCTGTGCCTCTAAGTTTGACGCTGTAGTTCGCCTGTAGCGTCACTTATTCAGAGGGTAGTTGGGATGGTTGGATGGTTCATACACTGGACTTTGGCTCTGGAAATCAGTGTTTGCATCCCATTTGCCGTTACGTGACACTGGTTGCGTCACTTCCCTAACGTAATGTAAGTTATGTGACCGAACAAGTTATTTTAACCCAAAATATGATCTTTTCTTAATCTTAACCAAGTGCTTTTTGGGCCTTAACCAAACCATGCCCATTTGACAACAATAAGTACAGTCCATATGTCAGAATTTGTCAGCAAGCTCATTTTGAAAGTCTAACTGGACATTGCATATTATTGCTAACTTGACTGCAGAGCCCTTCACGTGCAAAGCTGATGCTAAGGGGGTAGGTACAGTGTCATACTTTGAAGCTTAAGGCCACTGACCAAGCTGCCGTATTTGAAGACTTAAAACGCGTTGTATCCTTTTGGTATCGTGGGTTAGGGTTAATTAAGAGATTACATTAAGAAGCAAAAAAATCATGTTGTCAGCAGATCATCAGGGTCAGTAGGGTACATCCTCTGAGGACCACGAATGTCTGTACGAAATGTCATTACAGTGAGATGTACAGGCGTTTTATTTGTAACTGCAATTTAGATTCACTGCTAATACATTCATCCATCCAAAAGAAAAACACATGCATATAACCACTTTTATGTTGTCTTTTTCAGCAGCCTAATCTAATAAATAAGATGTTCTCTTATATCTCTCAATGGTGGCAAATGCATATAGAATGTCACTTAAAGTTTAAAACTTCAGTCAAATGACAATTCTGGCAGAAGGATCCATTTCTCGGATGCTTACTTTACTGGTGACAATGCATACCAGTATCTCTTAGAACCTGCATAAGTACATCAAATAGTTGTGTAGTGCTGCTGAACAGGGTTAATGTACACCATATCCACCACTTCCCAAGGCAAATCGATAACTTCATGATTATTACAGCTCACACAGTGGATAAGAACATAGATGGACTCCTTCATTAAAGGTCCAGTTTGTAAAACAATTGATTTATGAGTCTTATTCCCAACTTGTCAAATACTGACAGTTTGGGCTGGTAGGTAGGCTTCGGTCACCAACCCAAAGCAGTTGGGAATAAGACTCAACAATCAACTATCTTACAAAGTGTACTTTTAAATCTACACTGTCTATTTTAAGCCATAACCCATACTAAGGCAGAGATCCAGAGATCTGTAGTTGACTAGGAAGCTCTGAGTGTAATTGTAAAGCTGTAAAATGAACAGTGAAAGGCAAAACTATTGAATTTGAGTGACTGGCGATCAACAATTCTATCAAGCCCCAACAGACCTGGCCTACTGTGTTCACTTTATGGACTGTAAAACAATAAAAATAGCATTTATTGCACCCAAATGTCCCTTAACACTAACAAAGTGGTATTTCAGGATTGATCATATCATTGAATTGAGACACGACTTCAAAAAAAGCCTGATTAGGCTTTAAATGGTTAACCAATGAATAATGATTTCTATAGGGAGCTATCCCAGCAGCCACCTGACAATGTCTCAATGACTTTAACCGCTGTTAAGAGCTAATCAATAAACTGATTGGCAGCAGCAGTAGCCTGAAGGTTGGATTACGCTGATTTATTGTCACGAACAATCATTCTGTGACGCCGCGATAACACTTGTCACGCGTTGAAGGATTTCCAAGTTCTTGTAGTTCACATACGGCCACATTTTACCAAGAAATAACAATGACATACAAATAAATATAAATCAGCCACCCACCCACAATCTTTCTGCTAACAAGCATGCCTGTATTGTCTGTACTGGCACTCATGAAACAAAATTGAAACAAGAACAATCCAGATACCATTGATCTCAACATTAGTTAAGGGACCTTGAGCCTTTCCACAATGATAAGGTTTTTTTATTATTGCAACTGATAGCTCTTGTCAGTCATCCACTACAATAAATCCCATATGAGATCCACAGTCTTATTTACCTTCAGTTAGATATTTATAACATTACACAATTCAACACAAATCTAATTTAGCTTTTATTAAAGAATGACATGCAGCTCAGTTTTGCACCCTGTAAGATTCTCTCAACTCTTTTAATGATGGATGATTTATAAAGTCTAATCCCAACCCCTGTTCAGAATCTCACCAGGTTGATACATCATCTGTGAACACGGAGTAATTTGATGTCAAGCTCTGCTTTTTACAGTTATTGATTTACTGGTGATGATGAGGCCTTACCAGTTCTTTAAAGGTTACTACCATCGATCTGTCAGTGTTCCCCTGCAACTGGAAAAAAAATTCAATATCACAAGAAATGATGTAATGAGATCAAAATAAAGACTGTTCAATTAAGCACAATTATTGTATATTATATGCTATATTTATAGTGAAAAGTGGGCACAGTCCACCAGTGTCCTGCTACATACTGGAAGGCATTCATGAAGCGCTGGGGTTATAGCATTTCCCTTTCTGGGAAATGGAGGGAGAAACATTTTGTTGACTTCATCTTCTGAAGAAATTTCCTCCTGGTCCAGCAACCCAAACCACAGACCTTCCGGTGTCTGCTTCAGCAGACCTCTATCAGGCTTATCAGTGCCCTGCAGAAGCCCCGATATCTCCGAGAGCTGATCTAGTCCCTCAGATTCTAGATGTCAGATTTACCATCTTAATAAAAACCCTTGTGAACTCAGAATCTGATTATCGGTTTAGAAGAAGACTCTTTGTCACTTACAATCATACTGAGTACAATATAGTGAAACTCCTCATTTTACCCATCCCTGAGGAGCCCTGGGCAACCATCGTACGGCAGATGAGAAATGTTAAACCATTGTATCAGAGGCTTAAAATCACTGGTGGACACTGGTGCAGGGGAGGCGATCCCTATGGTAGATAAAACAAGATAAAGTGCCCTCTAGGTTTCCTTCCAGTGGAGACAAGTGCCCTCTCTTCACTATAAACGTGTGCTGGTGCCCAGACCCATACAGCTGGTGCCCTTTTAATTTTTTTCGCCCCTGCCCCTGAAACATCGTGAGTCCGCCACTGCTTAAAATTATCGAATGTTGTGGAAAAGTATCATCATGACCGCGAGAAAGAAAGAAAATGAATTAAAACAAGACAGCATAAACTAAAACCAACTTCTAATGAAAGTGTCACAAAATGATCACATGATCATGCATTATTGTATAATAATAATAATAATACTAACATAATAATAATAGAACATCGTACAAGGGCACCGGCAGGAGGATTCACCTAACAGCAATAAATGTCTGGAGACGATTTAGCTGTAGATCATCAAACCATCTTTTGCACTTTCTTTCATTTTTGCCTTTCACTAGCATGGAGAAAAATGATTTTCTGAGTGTCCCAGCTTGCACTTCCCATTTGGAGGCACATTGATATGTTGTTCAATCCCCAAACTACAAATGGAAAATCAACATTTTCTACCGAAACCATCATAAACGAAAAAAAAATACCATTACATTTTTGGCCATGAAATGTCAGCCTGATAACAAAGTGTTCCTCTGTCATCTCTTCCACCCTCCCAAGCGCTTTACAACACTCTGTATAGCAGCACAGACTGAGTCAGAGTCAGTAGAACATGCCGCTCTCTCATTTTCCAAGACTTCATAACGCCTTCTCATAAAGCCAGAGTATAGCAGGTTGAAAGAGAGTAATCTCGGGAGGTGGTAGTCTGTGTCTCAGGTGTTGCGGTGCCAGGCCGGTCCAGACGGGCCGGAGAAGGATGGCAGCCGCACTTTCTGCTCAGTCTCACGCTCTAGTTTTATCGACGATAGTGTCGAGCAGAGGGGAGACTGAGAGCCTCCACACCTGATCACAGAGCTGAACTCATTGACACGACTGTTCTCCATCAGTCTGATGTGTGCGCACGGCCCGTCTCACAGAACAGACAGGGTGTAGGCTGCCACGGTGCGCGACCAGGCAGTAAGACGGGTTTCAACAACTTCCATGCAGCAGGGTTTTAAACTGCGTTAAGACAGACAGGGTTACTGAGGTGCAGCCCGGAAATAAGCTGATGTATATTTCAAAATAAAAGCCAGAGTATATTGCTCGAGTTTATGAAAATGTGGGTTCTGTAAATCAAGCTGGGGTCACCACACACAAACACAAACACACACACACACACACACACACCATCATCATCATCATCATCCTCTTTATTACTCGCTCTACAGGCCTGTCATTAAATGGGGAGCAGATCATTGATTAACAGTGTTTTTATGGATCGTAATGATTTTCAAATGTGTCAGGTTAAACTGAATGAAGTCAGGGTGTAATTAGTAAATCATCATTTCTTCTGAGTAATTCTGATGACATTATTTCCAGATACATGAACTCATTGTTTGACCCCAGACTTTTATTGTTGTAATCTGTATAAATGACCAGGTATATCATGTCTCTGTGGTGTGAGGGAGTTTACTCTATAAGGCTCGTTGAAGCAGTGACTTGTCATAGAAATGTAGAAATATTACAATTCGTAAAAAGAGTGTCATCCTTATGCTTATCCTGAGGATAAATGGACATTAAAGAGCTGTGGGCTCCTGTTTTAAAAGGCAATGCTTTTGGCACCACCACCATGTTTTTGTGCACCGTGCATGAAGCTAACGGTCCCTCCAAACTAAACATATTGTGAATGTAGGGGGAGCAGAATATAAACCTGAATAATGAGAGTAAGAATAGCCTGGGTAATAGTGCAGGACCTGGCCACTTCAGGCTCAGCTGCCATTGTCATTCAGTGGTGTATATCCTGAAACATACAGTATTTATAATTAATCACATTCCCACACACAGTGAACCCGGAGATTTGGGGAACCCTACAGATCTTCTGGAACGATCGCGTGGCCCTCTGGTGTGAGTAATTAATGAAAGAGTCCAGACACAGGCTGTCATTCAGCCTCCAGATAATACATGGATTGGGTTGTATTTTGAAATCCACAGCAGGAAGTCGCAGTCTTTTATTGGATCAGACCTGAGGCTTGTCGCGCCCGCTGCGCTGTGCGGATTAACGGACCGGCGAGGAGCACCGAGGATCAGCGGGACCGGACCGGGAACATTCCGCTGTGAGTGACCGGGGCGGGACACTCTGATTCTCTAAGTCTAATTCTGTTCTTTTTCGTTCTTATTCTCTTCCACTCTACTCCAGACTGCAGAGGAGTCGAGTTAACAGAGGGTGAGCGACGTAAACATAGACTGAGAGAGAGAGAGAGAGAGAGAGAGAGAGAGAGAGAGAGAGAGAGAGAGAGAGAGCCGCGGCTCTCCAAAAATCCCTCCTTGCGTCGGCCAGCGGTCTCCAACCAGCCAGGGAAGCTACGACTGTGGAGTGTTTTCTCACCCACAAACTCTGCTCGGCCCTCGGGGACGTTTTATTGGAATAATTAGACTTTTTTTTTTTTTTTTTTTCACCTGGGATATTTTTTTTCTTGCAGTGGAATTCTTCCCGTTTCACCTGCACGAGGACAGCGAGCGGCTGAGAGGAGGAGGAGAGGACGCAGCACCGCCGGGGCGAAGAGGAGAGGAAGAGAAAGAGAAGAGAAGAGAGGAAAGGAGAGGAGAGGAGAAGAAGCAGCTGACGGGGAGAGAGGGATTCATTTCGGTTTCTCCCGGATGGGATTGTTCCCTCAGCCCGCGGATGGAGGGATGAGACCGGGAGGAAAAGACGGGGAGAGAGAGAAAGAGAGCGGGGGGGAGAAGAGGAGGATGTAGTCGTCGGGCGCTGTGAGAATGCAAAACGGACGCACCCCTCTGGAAGACAGGACTGAACTATAAACCCATACGGAATTTACAGTCACCCACAGGATATTACACATACTTAGCTCGATACATATACATTTATGGGGCATATTCTCTGGTCTGGAAGCTATCTGTGTGGAGTTACAACTATCATCACCACTGTCGTTCTAATTATGGGATATGGGGAGAGAATTACGCCCTGACACTCGGTGAGCGCAGGAACCACATCCACAGAGAGGTAAAGTTCAAACTCCATTTATTATTATTTTATCTTTCATTTCCTTTGGACGTGCAAAATGTCGGCTCAGTTCTCTCCTCCTCTGTCCATCTCTGTCCCCAAGTCTGTCTCTCTGCCTGCGTCCGTTGGAGCGGAGGAGCGCTGGTGTCTTGTGAGGGGTGGAAGAAAGAAAAGAGAGAAGACAGGGGCAGTTGTTTCTAGATTTCTTTGTATCGAGATTTAGTCTGGGTGCTGGAATGGGGCGGGGGTGGGGGCCGAGGGTGTATTTGGATAGCGGGGTGGGTGGGGGTGAGAGAGAGAGAGAGAGAGAGAGAGAGAGGAAGGGAAGGAGAGAGAGAGAGAGAGAGAGAGAGAGAGAGGGAGAGAAGGTGCTACTGTGAAGGAAAATCAGCCCTGAGAACACTGCAAGGTCAGAATTGATCCCAGTATAAGTTAGAGGAGCTGTGCGTGTGTGTGTGCGTGTGCGTGTGTGTGGTCTAAATTTCTTTGCAGCCAGTTGAGTGCTGTGAATATACGTCAGCGTGTGTGTGTGTAAGCGCGCGCACACAGAGGCGAGCCAGAGAGAAGAACTTGTGTGTTGTGTGTGTGTGTGTGTGTGTGTGTGTGTGTGTGTCTATAGCAGCCGTAAAACCCCTTTAATCGGTCATGAAGGCTCCAGAATAATTATAGCACCTTATAGTTATTAAGGTACACGCGCACTACACACTGCGCCGCGGCCCCTGTGTGTGCGCCACACACTGCACCTGTACCTGGAGAGAGAGAGAGGGAGAGGGAGGGAGGGAGGGAGGGGAGGCAGACAGTGTGTGGAGAGACTCTGTCAGTGTGTTCTGTAACACAGCCTATGAGACCGTGAACCAGCATTTCAGTCCAAATGTCTTAAAACAGCACACATAGCGCATGGTTTGTCCTTTCAGTGTGCGTGCGCGTGCGCATCGGAACCCCAGCCCTATATCTTGTCGGCACAAAGCTACGTGATGATGGAGCTTTGGCATTTTCCTCCACGTGTTTGAGTATGTCGCCGCACATATAACTGCTGGTGTGTGTGTGTGAGAGAGAGAGAGAGAGACAGAGAGTGCGTGCGTGCACGCGCGTGTCTGGATATAGATACGTGATATACGACACCTGTGAAGGGAACAGGATCCAGCACATCGCAGCTCACACCACCAACAAAATGTGCTTTCTAGTGTATTTCAGGGATGTGAGTGTTCGGTCTCACACACTGAGGCTGAGCTGTGGAGCCTGATGTTAATGATGGTGTGCATGTGTAGATGTAGTGAAACTCATTCAGGGCTCTCTTTGTGGCTTTCATTTCAAATTCCAAGTTGTAGTCCACTACCAAGTCCAAATAGGTCATACAGTTTTACAGTGTGTTGATTACTTGCTTCGTAACTCTGTGTCGGTTCTCTGGATCTTAGTTATTGTAAACATCATGTTTTTGATCTAGGATCTGTACAATCAAGGCAGAGATCAGTTCAGACTGTGCACTCTGCTTTGTTAAAGAAATATAAACAGGTGATCTGTCTTTGCCATGTTTTCCCTCTGAACTGCTCGTGTCTGCAGTTTGCATGGTCAAACATCTCAAACTGCTCCTTACTTTATATATTCAGTACTGAATGTTTATGGACTTCAGCCCACAGAATGTATCTGGAGCTCAGGGAATGGAAGCCTATCGTCTGTGTCTGATATTGCTGATGGTGAGCTTAATGACATTGCTGTGCCAAAAACAAAGACCACTGAGTCTGTTTTAGAAGGAAAAGTGAACCGACTGTATTCCCACTGTAACTGTGTGCATTATCATGGTCCTCTGTCACACCTAATACGACCCAGAGACACGTTTTCTTGAGCACGTGTCCTGAAAACAGTGACTGCTTTATACTATATCAGTGGACGTCAGTGGCTTCTGTCGAGTCAGGAAATGAGGTAATTGAATTTAATCATAACACATTGTTAATCAGTAGTGCTAATCTCAAAATAAATGTTAATCAAGACCTTTTCCAGTGAGGGTCTGCCGAGTTAAATGCGTCTCTAATGGAGGACTGTTACATTTCATGACACGTTTTTCTTCCTTTCTCGCGGCTCTATCTTTCACTGGATCTTTTCACTGGAGTTCCATCGCTTTGTACCGGTACAGTAGCTCGCATTGATTGATCAAGGCAATAAATTTATGCACACGAGCCACTCATGCTGGTGCTAATGGCCCGTGGATATGGAGGCATTATGCAAATGCTTCCCTGGCTCTAGAAAAAGAGAGTGTGGGTGACTGAGCGAGGGAGAGAAACTGGTGATTCTCAGTCCATTTTAGTTGTGTTTAGCCTCCTATTTAGGTGTGGAAAGGAGTGGTTTGCCGTGCCATTGAGTTCAGGATGGATGGCGGGGCATTCGTGTTACAGATTGAGTTTTTTTTTTGTTTTTTTTTTACCAGGAAATGTAAGACAGGGAAGAAAGAGGTTGTATTTTAAAGCTTCTGCTGACTTTTGAGATTTAATTTGCTGTAGTGGCGTACAGAAGGCAAGGGTAAACATCTGGAAGAGCACTGCTGCTTCTAACAGGCATGTACAGTGAAGGCTGAGGCGAGGAAGAAGCAACATCTCTCTCATCCTCTGTTTTCCTCTTTTCTCTCATTATTTCTTGTCCCTAAAAATGCTCCAAAAAAAAAAAGAACTGTGTTGCCTCTTATCAGGCTGTAGTACAGAGGAGCAAATAGGCTGTAAGGGCAGTTCTTTATTCTTTATTGGGGCACGGGGGATTTTTATTATATCCGTCTTTCTTCTTGCCCTCTGTTTATCTCTCTGCAACTCTCTCTCTCTCTCTCCCTCTCTTCCTCTCTCTTTTAGCTATCTGATAGAGGGCTGCAGGATCCTGCAGAGTGGGTGGTGGAGCTCTAATTCAATTTATTCTACTGCTCAGAGACAGACAGTGAGAGCAGGAGAGAGAGCGAGAGACAGAGCGACAGAGAGAGAGCGAGAGAGAGAGAGGGGGGCAGTGAGAAGAGCGAGCGAGAGAGAGAGAGGGATGGAGACCACAGATGTTAGGGAACATTTCCTATTAGCAGCGGCGAGGCGAGGCCGGCCTTAAAGGAAGCTGGCCTGACGCTGTGACATCTGGATTGATTCTGCGGGTGACTGAAATGATGTGCGTGTATGTGTGTGTGTGTGTTTGTGTGTGTGTGTGAGCGTGCACACGTGGCCATTATCGACTCGAACAATATGTCTTTAAAATGCCATCAGTGAGTCTGAGGGGAGAAAACAAACCTTCTTTCCTTTCTACATTACTCACCCGACCATCCGCTGGAACAGAAGTGATTGACAGCTCGCGCTGACCCGTTCAGATGACCCCGACTGGAGAAATGTTCAGGGCTCATTCCTCACACTGAAAACCAGAGCAGAGCGTCGGTACTGAACAGAACCTGGGATAATATATGTGACAAAATCAAATATCACAACATCACACACCCAATTTCGATACTGCAACAATATCTTGGATGACTATTGGTTCTTTTTCATGAATATGAAGTAGATTTTTGGATTATATATCATCAGTAATGTGGATATAATGACAGAGTGGGTCAAGACAAATGTTAGAACTGTCTGGTTTTATTGGATTTGTTGTGGCTACTCACAACATCAACTATATTTGGGTGTTACAACAGTATATATATATATTTTATATATACATTTGTCAATCATCTGAGACTTCGCTTGACCATTCACACTGGTGTGTCTCTCTCGCTTGCTGGCAGGGCATTGTCGCAAATCAACAGGGATGAACATTAATAGGATTTTTGCAACAATATGTTGACATACTTTCATTTGCTGCATTATCCAAACATTCCCTTCTGCTTATTTTACCCATCTATGCATTCTCAGTTGAACGTAGAAAATGTAGTATATGAAGATGAATCCAGGCTTTATGACATAAAACCACTCAATGGGCTTGAGACATTTATCCACATTGCTCGCCTCTTACCATCAACCATTAAATGATTTCTCTTGTACACAGTCTGTATGACAGTGTCAGCTTCAGTGGTTCCTTGAGTGGTTCAGGGCTCTGTTTGTTTGTTTGTTTGTGTATGTTTCCACTAAGTACTTTAATATGGAGACATTCCTTATTGTGCACATAATTCATAGGTTGACCCTTCCTTACAGCTCCAGCCCTGACCTAAGTGTTTTGCAGCCGAGTCCAACATTTTTTTTTTTCCTGAAACTACCATTACATTTTTAGACCTTAGAAAGCCTGACATAAGATGTCAAGACTTACACAAAGTCATGTTATTCTTTTTGACTCTGAATTAGCTTTTCCTGACCAGATCGACAGCATTATCACCATCATCCCGTTGTTGTTTGAGTCCATTTTTTAACATATCCTGAATCAAATGTTTCTTATTCTCTTCAAACTTGGAACGGTTTTGCTTTTATTCATCTCGCCAGGCTTCGGCAGCTCTCGCTGACCTGGCATCTTTCTCCTGTTGTCCAATATGCAGCAGCCAGGCTACAGTATGTTTTAGCTTTCGTGCGGTTTTCCATTTGAATTTAGAATTGATAATAACAGTTAATGTGTAATGTCTCAGCCTACATTTTCAACCTTTAACCCTCTACATACCAAAATGTACCACTGCATCAGCTCATGGCTATGTTACATAAGTGAGCTCATGAGATTATAATAATAAACAACAACGTGTATGTCTTTTTTTTACCCTTTTGACTTCATCCATAGCTAGAGCTCACATTTTCTGATATATTGAATTTTTAAATGTTCCGGCAATTCATATTCAACTGCCAAACTACAGTTATGTGTACCTTAAAGGCACGTACACCCTTGGAATAACATAATGATGTAGATGACAGTTGGACAGTGCTTTGTTTACATGCAGAAACTAATGCTGCTATACTGTGTTGGCGCCGCTGATAAATCACAGTAACTCTAAATAAATGGTCTGTCTTTGCCAGGGCAGGATTAGTCTTTGGCTGGCTGGTAGCTCTAGTTAAGTTCCTGCTTAAAATCCATTACAAAGTCGTTAATTACATTACAGTAGATTTGTGTGTTGTTGTTTTTGTTGTAAATGTTCATGTGGCATTATTTTCCTAGAAATTCAGCTCATCTGTTGTGTAATGGCCGTGGCAGCGAGTCGTGTTTTGTTTAACGAGGTCATGCAGGAGATACGTTGTATCTTTGCTGTTCCGCGTTTTTCACTTCCTTCCTTCCTTCCCTCCTTCTTTCTCTCCTCTGTAAGTGAAATGACTGTGTCAACCCCCCCACCCCCTTTCTCCACACACCTGCTGCTTCAGAATCATCCGTGACATGTCTGACACTAGATCCCATTTTAAGAAGCCAGTGGGGAGGATGGCTGTATGTGTGTGTGTGTGTGTGTGTGTGTGTGTGATGGTGTTAGCATGAGGAGTGGGTGACATGACAGATGTGAGACTCATTGGGTGATAATGAGCTGTGTTCAGGACAGATAACAGTGGGTAAGCGTCACACAACACAGACAGGCGGCTGGATCTCGTCCCATAGTCCCTCTGCCTCTGTCTGGCTATACATTATGGTAATAGACAAGCATGAATAAAGTATATTCGGAGCTAATAAACTATACAGCTACGTCTGTCTCATGGATCGGGTTCATGAGACAGATATCACAGTTTCATTTTATTACACAGCTGTTGTTATTATTATGTTATTATCAGTTGCAATGACCCTTAAAGGAATGATATCAGAGGGCTATTTTTGGTCGAGCAAAACACTTTTATAATGTCAAAAAAACGTGTGTTCTGACAGACACGACATTTGATATAAACTTGAAATATATACTTTTTTTTGTTTTTTGACACTAATATGGTAGAATTCACCGTACATAAGCAAATGTACACGATACGATAACCTCGCTTCTCTTACCCAGTATACCTTGAGCCTGGTTAACTGCTGCAGCCCGACTCATAAACAAGAAATAAGAAACAAGAATAAAGGAAAAGCTTCATTTTTATACAGCATTTTAAGTCAGTGCTTTCCAACCTTACAGTACACTGCATGTAGCTGTGACTCCTCTTCACAGGTTGCATAATTCTACAGATTATAACTTGGGTAATTGCTTTTTTTAAAAAATGTTACAGAGAGAGATAAAAATGCCCCGTCATTCACAAGAAAGGCTTAAAAAGATCAGAGAAAAGTCTGAAAAACTACACAGAGTATTCATGTGTGTATTTTGGACAATTTTAAGCATTTACTACTTTAATTTGGGAAATTATTCCTAATTGAAGTCATATATAATGTGAATGTATGTACATCATGGAGGTTTTTTCAGTATTTTGTCTTCCAGTAATTGTTTTTTTAATGTGTATCTTTGTTTAGTATGGATATTATGTATTGTATAGCTCTTTATATATATATAGTCTATGTTTCCACTCTTGGGCATTCAGTTTTTAATATCCATTACCTTTCAGCTTGTGATGACAGTCGTTGTCATTTCTGATTATTGTGTTCACACCTCCTTCCTTAGCAGAGGTCTTTACTTGGGGGTTCATCCACGTGTGCATCATATCATGTATTCTCTTCTGTGATTGGTGTTTGAACCTCCTGTTTATATATAAATAGTCATTTTCTGCTTTTGTGACTGCTCATGATGACTTCTTGCAGAGGCTTGCATGCTGATACAAGCAGTGGTTATCTCTGCACTCAGTAGGCTGAATGCTTCTGAATGATGTGGAAGGTTGTTACATTATTTACTTCCACTTGTTCTGCTGCAGGTTACAGAGCAGCTTTCAGGGTCAGTCGATGTTTATATAGCGCATTTACCATTAACCTCTGCTTTTACATTTGTCTCATCCCCACTGTAACACAGTACACTATTCACACACATTCTGGTTCGGCTCCTGTTCAAGGACTGTACGCAGCATTTTCAACAGTATTAACATAATGTCTTTATAAACTCTTTGTGTACATTAGTGAATGCTTTACTAATGAGTTGCACATACATATGCTTCTTAACAAGACACAGCTCAGTCAACACAGAACATTGAGATTATTCGCGCCTGTACAGGACCTGGTTCCAGTGTCATCACAGTACGACCCAAACACAGCTGTCACCTGGGTGTTCCACCACCAGACATGACACTCAATCTATGAAACTGGCCCGCACTTCACAAAACACTGCTTTAGATTACACAAGCCAACAGTACAGTGGCTCTTTTGAAAAAAAAAAACATCCCACGGGTGAGATGTGTGGAACATCAGTGCTGGGGAGAGCGTTTTATAGACTCAGAGAGATGCTTTGTAGTATTGCCATCTGAAATTATTGTGAAATTCCCTTTGTAGTCAACCATAGCAGGATCAGACGGGGCACAAACATTTCAAAAGTACCCTCGTACACAGCAATGTCAACATTGTCTGAACTACAACACAATGTGATGTTTGGTGTAAAGCTATTACCTTCACTTCACGGCCTTCCTGTTAGCATTCGCTGTATGCATCCTTACCTTCCCCTGCCTGTGAACCAGCTGACAGACTTGCTGATTTTGTGCAACTCTAGACACCTGAGTGTCCTCGGCGTATTGTAGCAAAGCATGCTGATGATGTGTGTGGTCTGTGCTTTCTGCAGAGCTGCATGTTGTGCCACACAAGCATGTCAGTGCATGCTGTGGTGTCAGTTTATTGTCCCTTGAACGCTGTCATGATTTTATCTTTCAAGTTGTGTCGTAAACGCTGATCGTGGGGATGTTTTCTCAGCTCTCTCATGGTTTTGTCCTTTGATTACAGGCATTCTGTAGCACACCAACAGGTTGTGCTTAGCGTCGTTTTATTTAAGTGTTGAATAAACTCTTACCTTAAAATCCGCGGCAGGAGACCAAACAAATACTTGGCATAAATAGAAGCACCACCATCCGCTGCCAGAGACAATGCTGGAGAGCTCTTACACAATGTGAAAAGATTAAAATAGTTTGAAATGGTTAATCACTCTCCAGCCCAGACTCTCGGTCTCATTTCTTTCCAGCATGATAGACTCATAAAAGCCAGCTTTGAAAGCACCAGGTACATAATAAGATTGCTGTTTAGAGAGACAATATTACATACTGTACACAACACTGGATTGGTGTGCCAAATCTAGGTGCGATTTTGTATGTGTGTGGTCTATGTGTGTATTTGTATCTCTTTAGAAAATACTCCTCCAGGCTAGCTCCATAAATAACAGTGTATTCTCAACTTGTCAGGTTAAATAAGGAATAAACACACTGAAGATCACCCCTGCCTGCTCAAGACTTGCAGCTGTGGTTGTAATAGCTGGAACATTAAGATAATGAATAAAGTGTTACATGCCTGGGTGGATCTTTGAAGTTATCAATCAGATTCTTTTTTTCGCTCTTCACTTCACACAATACATTTAGATTTTTCATGCCACCATTAATCAAGATTTAGGACTCCATTCACAGTGAAGCGTTAGACATAGGAGTTATTATAGGAGACTGGAGATATTAGCCAGTAAATGAGGAAACTTAAATGCTCCCATTGGGGAAAATGGGTCACTGCAGTAGCAGAGAAAAGCTTATAGATTAGAAAAGCACAGATACAACGCTGATAACACCCACGGTTATCAGAGAACATCCTGAAAATGTTACAAAATTAGATAAAACATTGATTTTCACTAATTATCAATAAAACATTGGGTGAAGATAAAATGCTGACTTTGAACCTCACAGGTGCGTTCACATCCATACTAAGTGAGCCATGTCAGACTTTAGTGCAAAAGGGCTTTGTATAAAAAGCTACTATTTCTAGACTGTTTATCAGATGTGGACGTAAACACCCTGAAATTAAAGCTGCAAGTCAGCACTTCAACCTCCACCGCATTTTTCCATTTCCAATATGATATGCTGCAGTACACAGCCGAAGCAACACTTGTTTTAATACTCTGTGACTGCACCTTATCACTCAGCAATTTCCTCTGTGTATGTGTACATTTAGTGTTTATGTCCCTATGCCAAAATGCCAACAGATTTCAGCAAATAAAGAAGCTTGTTTGCCGCCATGAAAAGCTACATTTATACACTGAGTAGACATTTCAGGACCATGGACAGCTACTAGTAGAGCTAGTAGGCAAAGGTTGAGTGCTGCTAACTGTCCCAAGTGCTGTGTAGTTTTGCTGTATTGATAACTAACAAGTGGCGCCGTGTAATACAGGATTTACAAAGGTTCTAGGACAACTTAAACTAGACCTTTTCAACTGGTGACCCATGGGTCGAATCCAGTTCACTTAACAACCTCATTCCCGCCCTTAGACTATGTTGTTAAATGGCTTAATTAGACCATTCATTATTTATGTCTGTTGCTAAGCTGAAAACTACGCTTACTTCATTAAAAAGTTTTAACCTAGGCAGAGGGAATTCACAAGAATCACACTGACTAAAAAAGTTACACTATTTGTTTTCTTGTAGTTTTGTATTAATCTTTTTTTTTTCAATTGTGAAAACTAATAAACAGAGTGAAAAAAATTAAATAGATAAATAAAGCGTCCATTGTATAAACACATTTAAATTTCGAGCTCTACAGGTCAGACATAGGGGATGTAAACGTCCAGCCCCTTGACACATTTCTTTTTTCAAATCTGGCCTTTCAAAAGAAATAAGTCTAAAAGGCTTCTCTTAAGATAAATGGTTCTATGGCAGTTGCCACTGTGTGTTTTATGGAATTCTGTGTGAACGTCCACATAAAGCATGTATCCTTGTTTTATGCACCTGTGTATCCCCAGTTATGGATCCATCAATATCACCATGGACAGCACTGTCTTACTTAGGTTGTTGTAGAGGCACTCCATGAGTCACCTTATGGATTTACTGCCATCTTTCTTAGTTGGGAACTAACAGCTTGGGCAACAGGGTGAAATATGACATAAAATATTACCAATTGTAGGCATTGTCAACAACAACAACATAATCACTGGTCATGATGGCGATCATTTCTTAAAAACTCTGCCTGCCTATAAAGGGGAGGCCTTCTGTCATTCTAATTGCTTCAGTGGTGTGGTGTTCTAATCGGCAGGACGAGCAGGTCATCAGTGATGAACGGTGTTGTTTTTTGGTGCAGCAGACGGACTGAAAACTGAATAGATTAAATGGTGCATTTAATTAAGAGGCTTGGGATCAGGAAGTCAGAGATCAGTCTTGGTCCATGCCAACAGTAGCTACATTTAGCCTAGCTTGTTAGCGCATGCCATCTGTTCACACACAGATTAACGCTACACAGCAGGCTTGCTAGCTATGGGTGCAGGCACTGGTTCAGGCACTGAATAGGCTGCTATTCAACAGAGCTTATCCCCTCAGAAAGTCTTTGGACCCAGTGATCCCAATGAGGATGTGACACTGATGGTGTGTGGGGTTTGGGAATTCAATGAAAACTACAGTGCAGGGTGTGAATCTTTGTTGTGTGGAAATGATTTTTTTCAGCTTCATATACGTTGCTTCTACCTGTATGATAGACTGTGTGTCTCATTAAACTAACCATATGTTATCACCAAACTAGCCAACATTCTTGGAGCTAAAGAAAATAATATATATTGGCAGAAGATTCTTATTAACTACACAAATAGTCAGTGTGTGCCAAAGCAGTGCTATAATTTGTCTTTTGTAGGGTTGTGTTATTTCTATTCCTGTCTCCTCCATGCTGTAGTGCTCCTGTTTAACAAGGCCACCATTTTATAACTTACTTTAAAGTTAGACACATCATCAGTGACAGTGTGGTATGGTGTGTTTGCTTTCACATCAGATCTACAGTAGGCTGCTTGCTCTTGCTAGTCAAGGTTTAGCCATCTGCTTTATAAGCAGGGATGACTTCCAAATCAATACTTCCCACTTAGCTAGCCTTTACACCAAATACTATAAAAAAAGCAGCCAGCTAATCCTAGCTCTTGGCAGTATTTTCTTTTTTTTTTGTATTCTCTCTTCTTGGCACAAACTTGTGCTCAGCAAGCTGCTACTCACCAACAAACACTCCACAATCAGATGGCTTGATATGTTTGGCTGAGGGATATTGACATGGTTAGAGGCAGTTGCCAGTAAATTCGTGAAATTTAGAGGATACTCTTATGATACCGAGCAACTGAGTTATTTTTTATGGGGAACAACCCACTGCTGGGGACAGAGCAGCAAGACTCGAGCAGATTGAATGGAAGTGATATTGAGCTGTTTGTTTGAGGATGAATTAGATCAGAAATAACTGCTGAAACACGCCTACAGAAAAGAGAATTTAATATCAAAGTTAAAGACTGTGGGTAGGTTCAATCCTGGATGACTTTCATGCAGGCAATGAGTTCCAAATACCAGCACTTGAAACAGCTTGACTGCACTGATCTTGGTGGCAAAGGTTTCCTTGGATTTTCTGTGGTGCTTTTTACTGTTAAGCCCTATGAGATGAGGCTCTGACTCAGCAGCCCCGGTTCCATCCTAAGACTTTGTTGTCATATCTTCAGTACAGATGTTTTTAAAAAGGGAATTTGACCCTCAAGAATGTTAATAGTCCTGTCACACGGGCATGCACTGCATCACAAACTGTAACACAGGCTCTGCTCAGGGGATCCCTGACCTCTCTCGGCCCCTAGCCATGCTCAGTAATCCATCCACATTTAATCCCATGGTAATGTCCAGATGACCAGACAACAGCAGTCAGACAAAGCCTCATTCATTCTACATACTATTCACTCATTCATCCTTCTTTACAGACGAGGCTACAGTGATCCATATACAGTAAGCTGGGGGTCATTGTGTGAAGCAGGCTGCTGTATAGACAACCGGGTATGTATGCTGTTTTCCTGTGAGACTGTGTGCAAACTATTTAAAAAGAATAATTAAATGTCCCTGTGGTGCTTTTTGTTATAGAATTAAAATATTTGCATTTACAGTTTCTCACCAGAATGCATTGTGGGTACCTTTGGGGCCTATTGAGGACTTTTGCCTTCTGGTAAAACTTCAGATTTTTGGATGAAGAACGTGCATGTTTGCTTGCTTGCACTTTTCACATAATCTGCTTTTGTTGGCACATCGCTGTATTTCTTTGCACATTACTGCCGATCAGTGATCATGCATGGAACCATTTGCAGGACTGTCAATCATGTCAGCTAAGTGTTTTTTGCTTGTGCATGGATGAACTACACAGTGCACCTTTAACTACCAACATTTTATCAGGGCAACTGGGCTGGCATAGCAAACAAACAAACAAACAAACAAACAAACAAACAAACAAACAAACAAACAAAACATGGACCCATTCTAAAAAACATTGATTGTGCTTCTGGTGGTCCAGTACTCCACAGGGTACATTTAATGTATTTACTTGTCTAATTTATGGAGATGAACCCTTTTCAGCTTGTGACCACACGAGCACGTAACATTTTTTTCGATGAGTGGAATGTGTTTAGTTTTAACGTGTATTTTAAGTAAAGAGCAGTCAGCCAACAAAGCTAAACTGGGTTGGAGGCCTGAAATAAGAAAGACCATTTGGTTTTATGAGCTGAAAAAAAGTCCTTTATCAGTATAGTAGTGGCAACAAAGCAGAGAGGGACAAATTAGAAGTGGAGTTGTAATTAGTCCCTAATGTGCTCAGGCGAACCGAGGTACGAACCAACAGTGTTACTGTGACAAATTATTCATTTGCTGATTGTACTTTGCAAACTGTGTGTATGTAGCTTGTTTGAGTGTAGATCAAATAAAATACAGAGCACCATATTCTCTCTGTTCAACCCTCCTCTGTAATTCAATGGGATAAGCTAATGGAACAGTGTGTATGTGTTTGTATGTGTGTGTTTATACTCTTAGGGGCTGTGTGTCCCTGATAATGAGCTGTCAGCTGTTAAATGTTAGTAGTAGTTGCTTTAGTCCATATGCTCCGCAACATAAATGAGCCTTCCCTTTAGGAAAGCAGGATAAGGCAGGGGCGGCAAAATAAGTTTAGAGATTTTCACATCTTTCCCCACATTAGAACGCCAGGGCTCAGGTTGTAAAATTGGCGGAGTCACCCTTTAAGCCTGATATCATCGCGCACAATATGCTTATCTAACAGTGTCAGCAGTGTACTTTACGTGGCTGTGCAGAAAGAGACGAATACGTCGTGATTAATGGATACAAAGCAAAGAGTCGTAGAGTGTGGCTTCATAAAACACAAACACTCTTAAACACACTCTAAGAGCCTCTCAGACTGCACATACAGAGGGCAGGATGCAAACAAAACATCTACCTATGTAGGCAAGTATCTGCACACACTCACACACACACGCACACACACACACACACACAAACCCAGCAAGTGGGCTGATAAAAGGATGTACAACATTACCACAGCTGCCCTCTGGGGACTAAAATGAAAGCATGACTCACCCATTTACCAGCACCGCACAATGAGTCAGCACATTTACAAGAGACGACTATGTGTAGTGACACATCCAATTTACGATACCTGTACACACAGATGTGGGCAAACGCACACATCCCTTTTCAGGATGTGGTTGATGATGCGTGACTTTATTGCCAGGCTTTTATTTTGATAGGTCATGCTGCAGCTGACAAGGGGTCTGCTGTGGATTTACTGTGGTGCTCGTCTGGGTCTCAGACCTGAAGACTTCCACACTAGAAGAGTTACTCTACACTAGATGTTTTCATGTGGGGCTGAAAGTAACAATTATTTTCATTACGGATTCATCTGCAGATTTGGTTGATAAAATTTTTAATTTTTTGGGAAAAAAGCTCACCACAATTTCCCAAAGCCCAAAGTGATGTCTTCAAATGTCTTCTTTTGTCCAACCAACAGTCCAAAACCCAAAGACTCTTCATTTACTGTCATAAATGACAAAAAAAGCAACAAATCCTCACATTTAAGGAGCTGAAAGCAGCAAACGTTTGACATGTTTGCTTGATAAATGACTGAAACAATTGATTGTCAAAATAGTTGTTCTTAAAATCAACTACTCGATTCATCGACTTCATTCATTGCAGCTCCACCGACCTCAAACATACAGCCTCAGAGCTGGATGTGGTCAGATGTAGCACAACAGACTAATGTGAGTTGTTGTTTAGTACAAATCTAATCCAAAAGGCCTTTGTGAGACAAATCCTATGATGTGTTTATCTCATCTTCGTGCCTCTTGCTAATGTTTCGTGCTGGGGATTGTTTGGGGACTTTTTCCTCTGACATTCACAAATACATACAAGGCTAGGAAAGAATGTGTAAGCAGTGTTCTTCCTCTGCCTCTGAGAAAAAGCAGCCAATCAAGGAAATTATACAACTTTTTATTTAAATGAGCAACAGAGGTGGGATTACTCTTCCAGGACGGCCAGATGTGTACTAGTTATTGTGTGTACAGAACAGACCAACACAGTAAAAAAAGCTATGTGAAAAATGTGGATTCAGGAGGATGTCAAGCGTGACCGGAGCAGCATGACTTCCACCATGGACAGGACAGAAACACACAGAATACAGAAGTCAAGCATGCCATTCACACAGATACTGTAGGAGAGAGGAAACATGCAGAGGGAGGGAGAGACAAGGGCAACATGCACACGAGGGAGAGGCAGAGCGAAAAGAGGAAAGGCTGAATCTCGTGGGAGACGATGATCCAGATCGAAAAACATCTGGAACGAGGCAACGGCAGCCAGGAGAGAGCCGGGTCCTGTATGAGAAGCCTGAGTGAAGAGAGGACGAAGTGGAGAAAGTAGGGAAAGATAAAGAGAGAAATGGGCACACACCAGAGGGTTAGAGAGATGCAGTGCTTTTCAGAAATATTCACAGTATTCCTGCAAGCAGAACAAACCTGGACTATAAGATACCGGATAATGGCAGCAAGGCCTGACGTGCAAGTTCAAGGTCACATCATTCCATTCCAGCAAATTCAGTCCAGAAGAGGAGAGATTGGGCCATCGCAAACATAACCACCAAGATTAGGTTAGAGACTAACAGTGCATTTTTATTGCACTGTACGATGAGTCAACACACCAGCAGTTGCAATTTTTAAAAGAAGTGCTTGTCAGTAATAAATGTGCAGCGGCCCAAGTCAAACAGAGCTCTCTGCTGATGCCTGTTTCCTAGGTGTGGGTTTTACTGAGTCCAGGTATATTGCAACCTACAGTGAGTCACAGCCTGTGACCCAGTTGAGCTTTGTCGCTCAGCATGACCTCATTCTGACTGCACAGTAAAACAAATCTGATGCTGCTGCAGCTGTTTCGTCAGGCACGGCACGGCGAAACGCAGAACTTCTAAGACGATTTCTGCTCAATTTAAAGTGGATTTCACTGGATTTAACTCTGCTGTGAAAGCAATGTTGAGACTTTCAAGCCCCTGCAGCAATGTGACTGCAAGGTAGCATAATTAGCTTTTTGACTTTACTCAATCAAGATTTAACAGGCATGGAGTCACAATGATAATTCCTGCAACCTCCAGCCACACAGCGCAGAACTGTATTGTCTGTGTGTGTATGATCTCAGGTGATGTCGAGCTGACAAACAACAGGCTAGTTGGCCTTAATCCTGCATCAGAGCACATGTGCAGCTATGTGTGTGTGTGTGTGCATGTGCTCGTCTTAGATGTGTCATGTGTGGCGCGTAAACAGGCGTGCACACACACACACACACACACACACACGCACTGTATGTGGTGCGATAAGCTCGTTAGCGAGGCTTTGGCTCAAAGGAAATATCTGATTGTGCTTACAGTATCCAGGCAGGGTTTGTTCCTGTGACTGTGTGTGTGGGTGACAGAGGGGATGACAAGAGAAAACAGTGTGTGTGACCATAAATAAAGAAAGGAAAATTCTCAAATATGTTGAATATAGTTTTAAGACTCTATAAGAGGTCGGATTTAGCTCATTCTAGCGTGCTAATGTTCTAAACTAAGTTGTGAATATGGTCATCTTTATACCTGCCAAACATCAACATGCTAGTATTACTATGGATACTATTAGTATGCTGATGTTAGCATTTAGCTCAAAGCACTGCTGTGTTAAATCATATTCATAAAGAAGCTAGCATGGCTGCAGCGCTTCGTCTCATTACTAAAAGTTGTTTTACTTGTTTTCCATATTTGTCACCACGCAGGCATAAAAAGAATGTTGTGTGTATTTGTGTGCATTTTTGTGTGTTTATGATGTCAGAGCATCCTGTGACAGATCTGTGTTCGCTCTTACAGTAATCAAGTGTCTTGTTCCAAGTCGGTCTCTTTAAGTACTGACCTGGTTCGAGTCCCAAGACAGCATTTCAGAGTATTCTGGAGGCAACACTATAATTAATCTACCTTGTTTATATGGCGGTAATCTTCTTTAATCTGATCATTTTTATCAGCCTACCATGTACTTCAGGAACCTCGGAAAAGATTTTGGCATCACAACACTGCCAGCAGTCCTCGAGGACCAGCTTTAATCTTGCAATAAGCCACCGTTGAGTACCGACACCAGACTTGGTTAAACATGCATGGATTACGCTCAGAACCATTTATTTACCCTGATTTCTCTCCTTTCCTGGCGTGTATCAACATGCGAGTGTTTGTCGAGTAAACTTGTCTGTTTAGTGGCGCATTCATTATCATAGCCCCACTTAAAAAAATTTCGCAGTTAAAATTCTCAATCCATTTCTAATGTCCTCTCTCCCGTCTCTCTGATATGTGAGACATGTTGTCTTCTGCCTTTTGAAAGAAATACATCACACTGTGTACCTCTGCTTGGTTCTTTGTGAGTGTGTTTGTGCATGCATGTGTGTGTGATCATTATGTCGTGATCTGAAGCCATCTGGGTTGGCTGGCTCATTTGCATTTGTGGTGTTAACCGTTATAAATATTCATGACCAGGGTCTAAACTGGTATGAATATTCATTTTGCCTGCAGGCCGTAGACGGGTGGAGTGGCTGTGATTCCAATCAGCAGAACAGAAATTAACTCAACCTTTTTTGTGGTGGACGAGAACACTTGATGATTGCCGTGGGCCTCTTTTGGTATGCTTGGTGAGCTCCATATGTATATGGATTATTTCATTTGCTTTAGTCATATGGTGGCCATATTTGATGTACACCGTAGTTGGCAAACAGTGCCCGCAAGACAGAGCGGCAGATGGAAGCGGAAACAAACTCAACCTGTCTTTGGACAAAAACATTTAAGACAATAAAATGACTGTTCAAAATGAGCAAGAAGCTGCAGTGCAAAGAATACAACAAGGTCCAATTAAAAAGCTGCAGCAGCGGGACTGAAAGGCATCGTGATGGTGTCAGCTAACGTGTGACACTGTCAAACCAACTCAGCTGAAGTCTTCATGTCTTTGTTAGCACCATCGATCGCTTCTTTCTCAGTTTACTTCCATAATAAGTTTATCTGTTAGAACTGCCACCGTTGCTGCTAACTACTGTATGAATAATCCTTGATCTAGTTGGTTAAGAGATACATGTAACATTATCATGGAGACATTCACAGTTGCTGTTATGTTTCATTCCTCTTGTTGTGGCTTGTGATTTGGACCAGGACCAGCTCTGCTTATCATGACAGTATCAAAGGGAAATTTGGGTCTACAGCATATTGAATTTTGTTTGATTTTCATCCAGTGTGGCTGACGTGGTTCTGTCTTTGATGTGTTGACTCTGTTCTCTCACAACTTTGGATCTGAAGTATAAAATGATGAACCTGATGGTTTTGATGATTAATCTGTGTGAAAATAGCAACAAGCAATGTTGGCTTGCTGATATAATATCACTCAGACACATCATTGTTAATTAGAAATTAACAAGTCTGTGGCTTTTGCAATCACCCCTCAAAATCTCCCTTTGAAGTCTGAACTTGGGCCCTGTAGTATAGTAATTCTGCTGGCCCCCGGGAGGCCCCGAACTCCCATGGGACCACCTCTTTAGCATCGCAGAGTGATGCAGAGACCCACTGCTCTTGTGTGAATTATATTAAAGTTAAATAGATCTTAACATAAAAGACGAATTTCATCAAAGGGAAGGAATCCTCGATGGAGCCGAGGTGGGACGAGCCAAGAACGACTACCATGGCTGATTCGGATAGGCTGGCACACCTGTCAATCAAGCAACTACACTTGATTACATGAAATGATAATCTGTAAGATCTGCATATCAAACTCAGGCTGTACGGTACGGTCAAAAAATTATATTGCAATTCTTTTGACAGATATTGCTTTTGCGATATGCTTCCCAGTTAGTGGGACTGATCATTTTGTTACATCATAATAATTTAACATTTGTTGGGGTGTTTTCTTAAATCTGACAAACAAGAGATAAAGGCCAGGGCATGTCTGCGTCACTACAGTACTTAATTATAGTATGTTATTATAGCGATTTCAATTATTAAGCCATTAATTGTGCAGCCCTATATCAAGGTTTGCTGTTAATCTGCTTTAACCATATTAATACGGATTAGCTACTTTTCTGTGTTGTAGTATTAGTATATGCTGTATTGTGAGTGGCAGTGTCCGCCATTGAGAGGCAAAGCCCTGCCCCTCATGGTGCCCCATGGACCCTCATTTCTGAAATGATTTGTACAGAAGTCAGTGTGGAGAGCCAAACATTTTTTTTATCCTGCTCGAATTGTGCCATGAATAACATGTACAATGTTTTTGAATTTAAAAGAGACCTTTGTGGCAAAGATATTAAAATACCATTTAGTTCTAAGTGTGCAAGGTGAACTACATCGTCTGGCTCAATAAACGTAGCCAACACCAACATGGCCGTCACCTCGAACATCACAACCAGCTGCAGTTATGTGATAAGAGAGTCAGTTCTGTAAACTAGCTAATATCCAGGAGCGGCTTGACAAGGTTTCTGTTATGGTCTGGTGAGCGTTAAAACGAGATGATGTCACAACCTGAATGTTGGCTGTGTAGTCTTTATGATTAAGTTTTTTCAAAGTCTTATATTTCATTCGTTTTATGAAAAACTACAATTTTCTCAAGTTGAGAAATCATCATCATATGTGTGATTCAAGGCACAATTGTCACCATTCACTGCTGTACATACATCATTTTCCCATGATCCTATGGTGATCCACTGGAAAAGGCGTGACCTACATCAGTATTCAGGACAGAGGGTTTAGGAAGTGCCAAACTATTATGATCTGTCATCTTCAATAATGCACACATACACAGGCAGCATCGTTCTCAAGCGTTGTGGTGAATACTGATAAAAATGGTAATTTAGGACGGTCTCTCACACATTTACCCAGATACACCACACGCTCAGTTTTATATGCTTTCACGCTTTTTTTGGATTCTATACACATATATGCAACTACATTGACTAAAACACACACGCACACATTTCCTAGCGTGCCAAACTCACTCCTGATTTTTCCATCTTGTCTGACAGAGACGTCACTCCACTAAAAACAAAAACAATTGATGCAGGAACAAAAGGCTGAAAAAAAACATAGCGTGACTCGTGTCTGTCTATGTGTGTGTGCATGCATGTGTGTGTGTGTGCATGCATGTGTGTGTGTGTGCATGCATGTGTGTGTGAGCAGAGTTAAAGTAGAGGAATCTTGAATGAGTTTAACTTCATTCAACCACACAAATGACACACGCACGCACACACACACATACACACACACACACCATCCCAAGTGCTTTAAAAGAAAACACTAGGGGGGAGAACAAAGAGCTTTCTTGAAGAATAGACATGAATTATTCACTCCATCAGAGAAGGGGAATGAGAGAGAGACATAGAGACAAAAATGGAGACAGAGAGAGAGAGAGAGAGAGAGACGGAGATGTAGCGTGGGTGATACAAAGAAAGAGACAGACAGATGGATTGACAAGGACAGTCGGGTATTATATTGTATTAGCATTAACGGTGACCGAGACATTGAGATGGACCCCAAGAGATTTTGGATAGAGGAACACAGCTTGCCATCATCTAGTAAACCATGTCTAAAAATCCACAGGGTGTAAAGATATTCAATAGACTCAATGAAATAAATAAAACAACTCCTTCACAGTCAGAATACATGGCAGCACTTATCAGTGGAAAGCCAGATGCTTTGAAAATCAGGGTCTATATCTGACTTGAGGGGTGTTTTTGTCACCTGAAGGAAACAGTTTATCCTGTGAAAATCCACAGCCAGCAGCTGTAGCAGCTGTGCTGCTCTCACCCAGATACACTTTATCAGATCCATGCATGCTACCTCCTTTGTATTCTAGCAGTAATGCAGTGAAGCTGGGGTGCTTCAGCTACAGCAGACAATCCACATGCTTTATCCTTTATGAGGAAACTAGTGACTAGTGACTTGAGGTGCTTTATCAACTGCAAACAACTGGGCTAATCTGTGCTGTAGTGCTGCAGTGGTTCTGTAGAAGGATTGACTTGGCAGCGGAGTACATCCAATAACAAGGTCGTGTTATCTGTTTCTACTAGGGCTGAGCGCTATGGCCTTAGAATAATATGTGTTGGCTATATTGTCACACACAGTATATATCTCGATATTTTTAAATCTCCTCAAAAGGCCCTTCATACCTTGACATCGATCTTGCGTTAATACTGTAGGGATGACTATTGAATGTTAACAAAATGTTAACACGATGGCATTTTTCAGAAATAATGTGTAATCAGTAATGTGTAATGACTAAGTGGGTATCGGCAAATGTTGGAACAAGATAAACAGTCTGGTAAATTCAGAAAATTATATGACTTGATTTACGCTATTTCGTTATATATATAATGATATCCACAATCTAAGATGATAAATAGATGATGAATAAGGGCTGCACCACATTGGGAAAAAACTGACATTGAGATATTTTTCTTTTCTGCCATACATAATGTCATATAAAAAAAAACACATACAGACAAACACATACAAACACATACAGTACATATGTATATGTATACATATGTATATGCATACATATGTGTATATATATATATATATATATATATTTACAGGAAATAAAATATTATAAAATTAGAAATAAAAAAAACAAACAAACAATAAAGCATATAGCAAGTAGCCATGAAATTAAGTGCCGAGAGTGCAGGTATTGGTATCACGAGTACGTGAGTCTATGTACCGATCCGATACCACATCATTTAGAAACCGGACAAAGGGGATAAAGGGTGAACCGCAGCAGCTAACTTTGGAAACTGCATTCCAACGACAAGAGAAATCCCTGTCCCTGAAGACAGCCAAAAAGTGACAAAGACGAAATTGTCGAATTCGTTGTCCTTTTTATTTTACAAGATTGTGGCTGCACTTTAAGTTTTAAAGGAATTATTTAATCCTAGATTAATTTAAGTTGCTTATGCACTGCTGTTTTAAACTGTTCCATTTAAAAAGTGGCTGCACTTTAACTTTATTTATTCCAAATGAATGGGTCGTTATCAGGCTTCAGCAGAGCATGATACCGAGCTGATCACTTGAATTCAGGTGTGTTGGAGCAGGGAAACATCTAAAACATGCAGAGCAGGGGGCCCCGAGGACCAGAAGAACACAGCTCCAGTGGATTAATCATGGAATAAGAACTGTGCAAGTCAACATCCCAGTGTTGATTACCTTGACATATTGTGCAGCTCTGGTCTCAAATCACGCTGAGGATACAATATTGATATGTTGCCATAACTTCTACATGTTAAATACAGAAGATGTGAGGTGGGTATGGAGGCTTTACAATGTTTTCAACGTACTTCAGATGGAGCTGGGCCGATTAACTAAAATAACATAACACATTATGTAACTAGTTAATTCAGATGGAGTAATTAGTAATGTAACTTTTGAATAAGTATCATATAATGTGGAATTGATCACAGTGACTCTGATGCTGATCCCTAAACTGCCCCACTTTGGAGACACATAGTATCTTTTAACACTGTACGCTGCTTGTACTGATACTCTGAGTTGCTGCAAGTGTTTTTTTTTTCACAGACACAATGTGTTTTTTCTGCTTTCTCAGGTGTTCTGCACCTCGCCTCTCAATAACTTACATAACTGAATGCTTTTGAACTGCTGCTTGCAACCAGAGCAGTACCCCACATAAGTGATGCTGATCTCCAAACTGTAAACAGGCCTCTTTTCTGGAGAGTGACTGGAGGTGTATAGTTCTGTGCTTACTGCACTTTTATTCAGGGAAACGTGGGGTGTTAAACCCAGTCTATGGGAGGTTTTAGAGAAGTAATAATGGAGTCCTGTATTAGAAATTTCCAGGAAGAAGACGAATGAAACAAAAGAGATAACAGGACAAACAACTGCAGGAAAAACGTCGCAATCTCATCCGTTATTCAGCGGCAGAGATAAGAATGAGAGGCAGTAACACAGGCCGAAAAAAGAAATGGAAACAAAATACTGGAGTGATTGCAGAGCCAGATTGAATTTCATCATTTATTCAATAGTCCAGGAGAATGGCAGAGAGAGATGGGGAGGTGAAGTGAGAGTGAGAGAGAGAGAGGAGCTGAGAGGCTTTAAAAAACAAACTGTAAGACGTTTATTATCAGTTTCCTAATCTTCTTTCTCCATTTCATCCCTCAACCATCAGCTCCACAGCTGGCAGCCAGTCACTTGGGAAGGCGGGCCCTACAGTACTACAATGAGGTAATTTGCATTCACTTATGCCATGTCTGTCCCTCGTTACATTAAACCTGATTCTTGCTGTGGGGACACAAAACGGCCGACTCGCAAAGGGAGTGTGACATCAAGTAACAGAAGGAGGTTTATGTGTGTTGTCATTAGGCTTTGCAGGCAGTGATGATAGATGAGGAAACTTCAGCATGGTCTCTGTCAGGACACAAACCCAAACGGGCGACTTTCCACATCAGTTTTTTTAATTATTTTATTCATTTGGAATTAAATTCAGTTAACTCAGTGAAACTTTTCACTTCTGCCTGTTACACTGAATCACCATGTGAGAATAATAAATAATTCATATTAATTTGTATTTTAGAACTGTTGATTTCTAGATCTTCTTCAGTTCCCTTCGCAGTGGGCCATTTTTCAAAATTATAACCAGAAAAGGCTGAATCCTTGGAAGAAACTGCTGCAACTGTTGAAGTTTTTATGAAGTGACAGTGGAGAAGAATAACAGTTACTGACAGCAAGCTGGAAATACGACTACATTTGTGTTTCTAACTCGGGGTCGACCGATATGTTATTTCAAAACCTTTTATTAGTAATCAAAGAGAGTGAACCGTGTATTTTAATTAAAAAATAAAATCTTAAAATTTTGAATAAACAGTGATGGAATGTTACTACATACAATTTACTCATGTATTCTACTTAGTACACTTTAAGGTACTTATAGTATTTCCATTTTCTGCTACTTTATACTCTTAAATTCATTCATTTTATCAGCAGTTGGACTCGAGAGGTCACAGTATACTGATATCTACGATAACCATGATATTTAAATATGAATAATTGGTATTGTTTTAATAATACACAGCACCTTTTTAATCATTTTGTTTTTTTTAAGTTCGCACGTTGCCATGGCAGGTGGCAGTAGTAGTAAAAGGGAAAAATCCAGTATGTTCAAGTGTAATTGTTCTTTTTGTGTGCTTTTGCACAGTTATGGTTACAGACTTCTTCTACACTTGTATTTTGGGTCTAATTCTTATGCAAAAAAAAAGAAACAAAACATTTAATAGACCCAAGATTAATTTGAGTGAGCACTATTATTATTTATTTTATCAAGAATTCTTTAGACCGTGATAATTGCGTGGATATAATCTGATGTCGTGATGGCCCTAAATGAGACACAAAGAACACTGATACCAATAATTGTAAAAATGTTGAATATCAGCCCTGATAATCATCCGGGCAACATTTTAAGTCTATCCATATTTCTAATTACAACTGTCTGACTACAGCTAACTCAGCTGTTTTTATTATCCATTTCGCTGCCAGTTATTTTCTTAATTAATCAGGTAATCGTTGCATAATGAAACATGCTTATCACGATTTACTGAAGCCCGAGGAAATGTGATTAATTTTTTTTTCAAAGATCATCAGTTTAAAGTCACAATCCATTTAATTTCATTTCATGGACAAATCAGGTGGCACAGTGTAATTGCAGACTAATTCACCTGTATTTTCAGCTCAGACTGCCTATCACAGGCAGGGGAAATAATCATACTCAACTGCACTACTTGTTTCACTGATGTAAGAAAAAACAACACTGGCCTCGCTTTAGACGATGGCTTACACTGTTGTTTGCCTCTAATATGTTTAATATGCATATTGTTTTTTATTAGGTAACTCAAACAGCACCAGTTATCCACTGGGGGAAGTTGCCACATTTTGATCACATGTCAGACATCAGCAACTGTAACTAAAAGTGATTGGAATCCTAAAGTCTGTACTGACTGAAGTGAATGACTTTCATCATCTATACATCTGATGTTCTTTTTTAAGTGGCTGATTAGATAAGTAGATCATTCAGCCCAACATGTGGCCATTTGTTTCAGCTGGATCCCAGGGTGACACAAAGAAGGTCCTGACTGAATAATGTGACTGCGTTTCTAATTTGTCTCCAAACCGGCAGGGTAGCCAGCTACTTGTTATCTGTTAGCAGCTGTTCCATTCAGAATGACAAGAACTCTGCACAACACAGCCTAGACACCTGGTCACCTACACACACACACACACACACACACACACACACTGGGCCAGGCTACCAGATGCTGCCCAGACAAGGTAATTGAGAGGAGGAATGGATGGACAAAAGTAGAGCGAAGGGGAAGAGAGATTAAAGAAAGTGTGAAAGAGAGAAAGAGTTGTTTGTTAAGACACAGGACGGAGGAGAGGAGGTGTGAATGCGAAGAAGAAATACGAGAAAGTCAGAAGTGTGAAAAGATGGAAGAGGGGACGGTGCGACGGAGGGGAGGGAGCGGAGGGCCGGTCACATGGTGGAGGATGGAGGGAGAGACAGATGTAGGAGAAGGAGCTGCAGAGGAGAGGTCGAATTAGAAACTGTAACACTGTCACAGTGTGCATCACACCACATCAGTCAGGACGAGGACGAGAGGACAAATAAGGACACAGAGTGTAGAGGAGAGGGAGGGGGACTGCAGGGATGGCTTAAAAGAAAAGAAAGGAAAGGACGATGAGGGGTGAGGAGGAACAGAAATGGAAGAGGACAGGGGGTGAGGGGGGGTGAAGCACAAAAGGTCTATTGGCAGGAAACTGCTAGAGGACTCTTTGACAAGCAAGTTAAAAGAATAGTTTGACATGTTAGTGTCTCTTATTTACTGTACTTTTGGGGTACACAGGTAGGGCAGGTTTGGTTATAAACAATTAATAATTACTAACAGTAATTATTAAAATCGATATTATTATTTTTTTAATATAAGTTAATAATACAGAGCACCGCCCTGGAATCAGGGACCAATAACCAGACTGGAGAACAATCTCAAAAGAAGGGTTCACCTTAAATGTAAATATTATAAAATATTTAGAATTAAAGGAACAGTGAAGGAAATGAATCTGAGCACTGACCATCACAACCAGCTGTCATCACAAAGCATGTGCACGAATAATCACAGAAAACGGCTCTATACAATATAATAGGATTCATTAATTAAGTTAAGCAGCTTAACTATGACTAACTAACACTAAATAAGTCTCACTTGTGACTGCACTCGTGGTGGTTAGCGTGTGTCTGTCCGCCTCGTTAGTCCAGCTCGTTTCCTCCGCGTGGATGAATGCCGTTGGCCGCTGCAGCGTCCTGCTTGCGGGCTGACGGTGGCTATTCTCGGCGTTACAGCGGAAGAAACGGCAGAGTCGACGTGGGTGAAGAAAACGGGCTTTAGCAGCCGTCTGCTTCTTGCTGAGGCTAAATTTTCCTTCTGCAGCGATGAGAGGGTGCTTTGCACAGTGTATCCTCTGGATCCGAGACATGTTTGGTAAACAGGTGGCAGTCTGTGACTCATCTAGCGAGGTTAAAGACTGCGGACCAGGCGTAGGTAGAATCCAAAAATTTGGTTACTACCTTTTAGTCACAGCTGCGCAGGCGAAAGCTACTGCTTCCAGCAACACGTTGAGATGGAGCTTCCACCTCTACTTGATTAACCTCTCTGTGCATCAGGCTGTCACGCTGGAACTGGCAGTGCGTTCAGGTGTGCTTCCAGCCAGTGGGAGAAGAGAGCTTCAAACCTGGGGAACTGTAGCAACCAGGTGTGACTTACTGGACACTGGGGTTGCACTCTTCCCTCGCATATTAGACTTTGGTTTACATGCAGGCCCCTCTATTGTTAGGACCGTGTGGTGAGGTCCCAACAGGACAATCTTGAGAAGAGTTAACTGAGAAGACAGATACCGCCGTCATGTCTGTATGCAGTGTGCAGCTAGCACCAGTAGGCGATTTAGCCTAATAATCATCTCAGAGTGCCATTTTGTTTCGATTGATTCAGTCAGCCCGACATTGTGTTCTTGTTATCTGACTTCTTGTTGGGAAGGTAGGCCATTTTGTTTGGTTTAGCCTTAACCATTCAGTAGGGAGTGGTGTATCTGTCCAGCTGACAGAGTTTACCGTTGACAAAGATGCCACAGCTAAGGTTGCTAGGCTTTTAGCATTTATCACGTCGATCGAATAAAAATGTCAAGAATTGGTATTTCTGTGCACAAAAAACTAGTGTAGCTGTGTCGATGTGATCAGCGCTTGTTGCCGTTTTTCTATAGCTAGCTGGCTAAATAGAAAAATGACATCGCCGTCCTTGATCCCGCTTACTGAAGTCTGATTGAACTCTGACTATTTTGAGCATGTTTAGATTGACTGGAATTGTTGAACAAATCTTTGATGTGACACTTAGAATTATACTTGCTGTGTCACAAGTAGGCCTATATAAGGGACGACTAGAGTCTGCAGACTCCAGAAAGCGGTATAAACAGAACTACTATGTGCCCGTGGAGTCCACAGCTGTACATGTCAGTTTGGGAGTACCCTATCCACCTTATTCCTAGCCCCATGATACCTATGTGCGAATTCTGGTTACGACTTCCGGCGCGTCCTGTCACTTAACCAGAACTGTCCTAACCGGACAAATCATCTTATAATTTTAATTGCATTCACTCTGAAATTCGGTCACAGTTATTGATTCTGGCTGGTTGTTTTTCATTTTTTGGTTCTAGATATCCAAATTTACTGCTGGGGTTTTGTTCTGTGGGTTGATCTCAGTAATTGCCAGAACTTTTATTTAAAAAAAAAATAAAAAGAATGTTGGCTCCAAGTAAAACTGTGTGATTGCTTCATTTGTCTAAGCCAAACCCTGATGTCTTCTCCCTCCCTTTCTTTCCTTATCCCCCATTTGTCTGCCTCAATCAATTTCCTTACTCTCTTTATCTTCTCCCTCAACTCTCTCATGTTCTCTCTTTCAGCTCCTTTACTCTCCAGTCTTCAATACTCAACACTACGTCATATTTGTCTCAATTCCAGACACGCCCAGAGATACACACACACACACACACACACACACACACACACACACACACACACACACACACAGTACATTAGCCTGACCGTTTAAATGCTGTTTGTACAGCTCAATTCAGTTCACAGTGGGCAAGCTGGGAGCAGCTTCACAGCCAATTCTCTAAATACCCCTACTGTGTGTGCGCATTTGTGTGTGTATGACTGTTTGCTAATGGGAATATGGCAGTGGGTTAACTTTGCCAGCAAGCCTCTTCATTTGGGATGTAATGACACCAATACAGAGACATATGGGAGACAAAGAGAGAGTGAAGGACAGATATGTACAGGGTGGAATAGTGTTGCTGTCTTTGTGCTTTTTAAAATGGATGATGGGAGTGAGAGAGCATCAACAATAATGGAGAAAAGAGAGTAAGTGGCTGAGACCTGACTGTGACGTAGCTCTGCTTTCATTCATACTTCCAGCACACACACACATACATCAGTGTTTCCCATACATAGGCTCTACTTCGGTGGCCTGCCCAAGTAAATTGAAATAAAATCCGAATTCCACATTTCTTCCAATCAACGATGTAATTTTACTGCGCACACAGACCCTCCAGCCCCACCCACCTCACATCACGCAGCATGCATCAGCTCTGGATTCAGCAGTTTCACACACATTAATTTATTTGTGCCGGTCCACCACAATATCAACATTGGCCACCACGTATTGACTTTTCTATTTTTGGAGCTGCGCAGCCCGTTCTCACTCACTCAAGACAGCGCACCCGTCAGTGAATAGCACGATGTTATATACTCCAATACAGTGGATGGCGGTGTGGTTAAGTCTGCCGGTAAAATAAAAGCAAGAAGAGGAGGAGGAGTATTAAACGCGGTTGGCTTGACCGGATCTTCCTCTGCAAAGAAGTCGGCTGGCTTCATCGGTGATCAAGCCCCCAGGAAGAGCACCAGGCCTTGAAGACAGTTTTCTTGGTGGCCAAACTGTGTAATTACATCGTCACGTCATGCACTGGGGCCCAAAAATACTTTTTCCCATAAGCTTACATTGTGAAAGACGCATCTATAAATCGGTGGATAGTTGTTTTTGAGCCTCACAACCCCCGCAAAATGACTCGTTTTACTGTCAGAATTTTAGCCATTCGGTCCGATAAAATTTGGAAAGCCTAGAGGAACCGGACAGCCATTGCCACAATTAAAATCTGATTCTGTGGGAAACACTGTGCATATGAGTACACAAACATGTAAACGCACTCAGACACTCACGAGGCAATTTGTTACCTCCCTTGTTAGAATAAATCATTAAGCGTGCCCCCGCCTGTTAATTTCATTATGAATTGGGGGGAAATTTGATAGAAAACAACAAATTGCCTTCCCAACAATTCCCATGGTTAAGTCTGAATACATTTCCCATTGTGAGCGTGCACACTCACACTCACCCCCACACACACATTTGATGGGTCTCTGTCTGGGCAATGAGCCCTGCCTCTGTGTTCCTTGACAAACCAGGGGCATAATGGATCCCACATAGCATCAGCACACACACACACACAGACACACACATACACCCGCACAGGGGAAAACACACGAGTGAGGAGGGATAATTGAGATGTTTCAACATGAGAGAGTGGAAATCAGTGCGTGATGGCACACGTACAAATCTAGACAAACACACACACACACACACACACACAACAAAGCTACATTAGCCTTAATGATGAAATTGGAGGTGTATTTTCAGTCCATTTCACCGATTATAACCGTTGTTAAATGTACAGTGCATTTAATAGATGACCAGAGAAACACTTATATATAATAACCATCATTGATACGCGGTACATTTATAGTTAATTCTACTATAATAGAATTTTACACATATTACACATATATGTTCTCATAGTAATACCATTATCACATTTGATAATGTCTAGATGTAGAAATGTTCAAACATGAAGCTTGTTTCTCTTAAGAAGATGTCAGTGTCCATTTGTAGCCTATCAGCCCTGACACCAGACAAGAGCCTCAACATAACAGCGCGTTTCATTTGGTTCTCTGTCACTTTAACTTCTGGAATAGATTTTTTTTATCAGCAGTGGTGGTCGCTTGTTGGGATCTCCGCTCTGAAAAGTTACAGAATGGAGTAAAGTACATTTCTCCTCCAGCCAACATTACAGTACATAAACACCCAACAACGGAGGTCATGGGAGTGAAGACAAATCATTTTGTGACTTTGGGTGTTTATTCCTCCACAGCACTCAGCAAACATCTTGTGTTTTGTTTTGATAGAGAGCCCCCTAGAGGCAGAAATTAGATATTGCGCATTTAAGGTACTGAAGAGGTCAAAGTTATGATTCATTAAAGGGTGATTGTTAATAAAACAATAATTCTGGTTTCATGTGTGAAAGTCAGATATGCTGTACGCTATCCACTGCCCCAACCTCTGACCCTTACCTTCTGCCTTGCTACGTAAAGTGTACACTACCCCCTCAATGGCACTGTAAGTTGGCAGTGGATGAAAATTCCTAGTATCTATATAATTCCTGAGCCACTGTGCATGTTGTAAGAGGTTCATTTTGTACCAACGGTGACCCAAAATGCACATTTACAAGCTGATCATCAACAGATGCCAGATTGCACACAGGATGCCAGTCGCCTCTGAGCGCCAAACTGGATCGTGTATCGATTTCTCCAGGCCTTTACTTCTCACTGGGCCGCAACTTCCACTGTCAGTTTATTTGTTGATTGTCCGTGGAAGGTGTTTGCTGAGTGAAATGTTCTATTCTTTCTCTCTAAGTCGTGCCTCACATTCATTCACAGTTACGCACATCCACCTCACAGATTCTTACTGTCAGCTGCAACCACACGTTGACGCTAAGCTGCCAGCTGAGCAGCATTGCAGCACTTTGTGAAGAGATATTGCGCTGGGGCAGTCTTCCAAAAATATCAGTTAACACTCTTTAACCTACAAACTGAGAATATTCAAGTGTATCCATCCCCTGAATAGACCCACATTAGTCCCATGAACTTAGGTGGTAAAACTAGGTATTAAAATGTAGAACTGGTATAAAAATGATTCAAACGTATCACTTTTCATCCCAGAAAGAGACCCCAGGACCCTATGTAAGGACCACAGGTGGCCCCAGACCCTTATTTCGATTGATATTGATTTAGGCCACCCTTCCCAACAGATAGGGATGGAATAAACGCAGAGAAAGGAGAGCAATTTCACAGTCTGTATCTACAGTTGACAGGTGTTAGAGTTACTGGGTCATTACCACCATAATCACCCAGTAATGACACACTGGGAGAGATGGGAACAAAACGCTCCCTACTCTCTTTTTCTCCGTGTCTCTCTGCCTCTCGTCACCTCTCCCTTTTGACCTTGCAGCAATCAATCAGTATGCAGCTGATTCCTCGCTGATTGCAGAGTCTGCGTGTCTTTGTGAAATGAGATTAGTCAGAAACACTTTTTGGCAGTCACGATGTTGAGCTGTGTGTGAGTGACTGTGAAAGAGTGTGTGTCCAAGTCCATGCGTGACAAGTCAAGAGGAAAGTGGTTGTGGCATGTGGCATGCTTGGTGGGCAGCAGCGTGACAGTATGTTACAGGGAAGCAGAACACACAAACACACACACACACACACACAGAAGCACAGTGAACAACCTGTCACCGCTGCAGTGGAAGCTTTTAGCACTTCTTAGCAAGCTAGTCTTCCTTGAGACTGTGAAAAGACACATCACGCAAAACAGAAAAGAAAAAAAAGAAAACACACTGTTCAGAGGAGGCTGCAGTTTTCCGTGGAGGCTGACGGGCGTCTCATTACCCTGACCTGAGCATCTTATTCGGTCACTGTGCATACAGTATTACCTGCCACATCTCACTGTATGAGATGTACACTGTGTGGAATCATCTCCCACCAACTTCCCACCAATTGTCCTTCAGAAATGAGTTAAGTGTTGTGATTAATGTGGCCATTTGTCATCTGTCTCTCTAAAACACACTTTTGAGGTAAAGGACAAACCGTCTATTGATGAAACTCATTACAGAAAGAAATGGTGACCGGCAGCAGAAGAGGAGCTGCGGGGATCGTACAGAAAGGTGCTATTTATACCCCACACTGGCCGAAAAACCCACTTAAACCTGCTAACACCTGGGTTTTGTGCAATGTGAATGTATATTATCAGGATTTACTCCCGGGTCAATTAACCCTACAACAGTCAGGGGTATTTAGCACGTAAACATCGTTCAGTCGGTGCTGAGTTTGAAAGAGAGACTGAAGTTAAAGACATTAAAAAAGTACCGCGGTCTATGGCTTCTGTGTGGTCTGAACCGAGTCAGCTGGGTGATTGGTACTGCGCATGTGCAACTCATCAGAGATCAGAAAGAAGCAAGATGTCTCACTCCTGTGCAACTTCTGTTATCAGCTTCGGAAAAAAAAGATGTGTCTTATTCAGAATATTAATTGATAAAGACTTTTTGAAACAAGTTAAACGTCTTCTGACTGTAGTCTGATGAGATATTTGATCTGCTGCTTTCTACAGTTCCCTGTTTTTCCAGCACATTTGTGATGACAAACAGTGTGGTGGAAATGAACTTGTGTCCTTGGCCAGAAATAAACATAGATTCTGCCACAAACTGTCTTTCTGGTTATTTATTAAGGAGTAAGTAAAGTATGGTAACAGAGTAATCAGCTGAAAGGAACCCTAACCCAGACGGCTACATTTATCCTCTGTTGAACACATAGAGTTTGTCATGTACACCAAAAGACAGAACGAAAAAGGAGTTAAAGATATTAAAAGCAACTGCGGCTCAGGTCTAACAGCTACAGATGTATCTTGTGGTTTTTTGCCTAAACCTGCAGGAAAATGTAAAACCATCAGGTACAGCACAGTGGAATGTACCAAGTGTCATCAGGTCTTATTCAGCACATAGAGCAAGATATGGTTTTAGCATAACCTTACACAGTTATGATAAATTGACCTTACAATTCCCCCTTTGGCCTTAAAATGGGCATATTAAAGTAAATACAAATTTATCATAACATCACATCATTTAAAAATGCTGCGTGTGTTTGGCAATCATACTAGATCGATGATAAGTCATACAATCCTGAGTAATTTGTCCTGTGTATGTTTCATTTGAACCAAACAATTGCAGATCCTCGTACGTGAAAACAGGACGTCTAACATGCCAAAGACATGACACATTAGCCCAGTCGACATCTACCGCGCCTGACAAGGAAACTTGCTAGATTGTTTTACATTCATGAACTAGAGATCACACATGAATTTACAAGTGTCGTGGGTCGTGGATCCATTAATGAGCCCTCCTTGGTGACACAGAGCTTCACTCTGCACGTCACTTACAGCCATCCTCAAATTTTGACATACATTTGTAAAGAATATGTATATCATGGCACTCTTGAGTTCCAATGATTTCTAAGACTTGCATTTTTCTGTGATGGAATGAGTGGAACACATACTAATACTACTAAATACTAAAACATTGATGAAGTTTGGTTCAATAATGAAGTTATAACAAGTCTTCTGAAAATATGACATACATACAGTAATTATAATATTTGTTTAAATGTCCCTTGTCCATTTTCACCTCAATTAAAAGGGTAACTTTGCCAATTTTTAAACTTAATTTCTATCTATTGGAATTTAGTTCATGCTGAGGGACACAGTAGTGAACCCCCTCAATGTTCTCTGCGTCGCCGTAAAATCTGGCGTCACTGGTACTCGGAAAACCACAGGCCATTTCAGCTTGGGTCCCTATTCTCCACCTCTGGGTATCCAGTGGGCGAGATAGATCAAAATAATACATCAATGGGGGGCGTGTCAACTGGCACTCAAACACAAAACTTGCTGCCAGTCTTGTTTGTATGCAAATTAGCCTTGTGTTCAACAGCAACAAGGAGGTAGAGGAGGTCATGGAGGGGGAGACTTTTTTTTACAGTGTTCTGGCTGACTATGATACTCAGGCAAGATACTTCCAGGATACTCTCCAGCAGAGAGAGGCTGCAGCTGAAATAGTGTGAGAGGACATGGGCAACAGCGACTATCGAGAGCAGAAGACAGCGACTGGGGGTGCGTTTGCGTGGGCAGTTTTTGTTGGATACTGTTGCCGACAACCAGGCTGAAGCAGCGCATGCGCATGACATGAAAGTTCACTTCTGGTTTGCGTAGAGGTGAGCCAGAGACCTTCTTCAGGATCCTAAAGATATACTGGAAAAAAACAAGACCAGCAGGGCTGAGTGGAAAGATGACCACTGAGTGAGTATTTTGTTGTCTAACGCAATGTTTTAAATATATTTAGGAAATATGTAGGCGTACAGATTACTGTCTCAAAACGTATGCAACAGCTGTTTGTGCGAGGGCCAGTGGAAAACGCACTCTAAAACGTATTGTAATTAATAAACACAAAGCCACTTAATTCAAAGCACTAAGGACCCCGAAAGGACGTGTTGAACATCTGTTCCTTCAGTATGAGGAGAGCAAAGCTGAATAAGTGTAGTGGTTGGAGAGGCCACTTCAGGAGCGGAACACGAAGAGGCGCATTTAGAGCGCACAAAGCCGAGCGGCATCTCCGAGAGCGCACAGGGCTGCAGCTCCAACAGGTAACAGTGAGTCCAACCTGGTGATAAACCTGCAGCAGGCAGCTCTCTGACCACCGAACCTGCTCCAGTGGAGGAGAGGAGAGAAACCAACTCACAGGCTCACAGATTGACACCAGCAGCCTCTGAGTGCTAACAGAATAATCTGCCTCAGCTTCACAGAGTGACTTTGAAAACAAATGACTTGCATTCTCAGCAGACAGACCACAGGCAATAAACCTGGCATATAATATTCAGTCAGGTGGTGATCTGACTTTTATGCACATTTCTCCTTGTTTCATTTAATGTTGCTTGAAATATGACCCGGGTCATCAGTAAATGTTTTTAGTTCATCAGTCCACTCAGCCATCTTCCATATTATTGTTTTTGTTGTATTCATTGAAAGTTTTACAACATCGCTTCACAGTTCACTTCATTGTGAACGATGTGCTTCTGATAGCCATCCACAGGCGGCTGGTAGTCCTTTGGCTGAATTTTTTAACTACTCATCTTGACAGAATCAGTTCAACTAAATTTGTTAGCTTCCTGGCACAAAGTTGTTTCTTCAGCACAGTCCACATGTTTTCGATGGGGTTCAAGTCAGGACTTTGTGAAGGCCATTCCAGAACCTCAATTTTAGCCTGATTTAGTGATTTCTTTACAACTTTTGATGTGTGATTGGGATCATGTCCTGTTGGAACACCCAACTGCACCAAAGACCCAATCTTCTGGTTGATTTTAGGTTTTCCTCAAGAATTTGGGGGATAATCCATTATTCCACAGCAGCCTCTCAGCCCATGGCGATGCAAAACACACTTGACTGTGGACACTGATACCTGTCTTCCAGCAGCTTCTAATTCATTGCAGACTTGTTTTTTTGTGGTATTTGACTCTTTACCATCCTGACCAGTTTTCTCTCAGCAGCAGGTGATAGTTTGTAAGTATAAAGTGCATGGCACAGTTGTGTCACTGCCACGATCAGGAAGAAAACACAAACAGTTGTTTGCACAGTCGATCTTGGGGCCTGTAACTGCTTTGAAATGGCTTCAAATGACTCTCCTGACTTGTTCAAATAAATCACGGGCTCTTTCAGATCAATGCTAAGCTCCTTAGACTTTCCATTGTAGTGTTTGTGGCTGAATCTAATGGGTGTAACAAGCCATATTAAAATGGGCCCAGATGGTCATCAACTGTTATCAATCAGAATCACTCAGAAGAAGAGCCCATGCTACAAAGCAAATTTAATTTTCTATAATTACCAAAATTGATCGTTCAAGTTGCTGTATGTATATTTTTGACCCACTAGATTTGGTCACAGAAGACCCAAAGAACCAAACTTTGTGAATTGTTCCTTGTGAAAATGTAGTGTGTTACACTCATCCCATCACAGAAAAACTAGATTTGTAGAAATGATTGGAAATCAAGACTTCCATGATATACATACTATTTACAAGTGGATGTAAACGTTTGACCACAACTGTAGGTGGAGCTTGACAGCTACTGGTGGAGGAGGGCGCCGTTTCACCCCTCACTCTTGTTGGGGTGTTGCTCTGATTGATGCACAGGCGGGGAGAAGTTGTTGTATGGCTCAGGCATCTGATTGCAGTGATTCTTCTACCACCTTCACTGCTGTCTCAGTTGTCAGCAGAACCTGGAATGGGCCCAGGTCAATCAATGATGCAATGCCCTGATGCAGCTGCAGACTTTGCAGCTGCATCAACTGCAGCATTTCCTATAGAAATAGAGCCAAAGCTGTTAGTGGGAGATTGAGGCTGGGAGCAGAATGGGGTCTAATAGGCCAGACACGAGAAAGATCAAGTCTGGGTGTGTAAAGTTGGTTAATGGAAGCAACACAGTCATGAGGTTCACCATCTGCATGAGTAGGAAACAGAGTAGCAGGGTTAAGAACAGTACATCGTTTCACTGTGATGTTTGACATGTCCAAACATGTCACGTGATGCAACCACAGCTTGTAGACAGCTGCAACAGGATCAATCTATATTCCTACAACTTGCTTGTTTGCTCAAAGCTTCCTCTGGCCTTTTCCAAAATGTATATATCCAATAATGTTTCCATTTGTTTTAACATTGTTATGTATAGCCGAACAGTTCATCTTAAATTATTATCCACCATGTTTTTCCTATTCAAGTGGCGCTGTAGATTCAGGGGATTATCCTTCGTAGGTTCATCACTACCAGTGTCGTACTTTGTCATTGATACATTGTTCAAGTGTTGCACCCAGTTTTTAAGGCAAGCACGGGGTGAACATGGACCTTTTTACTGTGAAGCAGCAATACTTGCCACTGCGCCAACGTGTTGCGATGTACATGCTGTCTAAACATTTTAGTAAAGTTAGATGTATTTCCTATAAAGGTGCTGCTGTAGCTTTAAGCAATCACTATGCTGCACAGGAGCTGTCTGTCACACACATTATATGTGGCTGAATCTATATTAGAATTGTGGGAAGTGGGAAAAACTGTCACCTGTCATAGAATAAAGAAAACCTGATTTATTTATTTAAGTTAAAATTTGGAATGAGCACAATTGTGGTGAGCTGCCATGGTTTACCAGCTGTTATGGTGATAGCTTGAGTAACACTGGGGGCTGATTAACTAAAATGTGCTGCATATCTCTCTTGACTGGTATTAAATGTTATTGCATCTTATGCTATTTTATGTTTTTGCTGTCATATCGCAGAGAGGGGAGTTGTTAAAATGTTTGAGCAAGCAGGAGTAAAACATGGTGTGAGAAAAAAGCAGATGCATCCAAAGAGCTCCTGTTTTCACTCCTGCCCACATTTTGTAATTATCACACTGCTTCTTTTGAAATTCTGCACTATGTTATGTTTTGGTCTATGTAATTAGAGTCCATTCAGTTCGGATGAGATAACACAGGAAGTCTTTAAGTGTGGAGCCGTATGGCTCTCTGAATGGACTGAATTTATAGTTTGGACAGAGGTGTTCGGTGAGCAATTATGAGTGCACATTAACCTAAAGGGCTGAGGAAAGCAAGAACACTGAAGGGATGATACTACTAAAGTCAAGAAAGTAGCTTTCAGCACAACAGGTCAGGCCGGGGGACATACATTCGAATAAATACAAGCTGCTCTTTGCATGTGTGTGTGCGTGTCAGGAAGATAAATCAAGATTGTGTGGGCGTGTGCATAAATGTTTCCATGTGGGAGAAGGCTGGTCAGCAACAAGCAATTGTCTTAAACTGAAAGAAAAAAGAAAAAACGGGGCCAGACTGAGGAACCTGTGTGTCTGTTTGTGCTCGTGTGCACTCAGTTTTTCAAAAAGGAGCTGCCATGGCTAAAGCACAGCCATTGATTCATGTGCCATGATTCATGGCACAAAGATAGTGGTTAGTGGGCTCTCACTGTGGTGTGAATCTGCTTTTTGCTTGAGCCTATTTATCTATGTTCATACTGAAGTAATTGTCAAGTGATTATTAAATAATGTGCAATTATGCTGCTAACATTTCACACAAGATTGTTCCAAATGAGCTTGAACTATGATTCTGTGTTGAGCCTACTGGGTTTAATGGTGCATTGGGACTGACTGGGAGGGTGTGTGTGTGCGTGTGTGCGTGTGTGTACCGCGCACAAATTGGCAATTAGTTTTACAGCATGATGTGCACGAGCTGAACTCCTCAATTAGAAGTTGTTCATTTATTATTCCCATAAAATGTACTGCAGGTGCAAGCTCACTGTGGAGTTGTGTGTGTCTGTGTGTGTACAGTATGTTGGTGTCAGTGTATTTGTTTGTAACTTGTGTGCTTTTGTGCTTGTAGCTCTCATACATCATCTCTGGGCTGACATCGCTAAAGACACTGCTCTGATTAATCACCTGCACACATAGACGCACATACAAACAAAACAAAACTATAGCTGATCACACACACACACACACACACACACACACACACACACACACAGTGTAAGTCAAGGTTATGGTCGGGTTGTCTGAGTACATCAGAAGGTGACATTGTTTTGGCAGAGCAGGGGAATATTTGCAGCTGGGGATTTGTGTGTGTGTGTGTTCACTGTATGTCCTGTGGGCTGAATATCCTCACCAGATATTAAAAGATACAGGAAAGCGTGGGGTATAAAATATTCATAATTTATTCATTTAGTTTTAATTAAAGTTTGCAGAGAATACGTGACTTTTATAGGAAAAAAGAGGCTCCTGGTTGCATGTTGAATATGTATGAGTGGGAGTGAATATTAAGAAAAAGGCAGAGTGTTCAGCAAAGTGAGCATTTCTGTAATGTCTTACTAAAAGACTCATTAAATATCATGAAACAAACAAAGAATAACTGAAGGTTGTTACTGAAATGTGCTTCAGAGACAAACAGGAACAAGGTGACCTGTGTTTCAAAAGTAAGCGTTCTGTCACTTGTGTATGAGTTTTGCTGTTTGGTAAAGACAGGGAGACGGCTTCCATTGAAGCTACTTTGACAAATCGCAGTAAAGTGGTGGAGGGAACGATAACAGAACACCAAAATGGGATTTCAGAATCCTGATGATCAAAAAGCCCGCTGCTCTGAAGGATGTTGCAGTGGCTTAAACCTTTGAATGTTACGGTGAGATAACGCTGCCTTGAAAGTCGTCCGTGTTTTGCATTTTCATACTGAATGCAAGGTTCACCAGAGGAGCGTTTGACTGTCAGACTGAAAATCAGGAAAATCAGAGAGAAATAAGAATTTCAGCACACTAATCACTTCACTAACAGTGGCCTCTGTCACTGAGAATCTACTATCAATCTTGATGTGGAGACCAGATTACATGATTTTGCTTTCCAAAACCTTTTAAATGCCACGAAGAATGACTTATCACTGTGCTGTTTGTCAGTGCAAAACCATGAAACTGTGCTGCCAAACACTATCCATAGTGTAGGCAGCACTATTGATCTCTTGTCAGCCCTGTCACCTAACAGCAAAAATATCCTGTGATTAAATGTTTGGTAAGCCCAGTGATTCCCACAGAATGGCCGTGTACCTGTAGGGTAGGAAAGGGTGCGTCACAATCAGTGAGTTTACAGGAGGGATGTAATACCAGAGATCATCTCTCTCTCTCTGTGTTTCCTTACAGAGCATGTGTGGTTGACAGTAGACGGGAGGTGAAGAGCCGAGGCAGACTGTCCACAAATGAATCAATACAAAAAAAAAAATGGCTAAAATGGGTTACAAAATATACATCAGCAGCCGTTGATATACCTGGGTGACCCATCCAAGTAATGTGTAGGAGACACTCTCATTGTGGACTTTAAATACTGACTCTATGTTTTGTTACTGACCCATTGCCTTAGATATTCAGGGATAGGAACCAGCTCCACAATGACATCAACAAAAGGATAAAATGATAAAGAAAATTGTGTGAAAATGACTTTTTAGCCCATATCCAGGACTTGTTGACAGCATAGATTTAGCCAGATTCAATCTGATCTTACAAGTTGTCCCCAGATTTCACAATGAACTGTTCTTTTTTTGGTGTTCTTTAATCCTTCCTCTTGGATTTCTTCCAAACTCTGAACTCCTCCACACATAAGAATGACTTTAAACACATCATCTCCCTTGTTCTCATCTAAAAATATCTGTTCATCATCCATCCTTCTTCCTCTGTTTGACCTGGTACACTGTGTGGACTGAACTACCTGCTTCCTGTTTTTGTGCTCAACTTTGTTTTTAGATATGTTGCCAAAGGTTTACTTCTATTTTTGTGTGTTTGCTACATGTTAACAGAAAGCACACTGCATTTAGATCATGCCCCGTCTTGTCTCTATTTACCCCTAGAGATCTTCCATGTAATTATTAATTGCGTTATTGCTGCAGTTAAAGTTGGAATTTATTCACTGTTTCATGCGAATGTCAGACACAAAGCAGCTTTGATATGGTTGGAATAATGAGCTAATTAGATGAACTACTAAAATGGGCCACCATCAGCTTGACAGGGACGGTCGACTAATATCACCTTACGGAAAATAAAGAGAGAGGTGAGGGGAGTTTTTTTTTTTAAATCACACACGGACAGAAAACAAACCGACAGCAAAACGCAGAGGCAAATGTAATGTCAGCGAGACAAAGAGATACAGAGATAGAGAGGACAGCTGTAAAAGTTACAAGTCAAATGCCTTTTAAACAGAGGCAGCGTCACTGTCACCCTCACCAGCCCTCAGTGTCCGCCTCGATGACAGAGCGAGACTGAGAGAGCAAGGTAGAGCAAGTGTAATGTCATCTCCGAAAGTGAGAGAGGTAGAGGCTGCGACCTGTGTATAGCTCACAGTAGCTGACAAAATGACTGTTAACAATGTAATTACATCACAGTCTGGCAGACAGCCCAGCCCTGCCTAACCCAATATAATACAACCAGCTCGGTCCAAGTAAAGTCTTACAAGAGAAATACAGAAGACGAGCAGAAATCCCGGCACTGCCTAGAACAATACAGAACAAGATGTCTGGCTTATCTCTGCGATCCTGAATGTGGTTTTATCTTATGTGCAACTTGGTACAGGATATTTCATGGTTCCGAAGAACTACAGCAAAAAAGTCAGATTCGTTTTTAGTTAAGTCATATCATATCCAACCCAGAGCATGACTCTGGAAGTGAAAAATGGTATTTAAAAAATGTGTGATAATCCACAATTCACTTCAATCCACAAACATAAAAAAATAGAATACAGAATAAACATCCCCCTCGAACAGTATGCACCGTCTCCCTCCACTGGCTCCTTAAAAAAAACGTGAAGGCAGTGATACAGCTTTCACCTTATGATACCCTCTTTCTGAGGTGTATTTTCTACATTGTCGGATCCAACATATGCTGTAGTCATAGTCATAGTATGTGAGGGCCATGTGCACAGTACAGATGGGTATAGATAAGTAGGATAGCGTGTCGTGTTGCATGCAATAGCACAGATGAAAAAGAAGGATGGCTATTATTCATAGAGAAGGTCACTAACATCATGGTGACCAGATGGCGGGTGTTTCCATCATGATCTTATGTAGTGAACATATAGGTAGTGTAGGCCTGCATTTTTATGCAATGTGACAACATGGATTAAAGAGTAATCTCGAAGAGAATGTGTCATACAGAGGTTTATAAAAGGCATGATGGGGGCTTACAGATGGGTCACAGACAAGATGAACAAATATCAGATCAGAGGAGAGCTATCGACTGTTATTTACGCACACAATCATCATTTAAAGCAGCTTAGTGCTGCTGGAGTATTATCCATTCACTTGAGAGGCTACATAGGTAGGAAGCTTCAGAGGCTGGGATCTCCCGAATGAAGAGATTCCTGTTCACAGCCATATGCGTTAGATATGGATGTTGTTATGTTTCCCCAGAAAACAAAATCTGAAGGATAGGGGTAGCAGTTTGGGAAACCAACAAAGCACTGCACAAATCAAAAAAAGGCTCAAAGCACACTGGTCCCTTGGTTTCTAAAAGCTGGCGGTGGCAATAAAACACACAGCCACCCACTGAGTCTATCAAAATGATAGACAAACCAAAGGATGGGAAACAAAATACAGTATATGGAAACTGGCCAAAACAGACCTAGATCTTGAGAAATCTCGGTTCACATCAGGACCTTTGGGAAACTCTGATCTCTGTCCGTAACAGTGGACAATGTCAAGAGGAGTCTCCACCATGGTCATGATCAAAAGACACGCATATGTTGTTTTTAACTGTGAGCCTGTTCACGCTTTAATGGTGATCCAGGTGCACCCGGCCACACATGAATTACATGTATTATATACATGAATTAAACTGATACAGCACATATGCAGTGTATGCATGTGTTTATGGGAATTGTGTGTGTGTGTGTGTGTGTGTGTGTATACATAATGTATAAATAAGCATATTGTATGCAGCTCAAGGGGTAGTTCAGAGCACTAACGCTGTCAGTTCAGTGGGTACAGATCCACTGGGGCCAGCCATACTGCAGTATGTACAGTACTCACCCAACCCCATGATGCTTTGGACAAAAAGCCTCACTTTACTGCTTTGCATACATGCATTGTATTCTGTAATTGTTTTTATAGTACACTAGCACTATCGTGAATGAAATAAATATGAATTGGAATGACCATTTTATATATAATAGGTCACTTCGATGTATTTGTATGACTCGTTTTGTTCAATTCAATCTCTTTGCAGTGATGCAGTGACTCAGAACTAATTTGTGGCCATACTGTTTGTGTTTTTATCCTAACTACACATATGAGTTACATATGGTTGCTAATTAGTTCTGAAGCAGCCCACTCAGGCTGAATGGGCCACTGATTTCACACCATATAGGATTAAAAACAAACGAGAAATTCCACCTACATTCCACCTTCCATTAGCTGCTCTAACTCTCGCTGGTAAACATAAACAAATGGATCCCCTCCTCGCACAAATGTTCACAAATCTTTATCACTTTTTTTTTCCCCCCCACGTTGATTATGACTAAATGAATAAAAATCTGGGGTGGATTTTTCCCTCTGAGTATTTGAATATGTATGTGCCTGCTGGTTTATCAGGAGAGATGCAAATGTGTGAGGAAAAGCAGTCAGAAGCTCTAAAACTGCTAATGAGACTTGTGAGTATTGATACATATCTCAAATGTTTGGAATGGATCTGGGCCCTATAGTTTAGCATCTCCCAATGTTGTTTGTGCAGGAAAAACATTTTCCATCTAATCGCCAATAGCTCACACATCTGGTTGGCTGCTCGTGAACTAAAAGAAGTGAGTTGAGATGAAAGTAATGAGTCGATATGTGAGAAATAGACTGAGCGTCAGCAACCTACCACATTATGTATGGAAGTAGTTTCCACTGGGCTGTTGCTGGTATGTTGCTCTGCTTTTTGTTAATGTCATTCCACGTCAGTCTGTTTCAGTTATGAAAAATGATAATACTTTGCCTTTGATTTAGTCACTGCCTGTTACTCATTTTTTACTGGAATAAGGACATCAACATAAAATCCACAAGAAACAGCCTAGGCCAAATTTGCAGCCTAATCGCGAAAATAAAATGTTTGCAGACAACGTTTCCAGAGACCAATTCTACATTTGTATATGTCGTACCTATCATATCTACATTTGTACAATTCATATCATATCACGCTCACATTATGTGTTTATAACCTGACTTTCAGTAGGTAGAGATGCTTGTGGTGGAACAGGCGATGCTTTGTATGCTTGACACCACTGGATATATTTAAGCATGCCTCAGGACAATTTCCAGCCCTGTTTGTGGTTACAGAATGGTTACAAAGATGTTTTAACTAGGTATTTTAAGCCAAAACATGATGTTTTCCTAACCCTAACCAAGTGGTTTTCATAACCAGACCATACGCACATTGTTGTCACAACATTAAATTCAAAACTGGACCAAAGGATGCGTAAAGTAGCAACATAAAGAAATGGTTTGCAGAAGTGTGCATAGCCACATTTATTCTGGCAACTGGGCTGACTTGTACTGTGAGTGAGAGCCAATTCAAATTACATGCCATAAGAATGGACAACCACCACCAAGTAAAATGACATCTTATAGATGCTTAAAAAAACGTATACAGAGAGGATTTCAACAAATGTAAGTCAATTGGTATTTCAAAACACAAAATTACTGACAATGTAATGCAATCAACTGTAAAGTGCTTTTGATCCACACATATAATTACACTAATATTATGGGCTGACTCACTACAGGCATGGAAACACTCCCTTTGCTGCTACTCACTGTCCTTCTCTCACAGGTTAACTCACTCTACAGCAACCTTGATTATTTATTTCTCTGCCTGTTCATCCTGCATTCCCCTGGTGCCAATTAACCTTCGTGAGGCAGCAGGTTCACAGTATGATGCAAAATGAGACACTGTTTTTTTGTCGCAGTATGAAACCAATAATTTGTCAAATTATAAAGGATGGAATGGAAAGTCAATAAAGACACTTGAATTCAGTTAAAAGTCAGTTCTTTGACCCCGGCTTCAGTCATTTATCTAACACTACTGTTCTGCTGATATGAACACCCTTTAGTGTGATTTCCCTGTTGGTGCTCACAATTTCCCGTGAGTGTCTGAATACCTCACTGATGAAGTTCTGTCTCTTCAGTTCTCTTCGCAGAGTTTACAGTCCTTCATTTCCCCAAACACAGCCTCATCCGATTTGAGCTTTTTCTTCCACCTCTTCGTATTTTTGTCCATTTCTGTTTGGTGCAGGAACTCACGGGATTGTCTGTGTTTGCCCAGCATCAGGACTCATCATAGTCTACTTACAGCCGAATGTGTGCTCTCTGTCTTAGCATGGGCTGCTTTTCTGGTTGTCAGTGGGAAATTGACAACCAGTCCCAGTCTTCAATCCCAAAATGTATGAAATGTGTAAATCGACACCAGTATCTATAACTGTGTGTGTGTTTGTGTGTGTGCGTGCACTTGTGTGTGTGTGTGTGTGTGTGTGTGTGTTTGTGTGTGTGTGTGTGTGTGTGTGTGTGTGTGTGTGTGCTGATACGCCATCTTTTTTTATCTCTCTCCCAGTGTTCCCGCACCATCCTTGAAAACTTTGCTCTTTGGTCAAAGATGCAAACTTGGCTGGAATACAGACAAGTACACACACACACACACACACACACACACACACACACACACCAAAACACACCACTGCAGAAAATATTCTGGCCCGTTTCTCAAAATAATGGGATATGCACTGTGTGGCTGTGTACTTGCCTGTTGTCCTTTGAAGTCCACTGACATTTTGCAGAGAGATACATGATTATGCGCACACACATACACACACGCTGTGCGTGTAAGTGTGTGTAGTCTGGCCAGTTTCATGGGGCTGCAGATCAAAGCGTCTGTGGTGGACCGTCTCCCTCTTTCTTCTCCAACTATTTTGAGGTTTTTTCAGTGTTTGCAAAAATTATTTTGGTTCAGATCCAGCTGTGTCTGAGTTGCTGCAACCAGCAATATTAAATTATCTAACAATGAGTAAATAACAATCGTGTTGAGGATGGTCAGAAACATCGTGATCATCGTTGTCGCAGATATAATTGGGGTGTTTTGATACTTGATCCAATTGGAGAGCTTATTCCTGACCCAAAGATGTTTGCCTAGAGAATATATTTCAGTAAAAAACCACATGAAGATATATATTGCAAAACAATGCTTTTGTACTGTGTGTTTAAGACACCAGCATCTATGTTATTTACCTCTGACAGTCCATTTACCATTCCATTCACAGTCATAGTGCGAGGAAGCGGGCGTATGTGGGCACTGCAGCAGTGTGGCTGTCGAAAATGCAGCAGGGACCGGTGTATACTGCGGAAACTGTTTCCAATATTCAGAATGGATGTGTATTGTATATTTTTGACAACACTAGGGTATTGTATAGGTGCAGTTAATCCCTATTTCAAAAAACATATAGTGTATGGAAACCAATCTCTTGTCATGACCTAAATTACTGTGTCCAGAATCATTTGGGCTGAACAGTAAAAGCCTCCCTTCCCTCTTTCTTTTTTCCTTAACCAGAAAATGGGCCTCCTATTATATAACATAATCTCTCCCTATCTGTATGCAAACATCTGTAAACTGCCTTAAAAAAACGTTGTACATACGTATGTGCTTAACGCTGTCAGTCAGCTCCTTCTTCTCGTCTCTCCCTTATTTTGTGCATAAAACCATCTGCTTGGCCCGGCTTGTGAAAATGTATTCAGCCTGACATATCACCAAAATGCAGCTCAATGGATTTAACAGTCTGGAACAAATAACAGTATTATTCTGAGTGGATTACACTTACGCATGCCTGGACCACCTGTTTCATGAAATCAAAATGGCATAAATCCCAAATGAAATAAATAAGTTAAAATGAAATAAATAAATAAAACTTTATTTCACCGCAGGGGATTAAGCCTGTGTTGACTTAGCGAGTGAACCGACGGAAAATACTAAACAGCTGTCAGATTGGCTGCCTGGTGCAGTGTTTCAAAGAAGGGGATGTTCCTGTCAGGATAACCTCTTCAGGGCCTGAATTGCCGGTGAATTCCCAGACTACCTGGTAGAAGAAGTGCACGTCACAGTTCAACTCTTTGAAAAACTGAGGAAATAATTTCCTAATGCAGATATCTGTGACTCTAAGATGAATCTACCTTGCTTCACACTTAAAGTTTAAAGTACATTTATTTTGTGAGGTTCAGTGTTTGACTGATATTGGAATTAATAGACTCATGCAATTAGCAGAAACTCCAACAAATTGAATATGTCTGTCTCAGCTTGTAACTAACATCCACATGTATACAGTGAGTAAAAGGCCGTTCACATCAGCAGTGTAACCCCGGGGCCAGTCAGAGTCCTTTCGCGCAGGTTTTTCTACTCAGCAGCCATCTTGGGAACACCCCTGGGCAGTAATTTAAGATTAACGAGAAGTGCTATTAACATTAGTTGCAACATTACGCTAAACAATTGCTTAATAAATGGTTTATAAAGCATTTGAAAGCCCGGGTCTACAGAATGTTTGTCTTTTTTCACTCTTATGTCTCGAAAAATGGTTGAAACAATAATAGTTGGAGATTGTTATTCTCATAAGGAATACTATTATTATTATTATTATTATTATTATTATTATATTCATTAAAATGTTCAAATAAATGAACTAACTGTTCTTACAGTCTGCACTGATATTCATGTCTCATGTGAAATAGGCTTGACGCGAGGTAGCTAATTAGACAGAGGCCCAGGGATTTGGAGCCTCTTGTAATTCTGCTGAGTGGGAGGTTATTGTTCCAAACAGTGAATATGTATCGGAGAATGAGTTTTCTAAACCAGACGTCTCAGCACTTGGCCGAGAAATTGCTGAGTCACTGGTATTGATCAGCAATCCGCCAACCTCTCACACATTACTGTGGTCAATCTGTGAATCTTTAAATGGAATGTGCATCTCTGTCAGCCAGAAGATTAACACAGCACATGTAGCATACCAAAACTACACCTACATTTTTATTATATCCATATAATGGATCCCACAGGTGATGGTAACCTCCAACATAACAAGATGCCTCTTTTTTTGACAACAATTAGCCAGTAGCTAATAAAAGCATAAATGAAACATTCATCTGAGCTCCTGCAGTAAGTCCAGGGAAATCAGATAAATCATTGACATTGAACGTGACTGAGCTGCACATCACTGAACCCTTCCATTGTAATAAAATGTTCAGTATGCAGTATATATGTAGCAATGACCTGGAAGATGATGCAGATGATCCGGATAGTTGTCTAATAGTGATTTACCAGTTACTTAGCAACAGCTATGGGTTATGTTAATAACATGCTGCCACCAAATATTAAAGGCTGAACTCTGCTCTGATGCACAGTAATCACAATCCTTGACCCAGTCTATAATGAGGAAGGAGCCGGTGCAACCCAGACCTCCTTGTGCACAGCAACAGTATTACTGAGGGGGATACTAAACCCATTCAAAGTGATGAGCCTGTCTGTGCGGGGTGTTTTAATTGCTTTGGACCAAAATACGGACAGTCCAACACTCTATTATATCATGTTTCAGCAAGGAGGTGCTTCTAAGTCCATGGAGAGATACAACGGAAACAAAGGCTATACTTATGTATATGTGTCTGGGAATATGAGGAGTGTTGTACTGGTGAAAGAAGAAGCAAGTCATCTTGGAAATGCACAAAATGGCTCATGAACACTGTTATCTACTACATAAGGCACACATCTCTGTCCAAGCTGCATGAACGCAGTCAGTGCAGTGGATGTTAAAACATCCACGTATGTTTCAGAGGGTTTGGACTTTAAAAGCTGCTCTCCAAATTTCATATTCCTGGCTTACACCCAAGAGGTGTAGCAGCGTTTTGTTGTGTGCGGTGGCTTTTCAAAAGGACACTGTGAAAACCGGCTCCAAAACCAGCAAGGTGGCCTTTTGCAGAGTGTCTTTTTTGTTGCCTCTGTTGGTTTGAAAAGAGCTTAAGTGGTGCTAAGTCGCCAGCAAAGGGATTTTAAAGAAAAGCCTGCTTGCACTGACTTCAACTTTAGAGTGTGTGTTGATGCTGAATGGACATCTCTGTAGGAGTGATGCTCAAGTTTTAAAGAGTTCAGTGCTCACTTTCTTTCTCCTGCAGCCTCAGCCTCTGTGTATGTGTCTTTTATGAAGACATTTGTGTAAGGTGATGTTTAGTTGTGTAACCTGAGGAAGATTTCCTTCTCTTTTGTAGTAGGAGTGCAGGGTCCGTCAGTAAGTGATGAAGAATACCTGCTTAAAGAGAGCTGAGCAGGTGTGGCCCCGGGGCTTTGAATAGCCAGTTAGCAGATAACCTGGCTTACCGCTGTGTTTCTCATCTCCGATATAATGTTGGATTAGGAGCTTAAGGGGGCACTGGGGGAGAGATTATTTGTCATGGACTGGATCAATCCTCTGCTCACTATACATTATCACATATATGCAACCTGCTATACAAAGCCTAGAGGCAGTGACCAGCATACATATTTGGTCAAAACTGATTTAAGGCCTAGGTCTGCCTTTGACATCTGTTCTGCTATGTATTATTGTGTTATTATTCAATAGAAATGTTTCATTTCTGTGAAAACATCATGTATCCAGTAACTCAATTAAGCAAACTAAACCAGCCAAACTGCACTTATGCTGTCTAGTAACTGAATTAAGGCTATGCATTGCCACTCAGGCTGCAGTTACTGCACTTTAGCTTGGTAATCCATCGACTCTTTTAGTGCACTTTAGAGATAGTTAAATTTAGTTTCTTTTTTTGCTGTCATTTGTAATACTCATAACCCTTCATGAGGTTAATCTGTTTCTTATCCCATGCAACCAAATGAGGCAGTAGCTAAACTGAGTCATGGTACAAATGAACAAATATCGCCTTCCTGTAGAACTAGCTGAGCTTAGCCACATGGGTGGATCCAGGGATGGGGCCACAATGGCATTGTCCCCAGCTGAAATCTGCAGTCACGGGGTCATACTTGGAAGCGTTGGCCATCATTTCTGGAAGCGCCCCTCTCGTGCAGTACTATTAAAAGTGAGAAAAGTCAAGGTTTGCTAGGTCAAACACAAGACTTCCCCCCAGGAGACTAGGGTTCAAGTGTCGTGCAAGACCAAGTTGATTTGTTTTCAAGTTACTTAAGTAAGGTCCCCCTATGTAAATGATGTAATGTAAATAACGTATGTAGCGTGGTTATTTTAACCCAAAGCATGATCTTATCTTCACCTTACCAAGTCGTTTTTCGGACTAAGCCTAGCCAAACCACGACCATTTCCCAACATTTATAACACTCCAAAAGTCATAATATGTGAAATGTTTGTCAGCAAGCTTTATTTTGAAAGTTCAGCCGGAGGTTGTTGACATGCAAAATTGACACTAGTGACATTGATACAGCATCATAGTTTGAAGGCCACTGACCAAGCTGCCATATTTGACAAGTTGGGAGTGAGAAATCTGATTGGTTGCTGAAGGGCCCCTGTTTACTTGAAAGCACCTCATTTTGAAGGAATAAATGATAAGTGAATACACAATTTATTGAATATAACAAATTCTGTTTAGATTGTATGGTTATTTACGTGCATAAAAAGTCACCGAAATGCAGGAAAGGAGTGTCTCGTACTAAAATCATCCTTGGGGTGAAATCAGTAGCTGGTTAACATTACTCTTTAATGCATACTTAGAGTTTATTATATTGATTTCAGTAATTTCAGTGTGTTAGAGCCAAGCCTGAAGACGTTAAACCTTTTCATCCTCAACTTCACTCTTCCTGTAGTTACTATTACTGGTCCCAGTTTTTATCTTATTGCATACACACACACACACACACACACACACACACACACACACACACACACACACACGCACACACACACACACACACACACACACAGTGTCTTTACCTCAATCCTCAATTAACATCTAATACACACTTTATCTTCTTCCTCCCCCTCATTCATTCCTCTCTGTTGCAACTAAGTGACACGTTGGATGCATTTGCTGTCTGACTTGAGAAGTCATTAACATCGATAATAGCTGGCTAAATGTTACAACACTCTGAATGCAAATGTGATTTACCCTTTGGAGACAGAAGGTTGTAAAATATATGGACAGGAAGTGAGTTTGTTAAGGATACATACTTCATAAAGTAGCCAGAATGCTTTGTAGTTAGATTTTTACTGTGGTTTTAAATCTTGACACCTGCAATACAATACCGACGCAGTTTAAGTTTTCACTGTGCAGAGCAGCTAAGAGGGTGGATAGACCAGATGTAGTGAGGGAGAGTGGGAAGCAAGTGGGAGTTGGTTGGGCAGAGAAAAGCTATTTTGATTAGTAATTAATTGATTGAGACCTTTATGAAATGAAAATGTTGCATGATATTCAAATGTGAATTATTGCAGCTTTTCTCTGCTTGGTATTATAAATTAGACACTTTTTTTAAACCAGACTGAAATATTTTTCTATACAGCTCCATCATCTGGTCATACTGTCCGATTATTTAGTTTAGCTATCTAAACGTTTGGTTTTCTTTAGCTACTAGCATGACTGTAGAGTCTTTGTCTTGTTTGCAACTTGTCATCAACATTTGTGGCCATTTGTAGACATTTTATAAGCTAACTGATAAAGGTAATATAGTTATCAACATTCTGTCACCATTCCACAGCAGTGGTAGTTGGTAAAGCTATGTTAATTCAATGCACTGTTGGTTTTGTGTTGAAAAATGCATTGATGTAACGGCGGTGCCATGGTGACCACAGCGGGTGAATGTGTCGGCTGCAGTGTGGTGCGGCCTCATTAACATTTTGAGTAAAATAATGAGCCCTCTGTTTGTTGTGGTTTCCTTTAGGAATGTGAGCAATCAAATGACAAAATACTGTAAACCAAAGATAATATCAGCTGTTGCCAAGTCAGTGAAAAACTGCTGGTATCTGTCTTCTAAACCAACAGTACACACTTGAAGTCTGACAATATGTAAATCAGCACTTTGCCAGTCACTGGGTAACTGAGTTTAAACTTAGCCACAGCTGCTGTTTGCTGTTGTCTTCACTGATTTTCTGCTGTGTGTGTTTGGTCTATTTGCACCGAATCCAGTTGCACAGCTGGTAAGAGTCGTAGCTTCACAATAGCAAACAATAATAATTAAATATACTTATTCAAGTAACACATGCTCACACACGGTTGAGTTGTGTAACTGCGCTGTGTAGTACACCACTAGCTCTGTGGTGTGTCAGAGTGACTGGATGAGTTAATGTGAATAAATGGTGTGGGAGCAGCCATACTGTGCTCCATTATTACTGAGTGGGCTGGACTCTCACATACCGCAGCACTAATTAGACTCACTCATCTCGCAGTCGACTGTATACACTTATCCATTTCTGCATTTTTTTCCGCTTTTGATCTGCAAAGATAAAATGGTGCATTTGCAAGATAAGCTGAGTCAGTATGATCTTTATTGTCGGCAGTGTCAGAGGATGCAGGTGTAAATTGGAGAGAGATAAAACAGAGATGAAGTCAGGAAGATGAATAAATGTAAACAATACAATTAGCATCTTTATGGTGATCATAAAATGATGGTTTCCAGGCAGAAAGTGGTGAAACTGCAAAATGCCTTCAGACAGCAAAATCACTTCATTCAAATTACCCAGATTCTGCCCCGTAAGCTTCAAATGCAAGAAAAACAGCTCGGTCATTATCCTAACCATTCATGCAGTGGGTGTTTGAAACATTTTCATAACGATAACTTGATATAGAATCTTCTTCCACTTTGTAAGGCACTTTGTTGTTGCCTTTGTGTTGGAAATGCGCCATATATAAATAAAAATGCCTTTGAATCATACAGTCATCCATCTGACAGAACTAAAAGGTTTTTGTTTAACTGACACTCCTGAACCTTATGCATGACACTATGGTGATTATGACTGTGAGTGTGTTTTCTGCATGTTTATGTCAGACAGGCCCCAAAATCATTCTATGCTCAGCCATTGACTCACACACTGATGGAGCAATTTGGGGTTCAGTACTTTGCCCAAGGATACTTCGATGTGCAATTGGGGGATCTGGGATCACACTTTGCCTCAAGGGGCTTTACAATCTGCACAGCATATAGTAACTTCTTTCCTTAGACCCTTGATTCGAATCAAGAAAGACTCCCCAATGGGAAAAAATAGAGGAGGAACACAGGATGAGCAACAGAGAAGGGATCCCTCTGCCAGAACGGACAGACATGCAGTAGATAACATGTGGATTCACAACAGAAAAGCATAAAATGTACAATAACTATCACAAAATGTAGATTGGTGAAAATGATGGATACAGGAGGAAAACTGAGCAGCTTCAAGTGTCGCCCACTAAGTAGGATCTGAGCCACAGCACCTCCTCTCCACCACAGAGACCTGGAAAGAGGACTACACAAACACTGCCAGGGCCAACACCATTCACACAGAGATAGGAAACAAACAAACACACACAGAATTGTTTCTGTTCATATTTGAGATATACCAGATGTCTTAATTATTGTTTGATTTGTTAGCTCGCAGTAGCACTCGGTAACTGTTCCGAAACTCTGCTCGACAAATATTATTTTTCCAATCAAAACACGCATTACAATGTTTGTACTGTGTCTCATTTCTTCCTTTTAACTGGACCTAAAAAAAATCAAAAGGGAATAGCTTGTCTTCAAAGAACTCTTTTTTTTTGTCCAAGCGCCTTAACGTGCAGCATCTTGTTTATGCATCTGTTCCATTGGCGGCGATAAATTTCACAGCAGCACAGATCAGAAGTTCTGCCTGCCGCCTTTATATTTGTCTCATCTAGGAACACTGGTTACCCTTGGTATTTATTCTGCTGCACTATTTATTCTTGCCTCTGCTTGGTTGAAGGGAAAAAAAAACAGAAGAGACAGTGTCGCTGCTCTGAAGCTTCTTCTAGACTCAGAATTTTTGAAGAATTTTCAAATTTTACCATTAATGATATATGCCCAATACAGTATATGCACAAAAGTAGCTGGTAGGGTTGGCTAATGTCAAGTGAATTGATTGATATTTTCCACAGTGAAACATCAAAAAATAGAATGGCACTCAGTAGAGTGCATACCTCTGCCACGGCCCAACAATCCCTTTAATTAAATTAAGCCCAATCACTGTTGGTACCTTGCAGTTGCAGGTTTCTATCCCTATTTGTAATTGTAGAGTGGCTGAAAAAAGACTACCCTGTATGAAAACATACTTAAATCATCTAGATGCAGATTTTTCAACAAACCAACAAACAGACGGACTCAGGTGGAAACATACAGTAACCTCCTTGGTGGATATAACAAGGCAGCACATGCTGTAACTTAATCACAAATTACACATATTCCACAGACTACAAATCATAACACATATCACACAACCAGCTAATGCACAACCCCTGCAGCCTCAAGCAGCATTATTTAAAATCTTAATTGAGGTAGGCACAAATGAGTTTTTAAAACTGTTGAGTTTACACTGGAGGGATCTAAAAGTGTCTGCTCATACACAGCATGGGGAATATGGGATGGGCTTTTAGCGTGCATGGGTAAAAAAAGGTTTGGATAATGTGGTGCTAATAAGATACAGAGAAGTCTGTGCAGGTCAACAGAAGTTTGACAGTGTGAAGAGAAGTGTTAATGGGACATTGAGTCAGTAATGAACCAGGCAGAGATGCAAGTTTGGGTAAAATCCGTCCGCCATTATGTCGATTATGCCTCCTTGAACTGTGAGTGCATTGGGTTTTCACAAGAAAATTTCCACCATGGAGACCTGGAGAGAGGTGAGACTGCACAAATACAAGAGGCAAAGCTCAAACGCACAGATCACACAGAGAAACAAACAACAAACATTATGGACTGTGGGCCATCATGGCTTTAGGGCTTGCTTTGGCAGGAAATCATAATCTGAGTGTGAGAAAAATGTAATTGAAAGATATCAATACAAATCATTTATCTAACAAGGCATTTGGGAAAACAAAATATTTGTAATCCGACTCCCCTCAGGTAATGATCGTACAGAGACCTACCTGCCAGGATATTGACAACAGGACCATAGCACTGGGGGAGCTTCACCCAATACTCTTCTGTAAAAATCTTCAAAATGAGATGTTGACATGATTTCCACACATGGGGTGTGAGCCGACAGAGCTTTTTGGTTTGTTTTTGCAGAAGTTCAGGAGTTGAGAATGAGAAAATTAACTTTGAAATTATTTGAAATATGACTTCTCACAATGACCAGCCTGCCAGAAGGATACTGACAGGAGGACCGAGGTGTGAAGTCAGAGAAGAGGCAACTGCTTGAAAGTTCTGTGAAAAGATGAGTTTTAAAGGGGCTTTTGTGTTGCAAAAGGACAGGGTTTTGAAAAGATGGGAAACTTGGATCGTTTACATAACGCTAATGAGACCATTGTTTGTTCAATGTGATTTATGGTCTCTTCATTTATTTATTTATTCTTATTTTATTCCTATTCTTCTGGCATGATATACAGACATTGGCTGTGGGCCATGATGGCTTTTGGGCTTGTTTTTTTTTTAAATTCAGAGGTTGTGCATGAAAAAATTCAATTTAAAGAAAAGTTCTTTCGAATATGTGCCCTCACAGGTAGTGACTGCACAATGAGCCACATCTGTTCTCGATATATAAAGGCAGCTGACTGCTGGTTAGTAACACAGAATTCAGCAGATCAGTCGACTTCTTACTGACAGATATTCACTGCCAGCAGACACAGAAGTGTCTCAATCAGTTATTTGCAGTGTAGATAGTGTAAATGGCTACCTCCTTGGCGAAGGTAATTAAGTCATAGTGGGAGAGTGGAGAGTTTACTCCTCCTATGGAGGTTCTATAATTCCGCAGGTGCCTCGATATGGCTGAGGGCTGCCCATGTATTCATAGAATTGGTGTTGTTTCCAGTATCTACCATTTTCAGAAACAAGATTATACTATTGAAACCAAAAATCTACCCACATTTGGTGGGTGAGATTTTGGATCACAATGTTCTGATGATTGAGGTCGATGATTGTCAGCCATTGCTGGCATTGTCTTTCATCCAATCCTATTAACCAGTTCTTTACAGGTTCCTTCATAGTCTTTTAATGGATGTTTTCAGATGGAGCTCTGTATTAGGATTGCCCATGTTTCTGAAGCATACCTAATTCACCGTTTGTAATATTTTACATTTGCACAAAAACTACTTGACATTGCTCCTGTTTATTATTTATAGGCTTACAAGGCACGGCCAATAATTCCCTCTATACAGTCCTGGACAGAACAGAACGCTTATGCTTTATGTGCAGTGCAGTGCTGCACACAGACAGACAAACATGCACACACATAGAGATATTGTTCTCCTCCCGCTCACTTACTGATTTCAATAATTCAGAAGAGTGACTTGCTGGCTGGCTAGCAGTGGGCTCTATCCATGTACTCACACACTCACATGAACATGGTGTTTGCTTTGTTTGGCCGTTCTAAGCAGCCATACACACCGAACAAGCTCCAGAGATTTCAGATTCCAGAGAAGGACATGCGTATGTATGCATGTTCAAGGTTCAAGGTTAGTACCCAAGGGTAAACTTCTCATAGTATGGTCATAATGCTATAGCACCAAAAATATTATCAAAGTATAAGCACTCAAAGACGGTCATGACAAAGTGCTTCTGCACACACACACACACACACACACACACACACACACACACACACACACACACACACACACACATTTACCCCCTTACCCAAAGCAAATGGTGCCTTGCATGAGTGAAGTGCATCATCTCGTGCTAGCTTTGTTTAGTAGAACAATAGCTGCAGGTATAAAAGCATTTTGGTATCGTGGCACCGACATGAAGGATCTAGACTTCACTATGTGAGGGATGAGTCCTGACATACATGCTGCAGGTCTGAGCAGTAGAGAACTGATAGACAACAACACTGTGAATAACTAATAATTGGGAGGACATAATCCATTTTGACAGTGCGAAACATAAATGTACGGTGTCTGTGGGATCTCTATACACTGTCCATGCTGTGAACTCTACAATAAAGAATAAACTGTTTTTCAGCAGACTTCCTGCGGCTGTGCTGCCTAGTTTTAGCAATTCCCAGTTTGAACTTACATAAGATATTGAATAATTGAGAGTAATTATTTTTCGGGGACTTTCCTGTGTGGTCAGCATCGGCATTCTCTTTTTTTTCGTGGCAAATTATCAAAGCTTTCATCAGGACAGGAACACATGTTGAATAAAGTCACTGTGGCATCTCACCCCAGGTGCCCAGGCTCATTAACGGATACATGCGATCTTGTGAAGTCCAGAGCAAAACTGAGTCAATGTAGCGTCACCCAGGGGACACGCGCTCATTAGACTCCACCAGTTGTCTTTCCCCATTGGGAAACTACTGGAAACTAACCACGGACCCACAGTTTATGTAATGCTGTTGTCTGGTGCAACTTTAATGCTTTGTGCTCTTCTGGATGTGTTTGATGGTGACTGACAGAAGACTTTTGACTAATATTTTATAAGGATAAAAAGGCATAATGAAGGCAGACCTGCAAAAAAATCTATTTTCAAGTGTAGACAGGCGAGGTAGATGACTTTAAATGACTTTTATTTGTCTGTTTGTGTCTGTAAATAGCTGCCACAACAAAGTACAGTGTGGAGTTACACAATAGCCTTGGACTAGTTTCTGCTGTGCAGGCAAATTGGTCGAACACTTTCCACTTTGTAGTCGTGTTTTTTCGGGGTCATATGCAGAGCGGTACATCATTTTAAATTTTGAAGGAGTTCATTAATAAACAAATATTTGGAGAAGGGAACAGACAATGATTAATTCATGGAATTAATCATTCAGTAATTTGTCCTATTTGGCTGCAGAGAAAAAAAATAAAGTAGCAAAGTTAGGTTTCTGTATACAGTTCATACTGTATGGATGTAAAGCTCGTGCCCTGGCGTGCAGCACAGGGTGTGGCACTGCATATTAACACCAGTCAATCACGGTTGCTGCTCTGGCAGATTTGCTGACAAAGAGGCTCTATTCTACGACCGAATCATTTTAGCCTGGCGTTTTTCCAAGGTCATGTGGGGAATTAATGAATAACAAAGCCAATCCATCGTTAAGTTCATGTAATCTATCTATCTACTGTTTCCATCCACCTGAAGTCGAATGTTGTCCAAGAGGTCCGATGCTTTTTTGATAACTTTTACAGTGGTACATTCACGTCAGGTGAGGTTACAATCATAAGTAAATAAACAGTGTTCAGACAGTCACCTGTGATAGCGATGGATATTCTGCATGTGATGAAATGGAGTGCATGTGTTTGTGCTGCTCGAGGCAGATTTCATTAATGGCTGACTGTGATAACTCTTTGTGTGTGTGTGTGTGTGTGTGTTTGTGTGTGCATGTGAGATCCTGCTGATACCAGACACCACCACACTATTGATGTGAGGGCAGTCTCTCAACTCTTCTGTGCATCTATCTTTATCTCCTTTCGTCTTCCTCTCTTTTTCACTTTCAAATTCATCCCCCTTTTACTCTTTCTCTACCTCCCTCCAGTTCCTTCTGCTTCTTTTTCTCCTCCTCCGTCTCCCACCACTGCCATCCCCATGCCCCCTCTTCATTTCCTCGTTCACCCTCTCCTCCACCTTACTCTTTGCCCTCGTTCTTTTCCTCCTCGCTTGGTTTTTGATCCCTCTCTCCCTTCATCCCTCCCTCCCTCCGCCCTGCTGGCTCAGCTGGTACAGAAGCAGCCTTTGTTTCAGCTGCGTCCTCTATCCTTTGAAGGAGGATAGCTGAAAAGCAAGAGGCAGGGAGGGATAGAGGGAAGATGTGAAGCATGGATAGGATTGGAGAAAAATCCAAATGGGAAAATGGGATAAAAAGAGGAAAGGGTGGGGAGGATAAATAGAAACAGAGGGGAAGAAAAAAGTGGAGAAGGATGAAGGAAGGAAGGAAGAAAGGCGGATATCTTTGGATCAATGGCCAGGGTTGTTCAAGTCATTGATATCCAGTAGCAACAGCATGTGAGGGCAGATTTCCTGTGTGGGAGGGGGTCGGTCTATAGGACATGTGCTCTCAACTTTGCACACTTGCACTTGGTTCAATGGTTCACAGTCGCAGCGCCTTGGTTCTCAGTTAAGGGCCAATCAAGCAGTGTATCGATAATTAAGCGGATTTCGGACAGTCAATGCTGGAGAACACTGTGCACCTTAATGTGCTGCAAAGTAGTCACTACAAACACACTGTACATGTGAGAGGTTGTCAAAATGTTTATTTCTTTTAAAATATTGTTTTTTTTTAGTCCAATATCAACTAACCATCATTCTTTTTTGTCCTCTGTCCACAGTGAGTGAAAACAGAAAGAAGATTTTGGACCTTTACCCTCATCCATGATGTTATAGCCGTGGTAACATGTGATTCCTGAAGCAGTGTTATTCACTTTTACATCCTTAAAGGTAAGGGACTGTTTTTTTTTTTGTTATTTTCAATGAATTTGCTCAAACAAAACAAAAAGTGTGATATTTTGAGAAACACACTTATTTGCTTACTTGCTTTCAAGATTAAGACATTAAGACTGGAAGCAGTGTGAAAACAGTTAGCCTGGCTTTGTTCAAAGGTAACAAAATAGACCTCCCAGCACCAGCCCCGACATGTTGTTGTGGAAGCATGCAGAGCAACACAAATAACTAAAGGTAGCTGGTAAATCCAGGTGAAAACAAGTCGAACAAAGAAAAATCCAAACAGGGGTAATCCAAGAAATACAAAGAAAAGCAACTGAGAAAAACGAGAAGCAAGCAGGAACATGGGGAGCAGAACAAACACTGGGAAAAACTCAGGTATAGGAAACTGACAAGGAATACACAGAACTGACACGAGGACCAAAACAGACTGACAAGTGAAGGAACACAACTGGAATAGGTAAACAAGGACTTATTAACTAATGAAACGCAGGTGAACAGGAAAAAGAGTTGGTAAAAAGACAAAGAGAGGAAGAGTACATCAGAACAAAACATATGAGGATAAAATCTGTAAAACAAAACAAGAAACCGTGAAGCTAAAACCCAAAACCATCTCAAAAAAGTTCTGACACTTAAATTACAAATTCAAAATGTGTCAACTTTACTATCTGTTTTTTGTATGCATTAAACAAGCAAGACATAACAATATCATATGTTAATTAGTGAGCTTTAGGTGCTAGTTGTTTATGCTATGCTAAGCTATATGCCTGCTGGCTCTACTTTCATATTTAGCATATAGAAATGAGACTTTTCATCTAACTGAGCAAGAAAACAGAATTAGCTTATTGCCCTAAATGTTGGTGTATTCCTTTAATAATTCTTCTGTGGATAACAATAATAATAATAATAATAACTTTATTTACATAGCACCTTTCAAAAACAAGTTACAAAGTGCTTTACAATAAAACAGATAATATAATGAGTTAAAATCCAAACATAAGATAAAAACATGATAAAATAATTTAAATAGTTACAACAATTACCATCAATTAAGAAAAAGCCTTAAGGTAAAAGTGAGTCTTAAGAAGGGATTTAAAAGAGGATACTGAGTTTGCCTGCCTGAGATCTCCGGGCAGGGAGTTCCATAGCTGAGGGGCCCGAACAGCAAAGGCCCGAGGCCCGAGTCGAGATTTTGGAACCATTGGGAGGGCCCTGCTGGAGGATCTCAGGCGGCGATCAGGCTCATAAGGAGTCAGCAGATCACAGAAATAGGCAGGAGCCTGACCATTCAAGGCTTTAAAAACAAGCAGTAAAATCTTAAAATCATTTCTAAAACTCAAAGGTAACCAGTGAAGGGCAGCAAGGATTGGTGTTATATGGTCACATCTCTTAGTACGTGTTAAAAACCTAGCAGCAGCGTTTTGTATCAGCTGCAGTCTTTGGATGTTTTGCCTGCTGATACCAGAATAAAGTGCGTTGCAGTAGTCCAGTCTGGAGGAGATAAAAGCATGGATGACCTTTTCTAAGTCTGCAGAGGACAGGAATGACCTGATCTTGGTTAGCTGTCTCAGTTGGGCAAAGCAGGACTGCACCACTTTAGTCACCTGAGCATCAAAAGATAACTCTGACTCTAACTCTGTTAGATAAGGCGCCCAGACTAGAGGAGAGATTGTTAATGCTGCTAGTGCTGGGGCCAGAGGGGCTAATTATAACAATGTCTGATTTGAAGTCATTCAACTGCAGAACATTTTCAGACATCCAATTTTTGATCTCAGCAAGGCGGGACATAATACAAGAAATATCAGTTTTACCAGGCTGTAGTGGGACATACAACTGCGTATCATCTGCATAGCAATGGAAATCAATGTTGTGTCTACGCATGATTGGCCCTAGGGGTAGCAACAGTGAATAGAAGGGGACCCAAAATAGACCCCACAGAAGAAGAGGAGGCTTCTCCAAGCATTACAGAGAATGACCTGTTGGATAGATAGGAGATGAACCAGTCCAGAGCCACATCACTGATACCAACATAATTCTTCAGACGGCTGATTAAGACATTATGGTCCACTGTGTCAAAAGCTGAGCTGAGGTCATGGAGAATTAATATTGAATACAGGCCTGTGTTGGCTGCAAGCAGTAAGTCATTGGCGACCTTGACCAGTGCAGTGTCAGTGCTGTGAAGGGAGCGGAAACCAGAAAATCGAAAATATGATCGTCGTTCATAAAAGAAATCAGTTGAGTGGAGACGATTTTTTCTAAAATCTTGGATAAAAACTGGACGTATTAAAAGTGTGTTCCTCTCCGGGCTAACCTCTTCCAAACAGAGAGCTGCTCTGATGGAGGACAGGCTAGCATCTATTTTACTGAGGCAGAAGCCAGGTTCTGGTGCTGCTCAGATGAGTCACAGTGGTTAATGAAAGCAGGCTGAATCAGGGTCACAGCAGCGGGATGTGGATTTGTCACCTTGATGCCAGACTTCCTCAGTTTGGCCTTTCAGTAGAAATGGAGATCTAGTGGAAGCTACATTAGCGTTTTGGCTACATCTGTTTGTTGTGGAAACCTGAATAGTGTTATTTAGTTCTCTGTGAGTTTGCCATGGAAATCGGACGAGCCCTGTGTTGCCCTGTAGTGGAAACCAGGCTATCTTGTTTTCACTTTAAAGCAGTCTGGCCCAGTTTGGCCATTTCATTACAGATCTACAAGGCTTGAGGGCTTAACCAGTGGTACGATTGCTCTTTCTTTTAATTAATACATCTTCACATGTGTCTCATTCTTTCTCGACATCTCTTATCTCCCCAATAATATTTTCAGGCAGGGATGTGGCAGCTTGTCATCTTCGTACAGGCTTTCTCTGTCAGATATCCACCTCCAACCTCTTTACCCCCTGAGACTCTGCTGCTGATTCCCTCTCTGTCCCCTGTGCCCTCTCTCTCTCTATTCCCCAGCCTGCTCTTGCTTTTCCTCAGCTGGCTGTTAGATGAACATTTCTAACCTGGACACGGCCCTCTGGGATGTGGCTGACTGCTGAACTCAGCTAGAAAGAAGCAGCAGGGGGCAGGAGAGAGGGAGGAGGTGGGGAGAGGGCAGATGGAGAGAGAGTCTTCTATCTATCTATCTATCTATCTATCTATCTATTCGGAGCATGTTAATTATAGCTAAATCTATAATCTTGGTATCTTTTCAGCCTTGACTCTTTGTTCTCCAAAACAAACCGGATGAATCGAAGTGGACACAGAGGATGAGATACACATGGTGTGTGTGTGTGGATGGATGTGTGTGTGTGTGTGTGTGTGTGTGTGTGTGTGTGTGCGTGTTTGTCTGTTTGTGTGCGCTATACATTTGCAGCAACGCCTGGGGCACATGTACAATCTGCTCTGACCCTGACAAATCGCACACACATGGATAAAAAGGGTGTTTATGCTGAGATAAAATCACAGCTAGAGGTGGAAGAATCTCACAGCATGTTATCCAGCGCAAATTAGTGCATGTGTGTGTGTGCTCGTCATGCCTTTCACAAGATCTTCATCATTGTTCATTATAACTCTCTAAATGTTATCCCGCTCTTTTGTTTTGTAATTGTTCACATGGTGTCTGTGGATTGTGTCGTCAAAGTCCAGACACAGGCTTTACTTTTCCATTTTTAGCCTTTTCTTTGTTACTCTTTCCCTTTATTTAAACAGAGTGATCACATTGTCACTACAGTAGATGATTTAGCTAGACATACCTTATATCATACACCTTATGTAATAAACATACTGTATAGTAGAATTTGGCAAATCTGCACCATGGACACTTAAAGGGAGCTATTTAAAGGATGATTTATAGTGGCACTTGTGTAAAGCTGGGGGACTCATGAGAACAGGTTCGATGAGAGTGGTGGTGATCCTGATGTTTAGTCTCTGGTGTGGGACGAGCTCTAAAAGACACTTTATTTGATCTTGATGACATCTAAATTGATTAATTGACTAATAAAATGATTGACTGAAAGTTTCAGCTGGTCAGCATTTTTGATACCAGATTACTATTTGTTTTAGTAAACTAAATATCTTAAGGACTTTTGGCCAGACATAATGAGCCATTTTGTTTTGTCATAAGCTTTAATTTTATGCCATTTTACAGACCAAATGCATACTTGAATATTATTCAAATAATCAAATATCCTGACCTTTATGTGTGAAGTTGGTGGAGTTTCCCATTTTAGCTACATTATCTACTAGTTTGCACTGTGAACATAGATGCTTATGAAAAAGAATTACCTGGATGACTCTCACCCCACGTTTTTAAAAGGGTGCCCAAACCTTTTCCTTGGACAGTCAAACTTGAAACTGAAGACCTGAAGAGACTCCAGCACACTGTCCACTGCGTTGTCCACCTTTTATTGACAACAACGTTTGTATTACATTTACACTGTTATACTATTTCTATTGTGTACATATGCACATTGATTGATATATGAACTTTACCTGTTATGATGTTTAAAAAAAAAAAAAGGTTTTCATTCAGTGGTGTAGATTTGTTGGTCGGGGTGTGTTTGATGGGATTTCGAGGGATGTCTGTCTGTGGTGTGGCCTGATTGGGCCACGTGAGTCCACAACCCTACTTAAGACAGCCTCTCCCATTGTCTTGTAAGATAACCTGATGAAGGTCAGTGTGTGGGAGTCTTTTTCTTGATGTTGTCGGCCTTCGGTCTTCTCCTACGCACCTGTCGATGTTAAGGTGAGCTGAACTCTGTACCTCACAACAATGAAACAACATGAACATTATCATAATCTTTTATTTTTTTATTAATTTATTTATCTGTAGGGCCAAATTGAACCTTATTGTGGGCAGCCCTGGCCTATAAGAATGAATTTTAATATCATTTTGGGACAAAAATAAACTGTGGAGCGGCACATTTAAAATTAAAGAGGAGATGGCAGGCCCACATTCAGCGCAGTATGTATCCTGCTAAAATATATATGGCGTGTGTGTTTGTGGTCGGGTACAGGACCTGTCAATCATCAGAGATACAGTGTGTTTTTTTTATTCTATTTTAATTTTCTTGTGGCTTGAGGGAGAGAGGGAGTGAGGCAGACAGGGGGAGAGATGAGAGATCAAACAGCTGCTTCTGTTTGTTTTATCTTTTTAATGAACAAAGTGCCATGCATCGCACCGCTCCCAGTTCACTCAGAGGACACGAGGCTGACGGGGGAATCCAACCCGCAACCCTCCTGCTCCTGAGAGCAACTTGAACTAATGGCCTCTTTAGAGCTGGTTCACCTCTGTGTGAGTGTGTGTGTGTGTGTGTGTGTGTGTGTGTGTGTGCCGAAGCCCTCAACTGCTCAGCAAATCAGATCAAAGTCAAAGTCAAGTCTCTCTCTGTCCCCTACTCACTTTGATGAATGGAGGCCTGGATGGATGGAAGGGAAAGGAGGATGAATAAAAAAGGGAAGCGATGGAGAGAGGGCTGAATGAATGACTGGAAGTACAAGGTGTTCAGAATGGATTGACAGATGCGAGGGGGTTGGAGAGAGGACGTGAGGTGGATGTAGATGGATGAAAGGGTGGACGGATGGCTTTGACCTTTCCATCACCCTCCTCAGAACTGGACCTATAAGCTGCAGATTTAGTCACATTTCTTCCCCTCTTTTTTTTTTTCCTCTATTTTCTTCACTTTTTTAAAAAAGATTTCCAGTCAATCATCGTTCTTCATTCTCTGATGCTCCTTCTCTGGATCTGTTTCTTTTCTTCTTTCATCTCCTTTTACCTGCCATTTTTTTCCTTTTCTTCCTCATCCTCATCCCATATTCCATTTCATCCTCGTTTTCCTTTCTGCTTTACACATCCCTTCTTTCTTCTCTCATCTCTTGCTTTCCTTCGTTAACCTCCCCGTTACCTCCTCCTCTGGCAGCCTTTGAGTGTGTGTGATAATCTTGCCAGGCTGTGTCCATGTATGTGTGTGTATGTGTGCTTTTTTTTCTCCCAGAGAGTTGAAAGACCGCCTGGATCCCTGGGGGAGTTGGCAGCCGAGACCTGCCGAGGGCCCAGCCAGCCCTGGGTCACCAAGCTAACCTCTTCCCTCTGCTTCGCCTCTGGCCCGGTGGGATAATAGGTGTGAGGAGAGGGGAGATGAAAGGGAAGAAAGCAGGGGAATGAGGATAATTCATACATGAGAGGAAATGCAAATACATAAGACACACACCCCAAGGTATTTAGTTAGTCATGCTTAAAAACTCGCTCTCTCTTTCCCTCTGTTGCTTTTATGTGCAGTTGTTAGTCATGCTGAACACTTCCAAAGTGCTCTTGTTTTTTCTTGCTGTGTTCCGTTGGTCAGCAGCAGCAGACAAACACTTACACACCAATTGCAGCATGACACAGATACTGATGTAAGAGGCCCAAAAGAACACAGAGGCAATTTAGCATGGCATTTGACTAGGGGTGAAAAACGGTACACAGAAGTCAACAGTCTGTACAACAGGAAGGATGTAACAAAAAATTACAAATGCCTCAGACTAGGTTTCTTTTCATTTATCTTCAACAGACAGTCGTGCGGATGACAGTTTGTTCCACCTGAGATAGTTGGAACAGCCTGTGGGCAAGGCAGGTTTCTTTATATAGCACCATTACAGACACAGGGCAATTCAAAGTGCTTTACAGGAGCATAGAAACATTAGAAATAAGATAAAAAATCTATAAAATCAGCAAATAAATAGATAAAGATTTAAAGAAATTGAATTTAAAAGACAATAAAAATAAAATCAAGAAAATAAAATTACAAATTAAAAAGCGGTTCTGTATCTTACTCATTGTAAAGCCACAGTAAACAGTAATGTTTTGAGCCAACTGAGGCGGCAATTTTGAGAATAAACAACTGAGTCATTTCGACCATGTCTTCTTTTGTTTACAGTCATTAGAACATTTAGTCTGGCACTGATTTGCTGCAGAGAAAGTAGAACACTACTTGTTTTACTTCACACTTGGTTGAAGGGATGTTATATCAAACAGACAAAGCTGCTCATTTTCCTCTTGTTTCCGCCGTATTAGGGCCGTTTTGTTTTTCATTTGTTTCCGTCCTCTCCTTCTGTTGAGATGCAACAGTATTTCACAAAGAAGACCCCTCAGGATTTTGTTATCTTCTGTATGGGAAGTGAGTTTCTGTCTCTATCACTACCTCATCGCGTTGCAAACAGTCATATCATTTCTGACATCCTCCAGAATTTCTCAGCTACTCTCTCCCTCTCTATCTGTTGTCCTCTCACCGTAGGCAGCAGGAAATGGAGTGTGTGAAACAGGATGTGAGGGTAGCCATACTTGTTTATTGTATAGTGAAAGCCCACAGCCAGGCTAGGAGCCACAGATGGGTGACAGAAATGGACAGAGACAGCGAGGTTAGGGACCCAGACAGAGGCTGGTTTTGTTTCCACTCTGTGTTTTTTATGCCTATGACGTCATTTCAAATCACAAAGAACGAGTGTTGACGTAAAGACACCAACATGTCCTCTCTAATGATGCACTGTAGGCTGGGACACCATGGATTTATGGGTAATTAGAGGATCCTGCTCTCTGCCTGTTGGAAAATAAAGCTTTTAACACTTAAACACATTTTAATACAGCAGCTTTTAAAAAAAACTATGTCACTTATGTAACAACAGTTATGAACATATTATGTACCGAATGTCACTTCAGTTATGTGATGTACATGATGTCACTTGACCACGCAAGTTAAAATAACTCACTTTGGATTTCACTTTCATTTCCGCCCATCAACAAGAGGTGGAAATGTTACAAGGCATGCTGCAATGTGCCTGCAAAGGGAGGGAGGAAGAAGACTGCATCTAGTTATCATACTGGATTGAAAATGCTTAAAAAAAATCAGCTTATCAAATGTTTCATAAACAAAGAAATGCATGCTCCATGTTTGTTTGACCTCAACGATGCACATAATCTGTTTTGGCGACTGACGCTGAATCTAAGCGTAACGTTTGCTTGCTGTAGATTCTATGGTATTTCAATTTCAATGTTAGGTTTTCAGCAGTGATAACATTTTGCAATTAGATATTTAGTTGCCCTCATTCCACTAATTATGGCCTGTCTTTGTTTCCATACAAGACATTACACAAAAACAGTATTTCTGTGTATTTTACCAGAAGAACTCGCATAGTGAACCCTCGTTACTTAGAGTACAGGTCCCCCACGCTATCACTGAGGTATACTGAGATGACACGTTGAACTCTTCACTGTCTTCACATTTCAAATAAGGATTTCGTCAAAGTTTATCTTCTCTCCCCAGTCGCCTCGCTTCCTTCCAACTCCGTCTCTCGTCCCATCTCCATCTCCTCCGCCCTTGTCTCTCTTTTTATTTCTGACTCCATCATTCCAACTTCATTTCCCTCGGCTTCTCTCAGCCTCATATCCATCACTGTGTCTTCTCTGTTGTCGTCACCTGTCTGACAACGTGCTGCTGGTGATTTGAGTACATCTGTATCCATCTGTATCACTGTCACAGCCTTAAGTGACTCTGTGTATGCAGCTGGTACATACAAGTACTCTGTATGGCGCCTTACACATGTGTGTTAAAGTTAAGTGAACACACAGGATCCCTTTCATTATCTCATCAGAATGTTTATTCGGAGACTTTAAACCTATAGCAGTTATATAGTACTTATTGAAAAATAAACTACTACAGACAACCACAGTATACTGTATTCACAAAATGGCTGTAAGTGCTATACCCAGTGTAAAGTGGAAACAGTGGCATCCTGGAACGTAGAATCTCAGAACAATAATATGCTTTGGAAATGGACCACTTCCTGTAAAATGAGTTCACACTCTGCTGATGTGAAAACATTGTGCCTCATCTAGAATTGCAGTACATGAGGCAGCCTAGCAGCATTACTGTATGTGTTTGCTCTAAAGACACATTGTTTAGGACGTTGCTTTGAAGGAATTTGTACGCAGCCATAAGAGGAATGGGCTTGATTTCAAATTTGCTGAATCTACTCCCTGCTGTGCTTTCTAATTTAGCTGTTTCATTAATGCACGTCAAACTGTCCCACAGATGCCCCCATTTCCCTGTAAAAAGCAACGTGTTCAGTCAGACAGCTTGCAGATGCTACCCTTCCTTCCCTAAAGCTAAATGTGTCGCTCCAAACATGTCTGCCGCTTTCTCATAGCTTACGTCTCCGTTGTGCACACTTTTTTTTTTTTTTTTACTCCTTCCTCTCAGATTTCCCCTCCTCTTCTTCCTGTGAGGCAGATCTCATCTCTCTTCATTGTCTCTCAGCCTGTTTCCACTCCTCATCTCCCTCTCCGTCTGTCTTCTCGCCTCATTTCTTATTGAGCACCTTGGCTCGGCATTACAAGGTTTCATTCTCCTTCTTTCCTTCGTCATCTTTTTCTATCTCTGCATTCGGTGTCTTGGCTTGCTTCTCGATGCCAATCTGTGTACCTTCCCCTCCGTCTCTACCCCTCTGTGTGCATCTTCACCTCCCTGTCTTCACGCTGGTAAAAATAGATGCTCCAGCACATCCTGAATTCCTAACAGAAAGTGTGTACTGCTGGATTTTGTGAGATGTGCTCTCTGGTGGTGATTAAAGGATTACACTGGCGATTTCTTGGTTCATTGTGAGGTCGTACTGCCCTAATTAAAGCTGCATTTTACCTTGCATAATGCAACATGTTTTGCCAATTATTTGTAGGGTTTTTTGTGAGAAGCTGCGGCCCCTCATAAAGCCATTCCAGAGGCTTTTCTACTTTGCCAATGTGTAAAATGTAGGCCTGAGCTGTGTAGATAATTTTTTATGTCTGTATCTGTATCCACGTCTGAGGGCTACTCCTCGGCACATGATCACACGCACACAGCCACCTAAGAAATGTTAAATAAAATACCAGAAGAAGAACAGGGTCACTGCACAGAGACAGAGAGCTGTCCAGCCAGCAGCTTACTTGAATTTGTGTGATTGTTCAAGGAGAATTTTGAAAGTATATAATTGACAGTTTGCTTAAAGCTGAATTAGTCAACTTTCAACTTTCCCCTCTCCTGTTGGTTCCCTGTGGTATTACTGTTGGCACCGCTGTCACAAACACAGAGTTACCAGCAGGAACCATTTGACCTAGAGACCCTGATCTTAGTGCTTTGAAAGAGCAGAGTTAAACACCTAATAAGTAGGCAGGTTTGTTATTTACCGATCTAGTAGAAAGAATGATGGTTTTGAGCTTTCTTGAGGGGACACATCGGCAAGGGAACAGACTTTGACATAATACCTGAACTCTCCATCTAATGAATACTCATCTGTTCGCTTTCTATCACTCCCCCTCTTCACCTTCTTTGTGTTCTCCATCAGCAGGGGCATTTTTGCAGGCAGAGTTTCAACAGTTATTCTTGTTCTTCCACAGTTATTCCAGTGACCTGGAGACAGCGATGTGGGAAAACACTCTCTTTTCCTGTTTTGGTTGCGTAATGGCAGACTCGCCTCCTTTGTGCCATAATGTGACCTGACGACAGAATGAAATGCACAGTGAAAGCTAGGTGTGCAGGGAACCAATCTATCCACGGATGGTGCCATTTTTCTTTAGCCATCACACTGTGCAATCAGAATTCACTTCAGAATGATAAGTAGATGCAAAAAAGTTGTCAACCGTGAGTTTAACCACATCCTTAGCAGCGTCCTGTCCAATGTTAGTGGTTATTGTATAACATTTGGGTTAAAGTGAACATATTGTTTGAAACTACAAATAATAAAGCATAAATCTAACCTTGTTTATTCATGTGACCTATGTACAGTACCATCAATTGCAATGTGTAAGATATTACATTTTTCTCATAGTACTGTACTGTAATACTAGAGCTGACTACCTCTACCCTGCAGTATATGAACAATGCTGCTCTGTATGTTCATGCTGTCATCATGTCTCTGTTTCTGAGACCTGCAATTTTTACTCTCAGTCTTTTTCATTCGTTACACAGCACCATTGTACAGCATGGCACCATGGATGTCGCTTCAAATGCATTTTTTAAGACCCCTCTACAGGGTTCTGTTCAGTTGGAAGCATCAATGAGTCAGTAGGGGACAAAGCCTTCAGCCAACTCAGAAAGTTAGTGTTAGTCAGCCAGCTAGCTGCAACTAATACAATCTGCCACTGAAAGTTATCGACTCTCAGAGATAACGAACCCATTGTTTCAAAAATTACCACAAACCTTTGTTCACCATATTTTGGGTGTTCTTGTGGAGAGTTTTATAGATTTTGTCTGCGTACACTTGTCTTATATACTATGTGTTAGTGTCTACATTCAGCTCTCTAGATTCTATATCATAATGGAAAGCCAAAAAAAAAACAAAGCTGCAGACTAGACCATGTTTTCGAAACACTGAAAGTTTGCGCTGTTAGCACTATCTGTGGTGAAACAGTGAAAGGACCCCATGTTCGTTTTATCTATCACAGCTTCTTAAACACAATACACAGACTACGTCTAACAAACACATTATCCATCCTCAGACTACCTACTGGCACACACCTATATGGCAAATATGGCACAAAGTAGCAGTGCGTCTTTTAGTGTTTCCTGGGAGGAAAGGCCTTCCCAAATATAAATGTAATCCTTACATAAACAAATGAATAAACACACAAACAGATGGATATTTGACAAAGAGTTTAGGCGGCTCTATGCTCCACTGCATCCGTGATTCGCCCTTTGTCTTTTTCTCTTCATCCTTCTGTCCTATCACGCCTTTGTTAAGTGCTGATGTCTGCGGAATATTTAGACAGGAAGTGCACTGTGGTTGTCCAAATATGGACGTAGATGACTGTACTCATTGGAGAAATATGTTGTCAGGTCCCTCAACAGGAAAAGTGCTGCCTACGCCTTCTTAATGACTTGCGCTTGCTCGTGTGCTCGTGTGTGTGTGTTTATGTAAATACCTAGTTTACAGACTCTTTGGCAGTAGTGGCTGGACTAAATATGATACATTTAAAAAATCTGCATATGTTACACTTTATAGTTCAAGTCTTTATACGAGTGTATTATGAATGGTGGTGTAATGCTTAATGTTAAAGTATCTTTGAAATATTATCCTTATCTTGGCTTAATGCCTCTAACACTGTGTGTTGACGGACCTATTAATTCCAACATTTTCTCACTTTCTGTTTACAGTTGGACTATTTCATCTAGTAAGCAAGCAAAACTGGTGTAGTGGGTGGTGAGAGCCCTATGTCAAGTTATCACTGGTAATTAGAGTTAATATCACACCATGTTGTTTTGAAACCACATAGCTCCATACGAAGCACAGCAAATATTAATGTTGAGGGGGAAAAATACCACTCTGCTGTGTAGGTGTTTTGTTAAGCGTGTAAGACAATTGGATGGAACAGATATTCAAGCTTATTGTTGAAAACACTGGTAGCAATGGCCCTTGGACATTGGTAAGACACAGTGTTTGTTCCAGGGAAAGTCTACTCGCCTGTGTTGAGACTTTTCTGCATTGATGTAAGATGCTGCAACTATACCATCTGTCCTTACCAGACATGTTGGTATTGAAGGTTTTTAAGTAAATGGCAGAAGGATAGCAGTATTCCCCGTAACTTCAAGACATTGATATACTGTGCTACCCCTGGGCCAAGTGTTCCAGCCCTGTGTGCAAAGTCTTCCATCCTGTCAGGCAGGGATCTGCCACCGCCAATTGTAGACGCATCACTGGCTTCACTGCACATCCTCTGCCAATTTTCTCTTTACTCTCCCAAGAGCATAGGGCTAACCATATCCGCCTGAAGGCAACCGCCATAGCCCTAGGGAAATGCTCAAGCTTAGCCTTAGATCCCAGTGGCACCTTTGCACCAGGCACATTTACAGTATGTAGTGTAACAGCCTGGAATAATGATACCAAGAGGCCTAGGAGAGACACACAGCTTAATGTGATCTTGACCCCAACCTGAATTGTGACAGTTTGTCCCTGAGTGGCACATGCCTCTTCTGTGTTAGTATCCACAGCTCAATCTGAGAATTCACCACTAAAGACAGAGGAACTGCATCCCCTGAGACATCTCCAGCCTGATCCTGGTATATCTGGGGTCTGGTTGTGATTGCTTCAGTAATTCTAACGACTGGTGACACTTGACCCATGTGAACACAGCCACAACTAGTGGTCTGGGGAGACTAGTGGCTGGCTGGCTGGTTGGTTGGTTGGTGAGTGAGTACAGTTTAATGCTGAGCCAAATAAAAGTTCAGGATCCAGTGGATTTAAATATGTTTTAGTTGATATTTGATAAGGCTCAATTGAATTAAAGGGGACTGTCTTGGTGGTGGGATGTGCTTTACTGAGTGCCATTCTAGTTATGATTATTAAATTCCATTTCCGATCATCCTAAATCCTGAACACTGTAGCTTTAAATCAGAAAAACAACCCTATGTGCCTTTCCCAGATCAGAATATAAAAATATCCATCCTTCAGGTTCATTATGACAAACTCCCCTGCGATTTTCCCTGGCAAATGGCTTCTCTAAACTTGGGGACTGCCAGAGATATTTGTCAAGTTCGATTCATGTAAATGAAGGCGAATCATATCCTTCTTGGAGATGTGTAAATACAATCCAGCCAACTTGTTGCCTGGTTCTGTTTGGCTCAGCTGCCAAAAATAGTGGCAGTTATTATTTACCAAGTAAATAATTAAGTGGCAGGCAATCAACCAAATGCAGGGTATGCGTAGCAAATGGTGGACATCTTCCACGGCATCATTTTCACAAAAGCCCCAAGAACAGCTAGCTTGCCAAGACAGAATTTAACAAGTAGCACTGGCAACGGCTGCCCCTCTCACCAAATGTCATCATCATCACACATCATGTCCCTCATGTTGGTTTACTCTTGTGGAATCTAAATGATCAGTGATGATACTGCATGGAAATGTGCTACAACTTCACAGGTGGTTTGTATGGGGTCACTTACCAGACATCACCTACCTCTTCTGTATTTGTTGAATGGTATAAGAACAAGCCAGTTGTTTGCCCTCAGTAGCACACAAACATTCCTGCACTATGCAATAGTTGCATCTTCAGCTCCATTGAGAGAGCTTTTTCTTGTTACCGTCAAATCTTAACAGTCTGTCCAGCTCCACTTACGGTTATATCACAGATTTAAAATTGAGACTCAGCGTCTTCGCGTAGCATGGCTATTGTAATACTATAGCAGTTATGTTAAACTTAACCACCATGAAAAGAACAGTTCTATAACTTTACAACACTATAATTTATTGAACATTTGAATGTTTTAGCTCCCTTATTGAGCAGGTGAATCCAGTTACCAGCTCTCAGAGGCAGTGTGTCAGTAAATGTGGCTCTTTGAGGTCAACAGATTGAGTTATAAGCTCCAGTTGTAGAGGGACACACGCAAACACAGCATTCATCCACCACACCGGTGATTCATATTTGATCCTCTCTCTAGCATTCTTATCTCTCGGCCCGGCTTCATGTCACTACAGCTGATATTAGAAATTGGTTGTCGAACCAAATTAGAGTATCACTATTTGAGGCAAAATATTCCCAGCTAATGGGGTTTGATTTAACATATTTTCAAAGGGAACCAAACAACTTATTTTAGGATCACACAGTGGAAGAGCTGCTATTGTTTCCTTATTCCCTTCATCCAAGAACTATTTATGAATTAAATTCAATGTAAACAAACACAGATTGTTTCATAGTATTCAAAGACCATTCTCCTTAATTATGGGGATGTCAGATGAGGTTTAAAGGGCTGATTGTTCACATTATAATGGTATCTGTTACGAGTTTAAGCCTGTGTATTAATAGATAAAAACCTTCAGAGAAATCACAGGGTGACTCTAATTCTGCAGCTTTTTATATTTCACACACGCACACACGCACACACACACGCACACACACACACACACACACACACGCACACATATCATCTTTCACTGTAGCCAGTGAATGATTCTCTGACTGTGAAGTGACAAGTAGCTTTTGATGGATAAATTTAGATTAGTCACACTCTCAGGTATTATGAAGTGATCACACACAGCAGCGTGCAGGTATTTTTATGCCAGGGCTAATACACATGCACTCATACCACACGCATGCACACACACACACACATGCACACACACACACACATACAAGCTGTATTTAGCCTAGTTATTGTGTTGGTTATGTGTATGTTTGCATGTGCAAACATATGCAAACAAACGCACACTCAAACACACATGCATTCAGTGGTGATCTGTATTTAACCTAGATACTGTGGTGATTAGCCAGTAGCTATTGATAAGTCTCTGACACATTAAAGGCAACGTGGCACATGCCTACACTCGCATACACACAAGCACACATATGTTTACATGTGTGGGGTTTAACTGCATCAGATTCAGGTATCAAAGTGGACTGAATATTCTCATTTATATCAATTTATACCTATTGGTGCAAACCTCACACATCTGTCGCCTGACCTTATTGTAATTACAGTGAGAAACACACATGACCTGACACAGAACAAAAGAAACAAACACTAACAAACTTAAATTGTGACATTGCCATTGACAGGATGCTTACATGGGTCCAATTTATGAAACACAAAAATACTTCATCGAACTTCATTCTATAAACTGTAGTCTTAAACTGATGAAACTGCAAATTTGAATCCTTTGCAAAAGATCTGTTTATGCTCATTAGAACTGATGGCCTTACATGACCTGCAGTGAATAATAAAAGATCCTTCTCCAGATAACTAGCATCTGACTTTAATTAAACATTTTAGGATCTGTTATAAATTCAATATTTGATGCTCTGTACAGTAGATGCAACATTTTGCTGATTGGCATTAGCATATTTATCCGAGACAGTTTAACTACATTGTCCAGATTGTTACCCAGATTTGCTAATCTCCTCCTTTTTTGAGGTCATTGTTCCACATTTCTTTCACCAGATAGATTATATGTAGGCAGTGAAGTATGTACTGTATCTGCTTACATTATTTTAGCCTTTTGTTCAGGTCATGGTTGTCAACAGGATTGTATAGACCAGATTTTAAAAAATCCATGTCAGTGTTATGACTGGTTTCAGTCTTATCCAAGTCAATAATGTAATACCAAAGCAACCTGAGGCCAAATTAAGACCAGTGTCAAAACTGAACAGTCTTTGCAGTTCTTCTTTGCAACGTGCTAAATTGAAGCTGATAGGGATTCTTCATTATCAACAGAGATGTATGTAGATCTGTCTGCTGGTTCGTTATGCCCCTCGGCATCCAGCTAATTAATACAAACTAATTAATGAGTAACCACGCCTAGGATCTCCTATCTTTGTGGTGCTGGGGACAACAAACAAAATATGAAAAAAAGATTTAACGTAACATTCTGACATTAGTCTTTCTTTGTTTGTGCGGATCTCAGAACTTCTCTACTCGTTCTCCAGCTCCTGGTCTCTTAGATCTTCAGAACAGCTGCTTTTAACTGTTTCACAATCGAGGTTAGTGGGTAAGTGAGATCTGGCTGACACATTAAAGAACAAAATGAAGGTGAACATGTTATAAAAGCCTTGGTTGCGCTTAGTGGTTTTATTATTTCAGAATTTATATTCATATATTTTTTTAAATTTATTCTTAAAAGCTTTTTTGTTGAACATTTCAGCATGTATTTTTGGATCTTGCCTTGTATTGTTGTTATCGTACCTTTTCACCACTATTTGTGCCTTTTTGCTACTGACTAATTTGTACAGCACTTTTGTCAACTCTGCTTATTTAAAAATGTGCTACTGTGCATAAACTTTTGTTTTTGATTTGATTTGGGCAGCTTATTTTTTTAGGTCTGATACAGTAAGACAAAAGAGCTGCATTGTAAGGACATGTAAATAACACAGTCGTTAAGTTTAGGGAATAACAATGACAGACAACTTCCTGAAGTAGTTCACTGTCTCTGTACATTTAGGATGTTTTGGCACAGCTGGGTCTGGCAAAAGCCACAGTTCTTCATACATCATCACACCTCTCATATTTTTTTTCTGTCTGAAGCAGCGAATCTTCACAATCTTGTTGCACTTTGTCTATTATTTCTGTGGGATTTTGAACCAATGCAGTATAAAAGTTTTCAGATTGTTCCTAGTCATGCTTTTCCAGCTATCTTTGTTTGCTATCTTGCACGTAATGTTTCCATACATTTCTTACCTTGCTTCCATTGCTCCTGCAGTTGATTTAATCTCTTTTTGCTGTATTTTCTAAGTGCACTGTAGTTTGAGGAAGTGCTACAAATATACAGATTTTTTCCTATAAAAAATACATACGTTCATACTTTTTTCCAGCAGAACCCTGCTTTACATTCATACAATTCAGCGCCAATGGCACCTGGGAGCTGCCAACCTCAGTCTACTACTTCTAGCTTTAGTGGATCAGGCAAGGAGGCCCCAGTCTTGCTCAAGGGCACCTTGGCTGTAGCTTTGGACAGACTAGAGTCAAAATAAATTATTAAATTCATATATAAAAGGCTGTTGCGTAAGTATAGTAGGAGTTTTGGGGGGGAAAGAAAGTACTGGAAAACAGCAGTTGACCTGACCACAACCCACTGTGTTCACTTTGAATGACTATTTTTATTGCTATGACACGATGGGACGCAGCGGTGCAAGGTAAACATTGGGAAAAAGGTTTATGCAATTTTAATATTTTCCCCAGAGTTGCGCTCTCTTAGTATCCATGTCTCTTGCTGTGATTCACCTTTACTTACTTTCTTTTCCCCCCATCCTTTTCTTTCTGTTTCTTAAAAATTTATGGTAATTCATTGCGACTGACTATTTTTTAAAACACTGAATACATTAAATTTGTGTGTGTATATGTGTGATTGTGTGTTAAATACGCTGCGTGTAAATAATGAAAGTGTGTGCTCATGTTTGAATCAGTGTAAATTATTTAACCAAGCCCACACACACACACACACACACACACACACACACACACACACACACACACACACACAAATCCATCTCCTGCAACATACTGCTAGCACGCCACAGCTCTACCTGTCTCTTTCTGTCTGTCTCTCCCTCTCCCCTCTCTCGCCCTCTGTGTCTCATTTCTTATTGAGCACCTCGGTTGAAAATTACAAGGCCAAGACAGTTATTTTCAGCAAGTCAACATCTCAGTAGGCCGACTTGGGACCAGCAGTTTCATAGTCTGCTTCAAACTTGACCACGTCTGAAGTACATCCTCCGGCGTGGCTCACAGGGGGCAGAAAGGTATAAAAAGTATTTATTTAGTAACTTTTATAACAACAGGATGGAGGATACATTGAGAGCAGGTCCCATGGAGGAGTCCACGGTTAAGTCAATCACAGACTGGACTGGTCATGTCCGGGCCCCTTTTCCAGATAACTTAGACGTTAAGGGCATTTTTGAATAGCATTTCTATCGATACTCACATTTTTAGGCATTTTCCAAAACAGCACTTAGGAGCAAGTGCACCCATAGCCCCCTAATGTTGGCTTTGATGAGAATGCTGAGCACACTCTAAAGTAGCTTGACGCATTTAACTGTCTGCAAGCCAAGCCGTGTATCAAAAATACATAAATCACAAAGTGCATGTGTTGTAAAGAAATGCTTTTATGCCTGGAATCGTTCAGTATGAAAGCGAAGCTTAATGTGCAGCCAGCAGTCGACTTTCAGCTCTCTGCCCTGCATGATTCATGGTGCTGGGTGCAGGGAAGTTTAAGAAAGTAAACTTGGATTAATGTTGCCGCTGCGCCACGCAGGCAGACGTTACTCAACTCAAAATCAAGCACTGGCGGTTCTGACAAGATGATGCACATCATCAAGTGTGGATGTCATTCTGCACTTTTTTCTGTATTAGATTTATTGGAAGACATTCACATTATAAATAGAAACACAAGAAAAGATGGTATGATGTCTAAATATGAACAAAATACACAAAATATTTCAATGAAACGTGCTGGAGTTTGTGGGTCCTCTTGCAGGCTCCAGAGCCTTTTACAACACTCTTAGATGTTATGAACACTAACTCAAGTAGGAGCATCTTAAAATAGAGTCTTCACTTACTGTGCTTTTGGGAAACACTTTCCTAATCCCAAGAAAGTCTGAGAGATGGATTTTAAAATCATTTTAGCCATAAAAATGCTTTTGGGACATGGGGAAAGACCATTTTTCTTACAGTGTGTAGTGAAGTGAGGTCACAATGACTAATAAGTGTGTTGGACATCTTTGGTGACATGGCTTCCCTAAAGGTTCAAACAAATTTCATTCCACTCTCAAAATGTAGTCTTCTATAAATGAACTGCTGGCTACAAGATATTATCATACTTCCCCCAATTATTGAGAGTGGTGTAGCAGTCCTGATTCCAACTCAAAGTTTTGTTGAAATGAGCTTTCAATTTCAATCATTGAAATACAAGAGTTGGCATTGGTATCAAAAAGAGGTACGATCTGGTCTCCTTTTGTTGAAAATTGCATAATTCCATTCCTACTATCCTCGCCATCCCCCATATCCATCATCTGGTGTCTCACTGTGGTTAGTTTTTCGCCCCCTGAGCACCTGATGGGATGTTCTTATTGGTGTCAATAAATAGCTATGAATGAAAAAGGAGCCAGTATTATAAACGACCACAGGAGGTGTGCTTGGAATAAAGATTATGCTCACAGGTCACCGACATTACAAGCAGCTTATTTTATGAGTTGTAAAGGTCAGGGCATTATTGCCTTCAGAGTATTCAATGTGGGCTAAAATGTAAATGCTAGAAGGAAAATCTCAGAGCTAAGGAGAGACTTCAGGCAGTGTGGAGAAGAGGAAGGACGATGAAGTGAAATACTTCTTAACGATCAACTTTCTTCTTGATGGCTGTCAGCACCGAGCTCCTGTTGATGGGGCTGTCAATATTGTGTTCTGACTGACTTCCCATGACAGATTTAAGGTAAATTACCACCGGGTAATTGGTAACGGGTGGTAAATAATGACTATAAATTAAGAGATAATGGTGGTCATTATTGAGCCATGTGCAAATGAGAAGAAGGCCCCCTCAACAAGAAACTTGTTACAGTTGGGAAAACAAGGCAATGTGTAAATGCAAATGTGATCGTTAGTGATTGGATTAAAACGTGTGTGAAGCCCATCACTCATATAGTGAGTGACAATGGTATGTTTAATGTTGACTTTCTTCGTCAGCACAACGTTTTATAAAGTCGCCCAAAAAACATACATGTTTGGAGGAAGCTTTTTATCATGTAGCCAAAACTATCCAAACCAACGTGGTACCCAATGACACTGACATAACAAGCAGGTGCACTTACAAGCTTCTATGAAGGAGTGGCATAAGTAGGCCTACAGTAAATAGGAGAGGTGGCATTACAATCAGTGTGTTTACAGGAGACAAACATTTTGCCCATGCCCTGGGATTTCGAGATAATGCTAGATTGACTTTGTGTGGTAACAGAAAGAAACAAAATCAAAACATCACTTATGACATTATATGTACTTCTATATATTTCAATGCAACATATATACTTATAAAAACTGAAGAGGATTTTTGTTTGTTTGTTTGTTTGGTTGGTTGGTTGGTTGTTTGGATGTTGTTGTTTTTTTCTCTCATCCCAGGCTCTCTCCCTGTAACTGGTTCACTAAAATGTTACATTTTTTAAAGCCAACTGAATATTATTCATATCTGGAAAACTACTAAACAGCGTGTAAGCCATAACATATACTGTAGAAAACAAAGAAAAGGGCCTCTACTAATTTTAGTTTCATTAATCGCGGCATATTGGTGGTACTCTACCGTAGCATTGCAAAGAATGAGCAAAGTATCTGTTAATTAGCAAGTACAGAGTTGTTGCAATGAGTCATCATAGCAATAAAATAACAATCTGACAGCAGCCTGTCTGTCCTCTGTTGAATGTAATAACTGGAGACAGTAATGGTGCTGTTTTCAAAAAGTCAATGATTATTGTGATTGGCTAAAATGGGGCTGTTTACTAATTGCATGGAACATCTCCTACAAAGATCGTTAATAGCTGTCATTAGCAAGAACATAACAGTGCAACATACAGACAAGGAATATGAATATATGGCATACAGGGATATTGATGTTAAAGACATTAGCAGCACGTGTTCACAGATATACCTGAATGGTAGCTCATTATATTTTCCAATCAAAGTTACAGTTAATTTGAGTCTATGTATTATAAAGTACATAGTACAGTGTGTTGTTACAGTTTTGATTTGAATTTCAGAATTCAAGATGAATTGGTGTGGACTCCTCTGTGCAAATTTAATGTCTGGTTGGATCCTCTTTCAAGTGGAAATCCAGTTTGACAAAAATAGAACATTCAAGCAATTGACATTCAAGGTAACATTCAGAACTACGGGGGCTGTTGGGGATTGTCTCGCATGCGTGTTGGAGACTCTAGCTGTTCGATTGCTTCTGCACCGACACAGAAAAAGTCAATAGTTGACATGTGAGGGGAAAGCAGTAGGGTGGGCGAACATTTTGGAAGGAAAGGCAGCTCTTCCTGTAAGAAATATCCTTTCAGTGAGATGCGCCACGCTTTGGTTACCCAGCGAGAATTTAACCATTTTACTCTTTATTGTTTGGGAGATGAAAAGATGACCGATTCTTGGTTATCATTTTAACTACAATCTCTCTCTCCCTCACACATTCCTTCTGTCTCTGCCGCCAATACAGTAGAAAATGAGATGAGATATGTATTGGCTCAATAATATATATATATATATATATATATTTATATATGGGCATGGCCATGAGAGAGACAAAGACATTCATGCTTCTATATGCCCCATTTTGTGTGTGGCTATTTTCAGACATCACACACGAGCACACACACGTACAGGAACAATGTGTCATTACAAGCTAATGCCATAATATGTTTGCCATGGCCTCCCACAATGCCTTGCTCCATAGGCCAACCCCATTTACTAATCTGCATATAAACAAACAAAAACGAGGTCTTTGTGTATGTGTGTGTAGATGCATGTGTGTGCGTATCCTTATGTAAGCTTGCAGCCTCTTCTTGCCTCAAGGATGATGATGGAAACTGTTTGTCATCCTCCCACCTCTCTCGAGCTATCTCTCTCTCCTGCTCTCTGTCTCCATCCATTCAAATCAAATGTGCTTTATTGGCAAAACAGAGACATTTGCAGGCTAACATAACACACACAAATAGCTCATTAATTAGGACTTTAAACACGCATATTGACAATGATGTACGCTGTAGGTTTGTTACTCAAAGGGTGTCACACAGTGTCAGATGTTAAGCTCTCCACACAGTGCAGAGTGGAGGCGAGTTATGATGCTACAGTCTGTTAGTAGATACTACAAGGCTTCCAAACAGCCACTAGGAGAGGAAATGAGATTACTAATGAATTAATGAATGAGTGTGCAAATTGGGATTACGTAAACTACAGCCTACCAGTACATGTAACTGAACAAATACAAATACGTTAAAACAATAAAAGCTTTAATGAGATTATGTAGCTCCTAGAAATAAGCAGCTTCTTATACAATTTTCAAATAACTTTTACATTTGTCAAAAAAAAAAGTTGATATCTCACAGCTTTCAGCTGTTACAGTTATGAAAGAGGAAAACGCTCCATTCAGTGAAAGTCAACCTTTCACAACCAAAGGCTTCCATTAGGTGCCTTCTTCACAGCACTTACCTTTATATTGGTGCAGCAACTTGCAAGCAATTTAGTGTCACTCTTCCCAAATTGACCAATCACAGAAGAAGAAGTGCAAGTTAAACTGGTTGCTGTTATGTTTCACAACAGCAGAAATGGTGGAAAAATAAAGAAATACAACAAATAAAGACTTCTTTATCGAGGTAGATCGCCTGAGAAATGTATCATAGAGCATGTTTTAAGTTACTAAACTAAACCTGCCTAAACTTGGTGCAGATTTAGGAATGTTTCAGGTTTTACTCAGTGCACATATCAAGCTTTAGATTTAAAGCAGCAATAAGCAATATTCTTCATAATAACAATGTATGAAATGACAATGTGAAATGTAATGTGACAAGCATTGCTCGCAGTGATGAACTTGCAGATAATTATCACCTGAATCTACAGCTGGAGCTTTACTGTACATTTCAGCTGATTGTTTAGCTGTCCAACCTGCAGCCTTACTTTTTAAAGGCAGGCAGATACAATTAGCAACTAGCTTCTGAACATAGTGGAGCATTTCTAGCTAAGTAGTCAGATATTTCCCAAAAAGAAAAAGGGAAAGGACTTACATTTATCAAAGGCCAGAAACACAACTCCTAATGTTGCTGTCTCTGCTGGTTGTGTAGCTAACAAGTTATTATCATCTTTATAAGGGGGGTATAATGTCAGTGTCGTGTTCACAGCTTAAACCGCTGCCCCAAAGCGACAAATTAAATCAAATGATATTGTTTTAGTGTATATGAATATACAATTACACTACAAACTTCAGGTAAATAATTCATGACGTGTAATTACTTATAATGTTTTAAAGTAGTGCCAAGACTCCTTTCATTAGCTACGATGCTATTTGATGACATTTCAAAAGTTTGCCTAATGTCTTCTGGACACTCAAATGTCCAGAGCTTCTCTTGTTCCTGTCTTTTTTTCTGTCTCCGTCAGTCTCATGTGATCTTTCTTTCCCATACACTGCATTTCAGTCCATTACTGTCACTGTCAGTCTCTTCTATAATCTAATATAAATCAGCTTGACCCAATTTAGACTGTTTAAATAAAATATTCATTGCCCCTTCCCAATTCATGATTAATAGTTTTTTCACCCTTGAGAGCCCATTATGAAAATAAATCCTTTCAGAGCATCTTGATTCCTGCCGGTCTTTTAGTATTTTTTCTGATCTTCTTTCCAGTCAACTTTCTTTGACATCAGAGTTTCATATTGTGTCATATTCTTATAAATTTCACGATTGACTTTTCCTTAACCCTAGTATGTTTGCTTGAGAACTACAGCAAATCCTGACTATAAAATATTCATGCTGATTATGGCTATCATCTATTACTTAGTTTTTATAATAAGTATACACTCAATCTGTTCCCACATGGGCTTCAAACAGTGTAGAATAGTTTGAACACACTTACACACTGACAGTATTTTTACCAAATGTAGAATATATGGGAAGACCAAAGAAAACAGTCTGTTACTGCTTGAAGTCATTTACAGGTCAACAAACTGTTAAGACCGTTTGCCATTTACGTTGATACATTACCAATTCAAAGCGAATTTGGATATAATTGGCCAATTTTGGCCAATAACAGATATGCCAATATCAACCGAGAAATTTGAAAATTCTTTTATTAGAGTGCAAAATAAGATGCGTGGGATACATTATAATTATTATTCTCAGTAATTTTACTGTTTCAGTGAAATGGTGTCATTTCAGTAAAAACTAGAATGGCCCACAGTAGAGCGCATACCTCCACCAAGGTCCAACATTCCTCTTCAGTTCACTCAAGCCCAATTCAGTGTCAAATAATGGATCTGGATCTTTATTTGCATCCACATGAAATTGTTCTCACTCATAGATACCAGACACCTCGCAACATCTCGCATTGTTAACGGTCCAGTTTGCAAGAAGTCCCAACTCATCAAATACTGATGCTTTGGGATGGCAGTCAACCCGACCTACAATTACAAAGTGTCAGTATTTGACAAGTTATGAATAAAACTCAAAAATCAACTTTCTTTCAAATTGGACCCTTAAAGAAGGTAAGAAAAAAATCCTGGATATGTTCCTTTATCTGGCAGCGCACCAAAAGTTAATTTGGTATTCTGGGCTGAGACCCATCCTCCATCCAAGTTTCATGGAAATCAGTTCAGTAGTTTTTTCAAATTTTTACAAATGAACCAACTAACCAACCAGCAATCGTACGTGGGTGAAAACCCAACCTCCTTACTGTTAAACTATAAAATATCCTGCCTCCATTGTCACAAATGTTTGATAACCACATTTGAGGGACCATTGCAAAAAATGTGTGTATAATAGCTGATATATCTATATCAAATTTTTTATTTCCTAATATCTGTAATGGCATCGGCGCCAAACATAAAATATCAGTTGAGCTTGAATATGTGGTCTGTCCTCTCCAAATAGTCCGTTCAGTATTCCTCCTAATACTATCCAAGTTCAAATATACCCTGAGATTCTGTGAGGGCGTGAATGTGTGGGTGCACGTGGACGTCTGCTCTCTCTCTGTGTGTGTGTGTGTGTGTGTGTGTGTGTGTGTGAGAGAGAGAGAGAGATAGACTGAGACAGGAAGTGTATTTGGCAGTTTTGGTCTCAGTTGGACCTGATTGTTAAAATCAAAATATCTTCATGTTTGTGTTTCAATCTGTATGTGTGAGAAAATTGAAAACATCGAGTCTGCTTAGTTCTTTCCCCAGTGTAAATGCCTAGGAGAATAAAGTGTATTTTTAAAAACAGGGTAGATTAATAGGATGTTTTTTTTTGTACTGAAATGGAACGTGTCTCACCCTCTTCTTGAAGCCTGCGGCAGGGGAATGTATCCATGCGCTGTGGCAGTTTGGATGGCAGGGTGAAATAAAAGGTGTCATTTTATCAACATCAAACACGTCTGGCCTCTTAGAGGACGAACACATACCACGGCAAAGAAACTCACAAGACAAGAAAGCTTTGGCTTGTTCAGCGTGAGTTATGAAAGACACTGCTGTACTGTACAGCTAACACCTCTTAAGGCATTTTTCACACCTTTCTGGTTTGCAGTAGTCATTTTTAACCCTTGGAAGGTTTGTTTGGGTGTATGAGAGCTCGCACTGAGACCTCGCTTACAGGCTGTTTGGCACTACATTTCTAAGCAAACCTTGAAGCTTTGTTTGTATTCAGAGCATGAGCTACCACAGAGACAAAAATACTGAGGATTATGGGTTAAATCAGATGTGAACTATTACTTAATGCCACACTCCTTGATTTTGTTATATCCCAATATTTCCTCCCTCCTCCTACGCATGTTTTGAAACTCATTTTGCACAATACGTACCCGTTTGAAGGTGGGCTAGGTTCTCAACTTTCCGAGTTCTCACAAATTTTAACACTGCAGTGTCTTTTTGCTGCCTGTGTTTTCAGCCGATGAAGATGTTCCTCTTACAGTACAGACGATTGCTTTCACAAAACACACTCAAGTATGTGTGTGACGACTCAGAAAGACTGATCAATTCATGTTTTTACATTGACCTTACATACATTCACATCACCTCGAGGTTTCGCTTTCAATCCGAATGTATCAAAAAGAACTCATACTTTTTGGCTACATCTTGTTAGTGTTGCTGAGAGCACAGTGGTAGTTTTCAAGTGAAATGTCAAAATCCATACCGTTACCTTACCTTACCATACCTTTAAAAGAGTGCTACATTTTAAAAATAGATTCACCTGGGTTCCTTGCAGTTCCAACCAGGAACACCACTGAGTTCTCAGGGGTAATGGCGAGGTCATGGACAGGAGAAGCGTTCCCTGGAGGGATAGGCAGCTCAGTCTTGTCAAAGAGGAGCTTCAGGTCCTGTGCAGGAACTGTACATGCTAATGAGAGATTTGTGCTGCCACCTGGGTATCCGACTGGGGAAAAGACAGGATTGGTTCAGCTGCTAGTGGGGTGGAAAATGATTTTGCATTCATTCTTCCCCTGCCCTCTATGACATATACCCTTCTGTCTGTACTGAAGAATAGCTTACACGGGTTAAGGATAGGGTGTAATGCAGCTGACATAGCTCCCTTCTATTTTCATCCTGGTTCAATGATGGCACCAACAATCCTTGATCCTTCATGAAACAATGAGCTGAGAAACCATTTCCCATCAGATACTTGTCAGTATCGATCATGCACATATATGCATTTTGAGGGATAGTGGTAGTAATGCTGTGACATAGAAATTGTCTTGTGAACACGATATCAGATAACCAGTGATGGATGCACTCTGGTGGGTTTTGAAAAACAATGCTGTGATGTAATGGTGTGGAAATAGTGTTTCAGACCAGATATTACACAGCATCACCATGAATCAGGCTCTTAAAGTGCCACTGTTAGGCCCTCACCACCGAGATCTCCGATTACACATCTTCCTCCGTCTCTTTCTCTTTTTATCTTTTACTGCTTCCCTTTCCTTCCCAGTCAAACACATAATACCTTTGAGTGTGTTTGAGTATTGGATCTAAAATCAATAGTCAAGAGATGCATGTGTGTCTGAATATACATCTGGTGTATACTTGTGCTTGTGTGTGTGTGCATTAAACATGCATTTGCATTTGTGGTTAAGGGTTTAAGCGTGTGTGTGTGTTCCATTGTTATCAGACTGACCTTGGCGGTGATCATCTCGTATTCCTGGCAGCTCATGTACTCCCATACATCATCCAGCTGGCTCTATCTGCCTTTCATTGGTTTGATTTCATCCATTAAGTCCAATTCAGTCATGGAAGGAACATAGTGCTGGAGGCGTGGAGGCAGGTTAAAGAAAGATTTCTCAGCCTTGATGCAATAAACACATGCATGTGCAAAATGACTCGAGGCTCGATATGAACTAGTGGAAGGATTGGAATTGACTGTCGGCTAAACCCCTTCACTGAACAGCAATTCTTCAGTATAGGTTGGCAACTGTTACGAGGCACGGGAGGCCTGAGAAGCTTTGGATTTCATGGTGAAGCAGCGTGGCGGGGGCTGTAATACGAGTTGGATAGAGATGTCTTTTTTCTAGCCTTTTCAAAACCAAACACACAAGAGCAGAAGTAGTGGATAAAAATATGTGTTTATGTTCTGCAGTCATCAGCATGCCAGCTATGTAGCACACTAGCTGCGGTAGTAATAAGTTTACAATCCACCTACTCTAGCTAACATGACCCATGATAGCTTTACATTTGCTAACATATTAGGTAACATTCATCTCAAAAGCCTTACTTCTGGAACATTACAAATGAACAAAGTATGTAAGTTAGCAGCCAAACAGGCTGCCTACATCTTTAGCCTACGTTTTTGAGAAGGTATGATGTATGTAGCCATTAAGAGCATAGTCCATCTTCATTGTGAAACACCAGGCAGATGAGGGTCAATTGTTTGTGTGGTTGGGGTTCCTTTCATTTGTCTGCTTATGTGTGTGGCCTATGTTTGTGTATCTGTGTTTTTGTTTCTATGTTGGTGGCCGGTTGCTCATGTGCTTATGTAAGGCCAATTCAATGTTCCTGGTGCTAGCCTGTGTGTCTCTGTGTGTGTGTTTATGTGTGTATTTATGTGTGTGTTTGGCCTTGCCCAGTGCAGCAGACTCAAAGTGCACTAATTGAATAAGGAGTAATTGTGATGTATTTAGGCAGCTGCTGACCCCATTGTTCGAGTGGGTAAAGCCATTAGTTTAAGCGTAAGGTTTACTCCAGTGGACACACAAAATCAAAGCGTAAGAGTGGAAGCAAGCGAACAGGAAGGCAGCGGGTTAGTTAAGTGGTGAGGGTAGTGGTGCTTTTTTGTTGTGCATTAGATGGTGGTAGAAAAACAACCAAGGCACAAGCTTGATGGCGCCGAAGAACATGGAAACTATTAATTCACTCAATAAAATGGAAAACTGGAGCTAAAAGATTTTCTAGCAGCAAGGGCAGTATACTATAACCTCTTCTATGCTTTGAATTGAAATCTGTGTGCAGAGTGATCAAAATAATTGCACTCAGCACAAACTTTGTCTTGATTGTCTAAAATATTGTATTTAAAGTGCATCTCCTGTCAATACTGAGGTGCAATAATGAATGAAAATCCCAACAACTTGGGACATCGTATGGGACCTTTAAGGGCCTTTACAATGTAAAGGTTAGCAACGTTAGCTAGCGCACAAATTGGCAACCACTTGAGGGGGCAGATGATTTGGGGGAGATGGATTGCCACATGTAGTGTTATCAACAACTTCTTTAAATTCCTATAAAGTGCACACATTATGGATGTAAAGAACCACATCAGCAAACTCTGATAGGTTACATTTACTAAGCTGTCATGTCATGTTAGGTCGTGTTTAAGCAACCTTTCAATCTGAGGTTCAACCTTACTACTTATTCTCAGGACACAGTGAAGACAGTCGAACCATATGGTCCTTTCAGTATCTGTACGGAGCTTTTAATCATATCACAAGTTTGCCTAGCTTTCTTTTTCATTACAAATAGGCAACTCCATCTGTTGATGAAGATCAGGAGATTTTTTGCATACACGTTTTTAATGGTGTTACGTAATATGTTGACATGTATGATAAATATCATGGGAGGCACATGCATGCATATCAGCAATAATACAATCGACATTCCTAACAACAGAGTACATTATCTTAATCTCTGTATGCTATATTCCATGACAGGTGATTGAAATACAACAGAGCAAAAGCTCCATGGCAAATGAAATGACTGAGATACTCTCTGCATTAGAATAATCTCTTATTACTATATTCTGCTGCAGCCAGCAGGAATCGGACTAATGAAGGACAAATCTGCATAAGCGTCTTTATTTCCACCACTATCCTAGAAATATCTGTACAGTAATCTCAAAGAGAGTCTATTATGAAATAGTGTCTGTAATGAACTCATTTTCTATGCCACTTAAATCTTTTAAGGTAGTATGGTTGTGTGGATGCTGGAGCTGAATGGTACGTTGCACTAAACAACTTTGCTCCTCTCAGCCAGAGCTGAGCACATTGAGACTGTTGAAGAACACTTCAACATATGAAGTGTTTTCATATCTCTGACATGACTAATCTATTTTAACAACACAAGTACCATAGTAAACTACCTGACAATCATCAATAAAGAGCCCTGGATGGATGATATTTTAGGATGATGTAGTTGTTTTCCTACTTTTTACTTTACCTTTCTGTTTTATTTCACACTTTGTGACAATAAATTTGTCATTCCAACTTTTTCCAACTTTTGGATGCTAATGAAAGAATAATGGAAGCTATATGATGTTTCCACTGACAGATGTTTTACACAAGTTCTCTTATGGCTGTAGCAGTCCATCACATTGTTATATTCAAGCTGTTTTGGTTATCACATTTCCACAATTCTGCCTGAGAAATGTGGTGTATGTGAAAGCTTTTGTTTCTGCTCTTGAATTCTGCATTAGAAGTACAATTCTATGTGTTTGTCCAATAGCACAGCACGAGATTCTTCAGCCATTGAGGCATCATGGAGCTGTTGTTCTGTCGCTCAGCATCTGATTAGCTTAGCTACAGTTTATTAAAGGTTTGGCTAAATCAAAACTTGCAGAAGGATAAATCACAGCTGGGTGCTACTTTGGACTTGATTGCTGTGTCAAAAGGGGCAGAAAGTTCTCACGCTTGGAAAATGGTCATAAATGATGGTCTTAGCTTTCTGATTTTCAGGTTCAGCCCACTATATCACTCACCACTGAGGAAATAATTTTAAACAGCCTTCCTCTGGAACAATATGCTGTACAGTGTGGATTTTATCATTTGTAGTCTATTGTTTGTGATTTTTTTTTATCAGTCTGTCTCCTTACATTCTACTGCAGTATCTGTAAGTATTACTTTAAAAGAAAACTGCAGTTTGTTTGTTTTTGCATTAGTCAATATATTGACCTACTTTGTTTTTAACCCTCTTTCTTTCATAAAAAAAATGTTTACATTTTAAATGTAAAATTAAAATGTTTGATTCGTGAAGTCATACAAGAAGAAAAAACAGACACTGTGGGAAATTAATGAAATGGCCCTTTTGCTGAAACCAATGACCTTAAAGCTCAGATACAATGAATTCTAAGGGACAGTTGGGTGATTTGTACTGGACGCAATGACTGGGCGCAGGCTTCAGTAAGGGTTCAGTTTTACCCTTGACACAGCCATGGTTTAAGATATAATATGATTTTGTTCTAGACAACACACGGTTTAAACCAGTTTTAAACCTTAAACCACAGCTAAGCTGATGACAGAGCAACAGCCTTCATAGATTACATTTAACATGAGGGTTTGAACACTCACAAAAAACAAAAATCACTGGATTTTTTTTAAAAGAATGTTGCAATGTCTGGTTTGCTATAACACATCTGACCTAAAGTGTGAAAAATCTGATCAGGAAACACAAAGTTGACAGAAATCTTCAACTAATGCTTCTTGGCAGCTTCAAAAGACTTTGTATGTGTGAGGACTACCAAGCCGTTGCTTTTAACTGCCAAGTCGTTCCGCTGGTTATCCCCCCGTGAGATTTGAATGCAGCATTAGATCAGTTTCAGTATATGGAGCGTGGGGAGAATCCATTCGTGCTGTCCGGGAAGTCAGTTGCTCATCAGTGAGCGAGCCAGGGGTGAAACTGGCTTCATGGAAGACCTTCAGGGAACTGGGGTGTCAGTGTGGAAGGCTTTCAAAGAAGGTGGATAAAGCGGGCAGCACACACACACGTGTGTGAAACAGAATCGTATTTTACACACCGCTACAAACAGAGCTTAATTTGTCTTCCTCACCCATAATCCCTTTGGTTAATTCACCATTCCATTTGATCCCAGTGGTCTTACATGTCACCTCAAGCTACACCGAGTCAGTATCTGGTGTATGGAGAGGGGTTTCTGTGAAATTGAGCTCAATTCTGGTGTAATCTCTTTTTCCATGTGTACGAGTGACATGTAGCATATGCGTCCTTTCCTGTATAGCCAGCGTTGTATATGGTCTGCATGTCACGTACAGGCGTGACCGTGCGACAACAGCCTCATCCATCCTTGCTCATCTCTTCTCGCTAAATGAAATTCGTCCCTCTCCCCCTTTTCCTTTCACAACTCAGCACTCATTTTAATTAGCTCGCTCTCTGATCTCTCTTTCTTCCTCTCCCTCTCTGATAATTCTCCCTCGTTTCCTTTCCATTTCTCTGTCTCTCTCACTCATTCGCTCTCATTACAGTCATTTCTCAGTGTAATTAATGAGCTGATATCTGCTTTCGTGTCACAAGGGTCATGAGCCTTCTCCGTCTCTCTCCTTCTCTCTCTCGCTCTCTCTCTCACTCGCTCGCCCCGCTTGCTCTTAATGGGGCGCCAGTGCATGTGAGTCATGCGGCGCTCTATTTAGCTGCCGCTCTGTCCGTCTGCTTTTCTGTCTAAGCATTCAAATATAGAGGGAAAGGAAATAAAACAGAGTTAACCTCCAACATCGTAGCTCAGTAGTTATACAGAGAAATTATATATATATATATATATATATATATATATATATATATATATATATATATGTATATATATATATATATATATATATAAATAGATAGAGAGAGAGAGAGAGAGAGAGAGAGATACAGACAGAGAGAGAGAGAGGGAATGGCTTGTTAGTCCATCACTGTGATGTCACAGTTTGCAAAGACGAGTCTTCTGACGCCCATCAAACCATCACAACTACTATATTTATCAAGATTAGGTCTGGTATACAGTGTCAGGGCCGGCACTGAATGATGAGGATGGAAATATTCTATATTTTGTTTTTATTATTGTAAACAAATCCCATGTAAAAACAAAAAATACATTTATTCTAACAATAAATATTGTTCTGTGTATGTGAATCCTGATAGAGTTTATTCCTCTGTGACATAAATCTCCATTGTGGTCCCAAATCTACTAATTTGCACAAAAGCTATTATTTTCATTAATCTGCGGTTACAACATTCTCACTCCCAACTCAACAAATATGGCAGCTGGTCAGTGGCCACAAGCTTCAAACTATGATGCGCTACCCAGACTGTTATCAACGAAAATATCATACTTTGGGTTAAAGTAACTGCCTTCAGTCAAGTAATGTAAGTTGCATAAGTGATGAAATCCATGTCACGTTAGGTTGTTTGTATGTTAACTTACTTAAGAAACTTAAAAACAAATAAATCTTGACTCTTGATCACACTCAGGAGGTGAACCACAGCATGCAGAGGAAATGTCCAGTAAACGACCCATCCAACTGCCACACAACTCAGCCAAAACTTCTCTCACTCTTTATTTTGTTGCACTAGTGGAGTGCTTCAAGAAGTGACACTAGATGGCGTAACTACAGGATCAAACTTAGAAGCGTAGATCAGCTGACCAGACTGCTGGTTTTTACAGGATACAGATATGTGTCTTAAAACAGCAAGTCATTAAATTTATGTTTATGTATAAGCAGGGTTAACACGAGCAGTGACAGCTGCGAGTCCAGGCCACGCAGTTTAACTGACAGAATATACGTGTCTGGGAAGTGCAGTGCAGAGATGTCACAGTAATGATTTCACACCACAGATGGAGGCTAAATTGAACCAAAATGTTTTTTGATTTTAACACCTCAACTGCTTGCTTCTTAATGAGGGAGAATCACAGCTCGCTGATGAGATCTCTTCCTCTCCTAGAGTCATTCATTAGTGTGACTTGCGTATTTTATTACACTACTGAATCAATTCATGACATTAATGACAGATAAACATGTACACATTCATTTAAATAGCCTGGTTTAATTGGTATTTTTGCTTTCCAAATATTGTATTCTCATCTATTATTTTATCGAAGTGCCTCCTGATACTGACACATCGTGCTCTGTTTTCCATCGTTCATGCATCACTTGCTTGTATGATCACTGTCTTATACCGATCCATAAAGCATTAATAAAATATTTGTTACAATTATTAAAGCCAGTAGTTGCAACTTGTTTTAACCTTTTAGTTCCAGGATTTGTCTGATTGCATCTCTTCACTGACAAAATGAGTCACTGAGTTTTAATGCAAAATCTTTTCATTGATTTTTCTGATATGATTAAGTGTGAGAAAAAACCTTAACTTTCACCCTCACCCAGCCTGTGTTGTGTGTGTATTAATTTGTATGTATCTGTGCATGAATGTGTGTGTGAGTGAGAGAGACCGAGAGGGTGTGTGTGTCTGTGTGTGTGTGTGTGTGTTTGCACTGTGATCCCTTTAATCCTGATTCTCCCATGTCCTTCAAACTCCAATCAAGGTTGTCATTAATGAGCGTTTTCTCTCTCCCTGCCTCACCCTGCTCTCCCTCTCTCTCTCTAAACCTTTCCTAATTAACTACAAGCGCTGCTGCTTACTAATGATGACTGGGTATATGTGTGTGCGTGTGCACGTACGCGCATAGCAACACTGCCGAGCTATAAATGACTAATAAACCTCTCCTCTGGCTTGATTAGCGATGCCTAAAAGTTGGTGGTGATTCAGTTCAGAGGCCTCTGGGTTCATCTGCTCATGTCTGGTCATTAAGATTTTTAACTTCATCGGAATCACATTCACTCAAGGTGTCAAGATGAACACATGTTCCGTGGTTATTCATCCATGTGTGCCCACACGTAGTGACTGTTGATGCATACTGACACATTGCATTGACAACAAGTCCTGGAACAGTGCAAGTCATCCTTCTCCATACTGCACTTATCATCATCCCTTTAATTTATACACTTCACTTCTCCTACAGCTCTCTGCATTCAGAGAGGCCTACAGTTTAGTAGATGTAGAAGGAAGTGCGGTGGGTGATAAGCAGTCTATTAGTCCAGCGTTGCATGAGAAAATGATAGTGAACAGAGTGAACACAGTGTGTGTGCAGTGTGAAGCACACAGGTTTTGCCTTGAATTGCAAACTGATAACCTTGCAGACAGACTGGGAGGAAATGCCTTTGTCTGTCTTTTCTATTATTCATTTTCAGAATGGCTTCTACTCTTTGTATTGAAAAAGTAACTATTGAAAAAGTCCAATGTCATTAACGACTCCATTTGTCTCTGTCTTCTGTCTCATTTTTCAGGTGTTGTGTCCAGGTGGGGTGGTAACCATGGAGAGACTGTGGCTGTGTGTGATGCTGGCAGTTGCCATGGCAGTGCGGGCACAGATATGCCCGAAGCGCTGCGTATGTCAGATCCTGTCACCCAACCTGGCGACCCTCTGTGCCAAGAAAGGTCTTCTGTTTGTACCGCCGAACATTGATAGGCATACAGTGGAGCTGCGGCTGGCTGACAACTTTGTCACAAGGTAACAGTCACACCAATCATACTACTGCCACCAAGAAACAAGAACATTATACCACTAATACTCACACTGCTGCTGTTGTTCCTGCCTTAACAGTATAAGTCCCAGTACAAAGTTTGTAACAGTTGGATGTCGTGAAACCATAGCCTCATTCATGTAAATGAGACCACTACTTTGATATAGTGGAAGTGCTTCATGGTTATCTGGGGGTGGAAAAAGTTTAACCAGGCCAAATTGCACTGCAATGGCCAATCAAATACATGGCACATTCTTGGTGCAGTGTTTCAGCTATCTAGTTATTACTGTTCTTTTACCATGAAAGTCTGCTGAAGTCCAAAATATTTCAATCCCTCCGGTCATAATGTCCGCTGAAAATAAATCCCTTGTGTCCTTCTAGGGACGTGGAGCACCACCAATTCTTTCTTATTGGATAATCCTCTCTCGGTGGACCATTTTGTAATGTAAAAAAAATATTTCTACCAGTTGCTGTACTTTATGACAAAAAATAAAGTCATTCTTAGAGACAGAGACAGTATTCCAGCCCGTTCTCGTGCCCAGTGCGTCAAATACAGCAGCCTGGTCAGTGGCCCTATGCCTCACAGTTTGACGCTTTACAGTAGTTACCACTGTAGCATCATTTCTGGAAGCACACCTCCAGTGCAGGTTGGATGGGTCATACACGGGACTTTCTCCCTGGAGACCAGGGTTTGCTCTCATGTGTGACCAAGTGTCAAAATGGATTTATGTTTAAGTTATGTTAAGTAAGTATGTTAAGTCATGCAAATCACATTAGGTTAGTTACATAGGTGATGTGACTAGTTATTTAAACCCAAAGCATGATCTTTCCCTAAACCTAACCAAGTAATTTTGTGCCTGCAACATTTCACAACATTAATAACAGTCCAAAGGTCATGCCATGTGAAATGTTTATTAGCAAGCTTTATTTTGAAAGTCTAACCAGATGTTGCATGTGTATTATTGCTTATTTGACTGCAGAGCCCGTCATGTGCTTAACTGATGCTAGAAGGGGTTGGTTAATGTAGTTATTCTGACCCAAAGTATGATCTCTTCCTAAACGCAACCCTTAAACCTAATCAAATCTTGACCATTTCACGATGTTAAGAACAGTCCAAAAGTCATAATATGTCATAAAATGTGAACTGTTTCTCAGCGGGCTTTATTTTGGAAGTCTAAGTGGATGTTATGTATTATTGATAACTTAACCTTGTAGCCATGCACTTGCAAAACTGATGCCAGAAGCATAGGTGAAGCGTCACAGTCTGAGCCTAAGGCTGCCGACCAAGCTGCTGCATTTGACAAGTTGGGAGTGAGAACGTGTTGCAATGTTCTGTGTCATATTAACCCATATGGAGTGTTCTGGAGTGTTTAGGTAGTCATAAATTGAACAGCCTCATCAGGTTGCCTTGATGTGAGGGTATAAAACTGCAGAACATTCAAAAATGTTCTCCAAAATTTGCCCAGCTGGTTCAACAGTGCTACTAAAAACCTATCAACAATATCCCAACTTTCCTTTGCTTCCCTCTGGACTTCTGGCTAAAGGAACTCACCAATACTATACTGTATTAATTAAAGAAAACCTCAATATTAGAGATAAAACTCTCTAATATAGTGAGTGTTTAGTCTTAATGTCACTCCAAAAAGTAGCAATTAAATGTTGTTTTATCATGGCCCTGCCAGAGACAAGCCTTTAAACTGATGGTTGTGTAACAAGAACAGGACTTTTAAATGTGGCACTATTTTGGTCTCACCCCTGCTATGCTGTTACAACAATAAAAACTCTAACAGGCCTGGTCCTTGTTTCTACTAACTATATAATAACTGTAAAAGCAGCAAAAGTCACAGCTACAACTTGGGCCTCCATATCTACAAGTACTGTAAGTGTAGCATACAGTAGGATATTGTAAATACTTGCACTAAAACTGCTACTATTTGAACTGTCCGAAATAGTGACTTGTTAGGACCCTCCATGTCATACTTTTCTGGGGCCGTGTGGTCATTAAAGTGCTAATGATTGAGTCTTCACCAAATGTGTTCACTGAACTCTGAAAGCTGTGTGGATAATTCTTAAAAACATCTAAAGGAATGAATATGTGTGTGATAGTTTGACTGCACGATGAAAAGTTCTTTAACAGTCTTTAACAACTAATTTATATCACTCCATTCATACCTCGTTAACTAAATATACTTTTCCTTGGAAAGTCATCAGTCTTGATGTGTGAGAATGAACAACTTTTCCTCAAAACTGGAAACGGAGACAGTGATCTATGACATCACTGGACACCAAAGCCGGGAGTTTTTCCGACAAAGATGAGTAAGTCGCAGAGTTTTTGGAGAGAGCGGCATCACCCAGGGTGCTTTTAATGGTGATCCAAACACATTATCCGCTGGCGCTAGAATGAAATAAAACTCATTTCAGTTTTCAGAAAAGCACATTCTTGGGGGCCCAAGAGTAAGTCATAGTCGGTTCATAGTCAATGGAGCAGCTCAAGGCTCTCTCCTGATAGCCTTGGTTCTCTGGTTTGTAGCCTGTGGAGAGTTTTTCACACTCACAAATATTGAATGAGCTGCACAGGATAAAAGGAAAACCATGTGTGAATTCTGTTTGCTTTGATTTTTGCTTTAAAATGTTGAAAGTGTTCAACACTACTGAAAGACTGTCAAATACGCAACATCTCCATTTAACATTTACAAATTCAATTTTATCAGTACTTTGACCATGACAGCTTCACTTAATCAAAGTTCTGTCTGGCTGGATGTATAGATGGCATATGTCTGTCTTGTGTCTAGTTTAATGTCCTCTGTGTCCACAGTGTAAAGAGGAAAGATTTTGCCAACATGACACGGCTGGTGGACCTCACATTATCCAGAAATACCATCTCCTTCATCACACCTCATGCCTTTGCCGATCTGGAAAACCTCAGAGCTCTACACCTCAACAGGTATGGATTTGCATACAGCTGTATACTCATATGTATGTGATGTATTTGCGTGAGCTCCTCTTGATAAATGTGAGTTGTTGTACTCAGTATCGTCGATCTCTCTCTCCATCTTATCCTCAGTAACCGACTGACGAGGATAGGCAATGATACGTTCAGTGGGATGTCGAAGCTTCATCACCTCATTCTGAACAACAACCAGCTGGTGCTCATCCACCAGGGAGCGTTCAACGACCTGCTGGCACTAGAAGAGCTGGACCTCAGCTACAACAACCTGGACTCTATTCCTTGGGAGGCCATCCAGGTCAGGATCTCTTTAAACTGCAGCAGCCCTCCAATCCTGTCTGGCTAGAGGCCAGTAAAAAAGGCAATCTCAAGCACAATAAAAGGCCATAAAACCTTTTAGGCCATTTATTTGAGATTAAAATAAAGAGATCCTAAGGGCTTTTTGACTGAACAGAGGCCATTATGTGGAGTATTCATTAGCCTTCAAACATTTGTCATTGATCTTTTCACTGAAGAAGAATTTTTAGTTTCTCAGCATTTTCAGTGCCAAGCAATTTTTATACAAATGTCAGGGCCTCTGTGGATCAGCCCACTAAAATGCTTTGGAACCTGAGATGACCAAGTACTTAGAGTCAAGTTTGATAAATAGGTGCTCTATTAGGTAATGTGTCTCAAATGATTAACCACATGTTGGCTTTTTAGACACATTAATCCTATAATTAAACTTTAATATCTTTCACGTCACTACTGTGCATCAAGGACTGAGGTAAGAGATTAAAAGGACAGGGACTATAACCAGGATTATTCATCTTGGGAAGCCCAAAGAAGTATTAAATCTGTTTATCTCCACATCCCTAGGTTCGTAATCTTCTCAATGTACTTCTCTTAATGTCCTAAAATCTGAAAACCGAATGAAAGGCTAAAGGACAATACATTTCTCTGTTGTTCTGTCCCTGCAGAGAATGACCAGCCTCCATACGTTGAGTTTAGACCACAACATGTTGGACTTCATTCCAGAGGGGACATTTTCCCTGCTACAGAAGCTCAACAGGCTGGATGTCACCTCCAATAAACTCCAAAAGCTGCCACCAGACCCATTATTTCAGCGGGCACAGGTATTCTACTTCTATCTACTTCTGCTCTACAGCAAAAGAGCATTGTGGCATTCTCCTAAACAACTGAAGTAAATAGTGATGGCTCCCTACAGCTCGTCCAGCATAATCCAGGTATCTGGATGCCCCGAGATCCCAAATTGATCTGAAAAGACATTATTTACACCCTTGACGTACAGTCGAGCTCATGCATGCAGCACAGATGGGGTGCACAATCGTGCTTTTAGCTTAGAAGCTACAGTGACAATTTCAACTTTAAAAGGGTGTCAATAATCATGTAAATCAATTTGGGATCCCATCTTCTTAAGTCGGTCAGGAGAATGCCGCAACACTGTTTTGCTGTGAAACTCAAGAAATGTTTTGTGGACTTCAACACTAAACCCAACTTTATATCGGAATGAGGGTGAGAAGCTGAAGACTGAATTTTCATTTTTGGGTGAAATTACCCTTTAAAAAATACCCTAAGAAAAATTACACAATCAAGAATTTTATCTTACTTACAATTTCTTGTGTGTGGGATTCAAGCTAAATGTTTTAGTTCCAACTTATAAATGCACAGTAGCAGTTGTGTGTGTGTGAATGATTCCATTCTCACTTTACTGATGGGATGGAGTTAACAGTGCAGGGTTTAGCCCTGCAGAGCAAATATTGGGATACTTACCTAATTGTAGTCAGTGGGGCATCTTTCAAATTTGTGACAGTCAAATCACTATATACTATATCTGTTGAAGCAAATTTAAAATTTTAATGTAGAAGGGAGTGTAAAGCAGGCATTTATTGGAAAATAACATTTAGCTTGACTCCTACTGTTTCTAAAAAAATAAAAATAATGAATGATTGTTTCTTACTAACAGGTCCTGGCCACGTCGGGGATCATGACCTCCTCGTCTTTTGCGCTGTCATTTGGTGGGAACCCCCTCCACTGTAACTGTGAGTTACTGTGGCTGCGGAGGCTGTACAGAGAGGACGACCTGGAGACTTGCGCTTCACCTCAGCACCTGTCCGGCCGATACTTCTGGTCTATCCCTGAGGAGGAGTTCCTCTGCGAGCCTCCGCTCATCACCAGATACTCCCATGAGATGAGGGTGCTTGAAGGGCAGAGAGTTGCACTCAGGTATCCATTTTGTATGGACATGCATAAAAAATAGTACGACCACATGCAATCAGTAACATTAAACAAAGTTTTGTCATTATCTTATTCACCGTTGACTAACACACAAACACAGCCATACACAAACTGTGTTTTATTTCTTGTAGTCGTGCGTTATGTTTACAAGCCACTCAGGGGTAAGAAATGCCCTATTGTTCAATGAAGCACAAGACAGGGACATCATGCAAAAATTTTTACGGAGGACAAAACTAAATCAAGACAACAACAGGTCTGAGAGACAATGATTACCTCATTTGCATATATATTGGTCACACGCTTCCAATCATGATAGATGTTATGTTTTCAAATATTATGATGAAATTTGGAAAAAGGGGGCAGAGGAAATCAATGAGATGCTATTATTCTCTTTCCTTTATTGTGTCTTGTCTTCAGCTCCATATACTAGGTATAAGTATTATCAGAGGGTCAACCCACCCAACATTTCCAATCTTGTGCAGCATCCATTTTAATGAATTCAACTGCAAAAAGCCATTAAAAGCCAGTGGTAGATGGTTAGGTGTTGATAATACATTATTTATCCTCTGGTTTACCCCGCCTTTATTTTCACCGACTCTTTATTTGATACTTTATAACACCTCTGAATGCATGACTTTGGGTTGCTTTCATTTGTCCTCTTTCACTTACACATTAAACCTCATATAATTTGGAGCTCGCTTTTGTTCATAATAGGCATTCTCAACCGTGTTTGGAGAATACGTGCAGTGTGACCCTGCAGCAAAGTCCCCTGAAAGATTACTGCACTTCCCTTAGAATTATGTTTATGGCTCTTCACTGTAATTGCAGAAAATGAGAAGTGTTACTATGACCCCAATGACACTTGTGCCCTGCAATTCCCATTGCTCTGCAATTTTGGTGACTTAACTGTACTTTATTAGTGCCACACATTACAATTTATTCATGCACATAGAGCAAAAGGTCGTTGTAAAAATTACACAAGTTTGAATAGAAGGCATTTTTCCTTCATTCCTTTTTGTACAATCCCCGTCCTCGTTGTCATAAGGTCTAAAGTTCTCTGCTTCATGACTGTACAATATTAACATTTATGAATGGGCCACACGTAGTTATTTAGTTTATTCAACTCACAAAACTACTCATTTAAAGCTGTAACTATTAGTTGAGAGGTTTTCTTTGCCTTCTATGAAAAGTAAAATGAATATTTTTGGATTAACTATGAACTATGATGCTGCAGGTACCCCTCGAGCATCATTCATGGACATCATTTAGGACTTCTTTTATTGAAAGTCTAATTGGATTTCTTATTGCTATCTTGACCGCGGAGCACTGCACATGTACAACTGAAGCTAAAGAGAGATACAGTTTGAAACTTAGGGCCACTGACCAAAGCTCCCATATTTGACTAGTTGGGAGTGAGGATATGTTGGTAAGGCGTATTATATCTGAAATGAATGTGAAATGAACAGAGTAGATAAAGTAGATCAAGATAAGGCCGTTTCCCTCTCATCTTTGTTAGGAGGGAAAAATCCAGAAACCACCTCCAAGCAATGCTGTGCTTTCACTCTCCACTGTCTTGTTTCTAACGTGTTCCATTCTACTGGTTTGCTCTCATTAAAGGTGTAAGGCAAGAGGTGACCCAGAGCCGGCCATCCACTGGATCTCTCCTGAAGGCAAACTGGTATCTAACTCCTCCAGAACGTTGGTCTACAACAACGGGACTCTGGACATCCTCATCAGTACTGTGAAAGACACCGGCTCCTTCACCTGCATCTCCTCCAACCCTGCTGGTGAAGCCCACCAGACAGTGGACCTGGTTATTATAAAACTCCCCCACATCTCCAACAACACCAACAACATCCAGGAGCCCGACCCCGGATCGTCAGACATTTCCACATCTACCCGAGGCGGGGCCAACGGGAGCAACGTGACGGGCGACGTGAAGGGAGGTGTGGATAAGAGGGTGGTGACAGCTGAGGCCACGTCATCAACAGCGCTGATCAAGTTCAACTTCCAGAGGAATATTCCAGGCATTAGGATGTTCCAGATACAGTACAATGGGAGCCAAGATGACTCGCTGGTTTACAGGTAAGACTGACAGAATCACTGCGTCACCATGACGCTCAGCACTGTAGAGTCAGACGGTTTACACAATGGAAACAGAAGCATGATATGGCTAATGTAGAGGTGGAGAATTACCCAAGTCCCAGCTGTATAGATTAGATTACAGTAGATTAAATGCAATTTTAATGATCCTGTTGGGACGCTGGCACTATGAGAGCGCTATAAGACTGCTAAGGGGGCACTTCAAGAGAGCTACGAGAGTGCTCTAAGGGTTCTACGGGGACTCTAAGAGGGCATGGGGGCTACAAGTACAAGGGTACCCGAAACAGCTACAATGTGTTGGTCTTGTAAATGACAAAAATAAAAAAAAAGTATAGCGTAAATGTAAATCACAGAAAAGTAAAAGGAAAATAAAAATATATGAAAAGCCACTGTATCATCAAATTAATCAGAATAATAACATTTTTCTTCCATCGCCCCTTATTGTTTCCTTGTCAGAAACAGAAATCAGGTCACGTTGAAAACTGTTAGTACTGTTTTGAGCAAATGTACACACTACAGGTCACTGTTTATTATATTATAGCACATACGTATAGTTCATATAATGGCAAACAAGACCAACACGGATGAGTCAGGGCTGGACAGCAGAAATGCCAGAAAAACTGCGACATGAGAAAGCTCATGATCCTCAGTCAAGCCTGGCATTAACAACACTGCTCACCCCGTGCTGCTGCTGACTCACCAGCACGGCCTTGACAGAAGAGCTCTGCTAGTCCTTCTTGACTTTTGCCATTTGCTCAGGATTACACAGATTAGATCGATCTCGCAGGGAGTGATTGTTATTTGAGCTAAATATTTACTCCGGTAAAATGGGGGTGAGGGAATTAACAAACACGCAGAGCTTTCGTAGGGAAATCTGCCCGTATTATCTGTCTTTCATATCACCACTAATCCCCATCCATACTTCATCAGTACGCATTATCATCAAGAGCTGGGGGAGCGTTGAGGCTGACCGTCTGGGTCACGATGACGACAATGCTCTAAATAGTTATTGAATTCATCTTTCTCTTCAGATTGTTTTTTACTATGAGCTGTGAATGTGGGATGCTTGATCTTTTTACAGTCCTTATCTCTCTTTGACGACACCAATATATATCTTTCAAACTGCGATCATTCATAGAAGAATCTGCTGCTGTTATCTGCCTCGCATATTATTCCTAATCTCTGTACATTATTCATCAGCACTTAAACCCATTCAGACAATGCATCATGGAGAGACGGCGCCGATAGGACTCGAAGCTGTCTGTCTTTCAAAGATAACGTCATCGCTCTCTGCTTTTCCTCTCACTTTTATTTACAAAAGCACGCCGGAGTTGCATGTGCACTATCATCCTACAAAGCGCTTCGTCTATACTCTGTGCACCAGATTTTATGAGGAAAGTGAAAAATTTGAGAGTGCAACAAATAACTTCCTGTTAGTGTACAGAGGAGGAGTGATTGGACAACCTCTCACCACCCACCCTGATCCGTTCTCGCTCTGTCACACCACTCAAAGTCCTTCTTCCTCTCTTTTCATCCTCCTTTCTTCCTCTGGCTCTTCTTTTTCCAATATTAAGCGCTGAAGTCATTTGTGTTTCTCCGTGTTATTTCGCAGCCCTCTTGTCTTTAGATAGCAGATTGATTTCCATTCAACACCTCTGCTGGCACAAAGAGGCAACTCATTGATTCTTTTTTTTTCATTATCCAAACACAGAAGAGGGAAGGAGGGGGAGAGAGAATACAAAAGAGGGAGAAAGGGAAAAGATGAGTGGAGAGCATAGGGGGAACGATGAGTCGGAGGGAGAGAGAATGACGGACAAGGGAAGACTGGTCTTATTGTCACGGACAGGGCACTTACTTTTCAGGGTCAATAAGAGCTTATTGATTTGCAGCACATTGACATTTCTCCGCCTCGCTCCCCACCTGCTCCCCATAAAGCTTTTGGGTTCATGCTTCCTCCACACTGTGAATTCACTGCATAAACAAGTGACTAATAGTTTAAAGCTTTTACAGGCATTTCCTCTCAGTTATGTTAACCTCCTGGACATGCAATATGCTGCACATCTGAAATGTTATAGTTGTCATACAGGATTCTGTATTGATCTCTGCAGGGAAACCCCACCCTGCAGCCCCTCCACAGGGAGGTCAGGGTCAGCTGCAGAACAGCTCTCCCAGAGCTGACAGGGATTCGGTTTCTTGCTCAAGGACACTCGAGACAGGCAGATGTTTACTGATACAGTACTGGTGTTTTAACACCAAGTCCTCCTGCTTAAGTACTGTATCTCTATTCCAGAGGCGGGCCTACTGCCTAGTCGGTCACAGTAGTAAAGCCCATCACAACAGCAAATTAGCTTAAAGTATTGATTTTTTTATCCAAGTGTTCTCATTTTGACTGTGAGTAAGGAGAGTGAAGAATAGCTGTAAATAAATCATTGTATAAATAATAATAGCAATTTGAAGAAGGGCAATTTTCTGATCGCAACAGCGACAATTGTTGATTTGCAGGCACAAATGTACAGTGTCTTAACAAGCTGCAGCAAGCAAAGGTTTAATTTAATATTGATTGTGTGCAATAATATGAAACCCTGGCTGTTGTCTGGTTAACATGCTCCCTGTGTGCCAGTGTCTGCACGGCGTTTTGGAGAAAAACAAATGATTCTCTGTATTATTTGAGAAAAAGAAACGCAAGGGCTGTTTCATTCAAATCATTTCTTGACTAGGAGTTTGTCATATCTTAACTAACTACGGAGCTGTTATCTGTGAAACACACTATAAGGGGAGAACAGCTAACATTAAGCTTGGAGGGGATGACTGCATGCCACACTCCATCACCCTGCCAGCTAACGAACACTACATTGCTACTGCTGACACTGGTTCATGTCACTGTGACTCGCTAGCACACATCGGCTAACCACAACTGTAGATGTCTCCCTGCACCAACACACCCGATTCAAAGGATCAGCTCGTCATCAAGCTCTGTTGCAGTAGGATAATGAGCCGTTCAGGTGTGTTGGAGCAGGGGAACATCTAAAACGTGCCGGGCAGGGGAGAAAACACTGCCTCCGACTTTTTAAAGATTTAGTTTTTTGACATCATTGTGGTAAAATCTTCTCAAAGAACATTGGAAATTGGTTTCCTCTCAGGTCATTTTTCTGCACAAAATTCACTGCTCACCCATTCACTGTAGCAAAGAAAAAAATAAATTGCAGGGTTTTTTATTATTAAACCAGAGCACTACAATTTTGCAATTCATTGTACCTTGTGGTAGGGACTGTCGTCTTTGGCAAAAGCTGTAAATATGAAGATGTATTATAAGACTGCAAAAAGGAACATGTTTTGTCTTCTTTCGCTAACACTGCTGAGTATTTGTAGAATGGAATCCCTATTTTTCCCTTTCTCTCCCTTCTTCAATGCAATCTGTTAGGAACTAAATTGAGTCATCCACACAGCCCTTATCTCAGCCTCAGCTGTTAACCCCTCATATCAGGGTCCGGTCAAGGGAAGGCTGATGTCGATGAAATAATGTGCTTACCTTTTACACATGACCCATCACGGATGAGGAGTCGGATGCAGTGTTTGGCCTTTACACCTCGCTGGTTTTATTGAACAATTCACAGCCGTGTCGATGATGATAGTAAAACTCACTGACAGCGCTGACGACAGGGACCATAAAGCGGCCACGAAGTAGAATGTGCTCTTTTTCAGATGTAGAGACAATCATCGCCTTTAATTAAGGTTTGGATGGATGCAGGCCATTGTTGGATTATAGAAAGAATGACGGCACAAATTACAGGCTTTATAGGTGTATTGTTTAGTCGATGAATAGATTAAATAATGATGATGGTTAAAAGGCTGATGAAGATATGTGTGCCTTGAACAGAGAAAGGAATTCGTTTGGCAGGACTTAGTTATTTCCTCCTACTCTTTCAACACCTTAGATTCATTATTGTGAGTGTCAGACCCCCGGGTTGGGAATCTCTGGTCTCTCAGGGTATTTCCAAGTCCTAGCCACACTGTCAGGATTCAAATCCTGGAGTACTTATTTTCAATGGGCTTTAAGTAGATACATTTAAATATATTGCCACCAAAATCATGGGAGCAGCTTATGGAATTCCCAACATGTGTAAATTAAAATGTAATTAAAAGGTGTCAACTCTACCAAGGTAAAACACACATGTTCATAAAAAGATGTGGCCTATAGTGGTAAAGTATTATGGAGGATGGCTTATTCAGTATGTGCAGTGAAATGAAGTAAAGCATGCACTTAGTGTTCAATAATAACAATAACAACAGAATAAAATAAGAAAAATCGAAAATGACTTTTAAAGACAAAAAAAAAATTGATAAAAAAACAGAACAATGAACACGTCCTCAATGATAGCTATGGCTCTGTCTAAGATACTGTATATTGTCCCTTTTCTGAGGACCGTGATGACATGAAAATCATGTTCATGAGTTCATCTTATACCTCTGATGAACCAAAACTGCAGAGAAGAGGATCAGCTGCTCCATAAGGAATTAGAATAGCAGTAAACCTCGGAGCTAAACCAAACTGAACTTTGAAAGTGAATCCATAAACAACTGAGATTCTGTTTGCCATACTTGTATCAATAAGCACAAGCCCAGGAGAACTGGTTCATTTAAGGCTTGGATGGAATATAGCTCATCTGCTAAAAGCCTGCAGATATAAAGGCTCCAGAATATCTGCCAAATCTGAAGTTGTTTCGCTTTTATAGGACACATAACTCTACTTTGACATTCACAAAGTTACCAAAGAACAAACACACAAAACCCATTCTCTCTCTATCCTCCTCTGCTCTGCCTGTTGTTTTGTTTTTTCCTCCCTCTATGTTCTTTCAGCCGTTGTTTTCCACTCCAGCAGATCCATCGAGCTACAGGGGCTGGTTGCCATTTGCCAGAAAAACTACACATCAAGCAAATTGTGTGGCAAGCTTTTTTTTATGAGGCTACACAACAGGGGGCGGGGTGGGAGGGGGGGGGGATGAGTCCGGGCTTTTTAAAAGGCATACTCTCTCTCTCTGCCGCTCTGTCTCTCACCAGCAGGAGGGAGTTTATCCTCGCCAATGGTCCCTGCGGCTCAGGTATAGCACCTTGCTCAGCTGTGCTTAAGGCGTGAAAAAACACCCGCCTTTATCCCGCTGTAATGTTCCAATTCTGATTTTATTGCACCATAAACATATCGTGAGCCCAACGTAACAGTGTTATTGTCGTAAGTAGTCTATGGGGTTTTAAACGCAGACATGTAGTAAAGAGGGAAGTGCCACAGCAGCAAGGATGATTCTGAAGGGAAGGAGGGGTGGTGAAAGGCAAAGAAAACAAGGAAGGTATAAAAAAAAAGGTATAAGAAAAATACAAGGAGAGAAGAATGTATACCAGAAACAGACTGCAAGAGAGGAAGACAGGAAGGACAGTGGCAGGAAGTATGGTGAAAAGGACCAAAGAAGAAGAGATGGATGGAAAAATGAAGTAAAACGAGATCTGAAGGAAGAAGGAAAGGAGCAAGTAAGGAAGGATCATAAGGTGGTAAGTATTAAGTTAGGAATGGCTTAAGGAGGAAATGACAGGAGAAAAGGAGAATGGCCCAACAGCAGGAAAAGAGAGCGAATAGAAATGACTAAGAGGAAGGAAGAAATAGAAAAGAAGAAAAAAAAGTACTTCCGTGAGAAAAGGAGAGAAAGTAAGAATGGATACAGGAGGAAAGGATAGTGTGGAGGGAGGAAGGAAGGAAGGAGCCAACCACAGCATTAAAGAGAAATGTAGATGACTCAGCTAAAGTGGGGGAATGGAGCTGAGCTGGGCAGATGGAGGACTACACCCAGCTACAGATAGTGCTGAAACATCTTCCCCACATCTGGGACAGCTTTAGTTGCATGGCACTTTGACATCTACTCTGCTATGCTTGTTTGCACTGAGCTCAGCAGTCATGAGATGTTGCTAAGTGTGGCTCATCCTCCTTTTGTTCTGGGATGAGGAACCTAAAATGTGAAAACTATTCAAGAGATGACAGACTGTTTACTGACTTGTCATGACTGATTTCACACATTAACTGCACGTATGGTTTACCACTGCTTTACCTGGTCATTAAAGTTGGCATGGCCGATCTGGCCCAAAAAGTAATATCAATATCATATCAAAGTAATATCAAGATCTCTTTAGGCTTCATCCCAATACACAACTCGCCCTCAAGCTTTAAACGCTTGACTTTTCTGTGTAACTAAATGTCTTTTACTGCAGATTTCAGTTGCTAAAGCTGATTTTTATCTGCAATGCTGGGTGTGTGACCCCTCAGAGGAATTTGATATTCATTAAACTCATTTCAAAATTATAATTTGTTTCATTAGATCTTTTATTCATACTTTTACGCTTCATTATACCATAATATCTCAAAACCCTCCAAAATGGCTGTGGGAACCTGTACCCTGCCTCACCTTGGAAGATTCTAATATCGACTGATAAGAGAAAACAAATAGAACTCATGTTTGATGTTCTCGCCGTCTTTTTTCACTGATTAGAGAGGATTTCTTGCAGGCAATGGTTCCACATAAAGAAGCTAAACTTTCAAGTTGTTTTTCTTCTCAGTTGTTTTGGTATGTGCTGGGGATTCTGGGGAAAGCAAATCAAAGGGTAGGGATAATTATAGTTTTTAGATAATGCTTGAACAATCTGGCATCTAAATGAGGTGGCATCGTGTTTAATTGGTAACTGTAATGTTATGACTATAATAACAATTGTAATTTCTTCAGTGTGTTCAGTGGTGGGCAAAATATTTTCCTAATTTTATGACTTGGTTACCACCACTGTGAAGTGTTCCACATCAATAATAAAACTGTGAAATCATTGTTAGACCAGCTAGGTGGCTAATGTTTACTGCTTCTGTTCTCCCTGAAACTGAATTTGGCTCTAATGAATAAAAATGGATGGGGAGGTGTTAGCAAAGCCCACCTGGCCTGGGCTCAAAATCCCTGTTCCACCTCTGACTACAAGCTGTGTGGGTGCTTGTTAACCATTAGCTTTGGCATCAGGGGCATTATGCATGGTAAAACAGAGATAAGAAGCTAGCTTCTGCAATGCTCTCTGTCTGCCTGAGAGACTCAGACCTATTAGCATGGCATTGTGCCATCTGCTGTGTAAGCCACATTAGCTTTGAGGTCAATAGTAATGGGGCAGAAGTTGAACTACCATTAATCCTTTTCTCTTTGTGCCCAGAAACCAGTTATTCTGAACTGGTTTGATTGTACTTGTGTGCCGTAAAGTGTGGTGTGCTGTCATGTGATACTGTCAGCTTAATTGTAGAGAAAACCAACCTTAAAAAGAAATGGAATATGAAAGAAATGAATCGTGTTGCCACTAAGTGTTTGCATTATATAACAGCAAAAAGAAGCACGTGAGAATATGAAGAGAACACATGTTTAAGAAGTGCAGTGTAAAGGAAAGTTTTTTAAAACCCACAGCTGCTTTTGCATGCTGTTTTGTTGGCTTATCTGACAACGTTTTTCATGTTTCAGGCTATTTAATTTAGACTAGCTTGCAATCTGGTAGCATGGGAGGCTTTAGCCAGAAGCACTGAATACCATTTTCTCAAAAATAATTGGACAACCTACTTTTAGAAATCTGTGACCCACATTTTAGACTTACCCCTTTTTGGGCAACATTGCAGTGAAATTTAATTGTGTTTTTCTGTTCAAACACTTCTAATGTGAGTGGGTAGTGGTAGAATACTACAGGAACCCATTGATATGTGTACAGTTTTGCTTTTACCAAGAAGATTTAACAGCTGAAACAGCTTCATTAGCAGGATTTTGTTGTGTGATGTCATTGTACAGACCCAATCGCAATGTTGCACAAGCTGGTTAGTTGAGCTTAACCTTAACACTCCAGGAAGTCACTGCACAAGAAATAGCCAGGGACACATTATTCATTGAGCTTTAGAGGGACTTGGTGGAATTTGCTACCTTCCAATGGAGCCAGGCTCGCTGTTTCCCACTGTTTCGAGTCATTATGCTAAGCTAAGCCAGCTGCCTAATGGTGGTAGCTTCAAATTTACTGTTCAAACATGATAGGCATGAATCTGCTCATTTCATTCTATGCAAGACTAAAAGACTTCATATACTTCATACATCATACACTTCATATATCTTGGATATGACATGATGTCATATGATGTTTAGAAGTTCACAGGAGACACCAAGTGTAATACTTGTTGCACAGTTGCCTGGTGTGAGCCTCTCAGAGAACTTTCACACAATACATGAAAATTAAATTCATAATGCCCCAAATCCTGTTTTTCAAAACTGGACAACTTCCACTCTACATATGAAATTCAAAAACCATATTCCCCTGCAGCAACATGAAACTACTAATGAGCTAGCCCGGAGCAGTGAATATCATTTAAAAAACATTGGAAGTTGTGGTCACACATGGTCTGACTGGGCTCTGCTGCTGGGGGGAACCACAGCTGAGTTATTAGAAGCCCCAGCCTCTTATCGCTCGACTCCAGCTCGACCCAGAAGCCCTGGTTTTGAATCATTGCCATGAATGCCTTTTTTCCCCTCCTGGAATAATGCATGTTTGTGGCCTGTAGGCTTTGTCCAATATTTAATCAAGTGAAATGGCCTGAAATAGAATAATCTGGTATCATAGTTCCCTGTTCTGTGCATGGAGGCAATCATTTGTCTCGAGTCAAAAAGATGAGAGCAACTAATGGAGATGGCATTGTCCTCCTGGCTCTGTCCCGGCCTGGGTGAGGAAACTTAGAGTTGATTAACACGCACACAAACACATGAACTCACATCCGTGCACATGCACACACAGTAAGGGTTTAGCAGTATGTAGTGCTGCATCAGTGATGAATGTTGGCAGGAAGCCAGAGACAGTGACAGCCACTGGGAAGAGGAGGCTGTTATGGGAGGAGTAGATTACTGTAATGGAACTCCCACACATGCATCTACTGTAAACACACATATACTGCAGACACATACAGACATAGGTACACGAATGCATACTCATAGAGGAGCATGCACACAGACACTTTCTCCTGTGTAATGAAACTCAGAAACACACACACACACACACACGCACACACACACACACACACACACACACACACACGGTCAGGCGCCCTGGGCTGAGGGTTTGGCAGAGCAGCGTAGATAGATTAGTGTAATAGTCTCGGCCAAGGCAATCATCTGCCCACTGTAGGGCTTCAAACGCTGGCAGCAAGATCCAGCTCAGACACAAAGAAATTAGCCACAATGAATGAGTCAGTTTGGATGAGTTCACAATGCTAACGGCTCACAGAGTCAAAAAATAATCGCATGCGAGACAAAAAAAGAAGATCCGCTCATTTGCATGAAAATGTATTTTGTGAACTCAGCATGCAGCAGAACCAGGTCCAAACACAAACATATGATCAATATCTTGATTGTTCCTTGTATGTATGAATTATAGATGATGACAGCTTGGCTTACACGTCGACAATGAAAACTAGCTGTGCAACGTGAGTTTGATTGGTCGGAGCGTCTGGTCGGATGGGTTTTGTTTAGAAACACTGGAATGTGAGCTGCGTCCAGGAGACCTGCAGCGAACGGTTTCTTGGAAGCAGAAGTTTCTGAGGTGGATGAAAGAAGTTTTGTTTATTCATGTGGGTACATGGCTAAGCTGAAAACAAACCCTCAAGCAAGGTGCATAATTACTGCACATTCGTAGATTTTAAACCGAAAAACACATGCAAGGCTTTTGGAATTAAGAACAGTTGCAACATTTTTGTTTTTCACTTGTCTTGCGTAGGATAGGTTCACCTACTGGTGCAGGGGAGCAGTGAAGCAGGGGATTCATCTAATAGTGCACAACTAAAGCAATTAGCAGGCTAAAGGGGCTGAAGGTGAGGTTCGCCCAGGGCGTCATGCAAGCTAGAACTGGACAGCACCTTCCATCATCAAACATGAAATACATTTATATACATTTTTTTTTTCCAATATCAACCGTATTTTCAAAACATGACATAAAACTGTAAGAAGTACTGAAACATTTCCTACAGTGTGATATTCCTCTTGTGATTTACAAAGGAGCACGTCTGATGGGCTAAAGACATCATAGTGAGCCTAACTTACTTGATGTTTTTCGTGATGTTAACATTCATATAGTTGAAAAATATCATAATATTAAGCTTTTTTTCATTATGCTTTTGGACCCATGGTCCTCACAGGACAGGGACTGAATGACACCTCTGTGTTTTCAGTAGCAGTGGACAATAGATTCTGCTGTGAGTTTATGATTTTTGTATTATATCATATCAGTACAATATTATTGGGAGGTCAGTCTGAGCAACCACAAAGGCAGACAATACGGAGAGATGTGTCCGTCAGACGTTTGTCAAAGGTGTTACAGCCGTAGCACAGCCAGATCAGGATCACCTACACAAGTCTTGGAACACACGGCGTGGTGACATTATCAAACATTATCACCAGTCTTCTGCCGTTAAATCAGGGGCCTCTTTGTATCAGTTTTTAAATATGTTTGTCACCCATGTGTATGTTGTAACAACAATTCCATGTAGTTTTACATGAGAACAACTCATAATTCAAAGATTTCTTTAAACCACCTGGAATTTACTGTGTCCCTTTAAAATGTATCTGTTTTATGTCAAAGGAGAGCACATTTCAATTCATAGTAATCAATGGGTTGTTCTCTTTTTGAACACACAGCAGAACACACACACACACACACACACACATATATATATATATATATATATATATATATATATATATATATATATATATATATATATATATTTATATATATATATATATATATATATATATATATATATATATATATAATTATATTATTGTCTTGAGCAATAAATTATATATACTGTAAATATATGAATATAAATACATTTACTATGTCTATAGATTTTAGAAAAAGAGCAGTCAGTTCCTTGAACTTGAATGGAGGATGGTTCTCAGCCAGAATGAGCTGAGAAATTAACAAAAATCAGATCCTTACCAAAATTGAATGGGGTCCTTCATTTGTGGCTGGTATCTATAACTGAGTACAAACGAGTACTGTTGGGCCTTGGCGGAGGTATGCACTCTACTGCCATTCTCGTTGTCATTGTTATTAAAATAAATATATGAGGCCTAGCAATACTGCAGCTGTGTCCGGTCTGTGAGTCGTGGAATTAAAATATGTTTATCTAGTCAGACTACAGGCATTCACGTCCGAGATACATTATGCATGCATCAGGAGGTTAAGTTGTGTGTGTGTCACATTTAAGTATGACAATGGTGTTTGCGTGCGTGTACCATCTGCCTATGTGCGTGTTTAGCGGCTAAGGTCCAAATCATTGAAGAATCAGAAGGTGCAGCAACTCACAGTCACAAAATGTTCCAGAAATCTGCTGGATATCTATCAGCTGTTTACTCTCTCTCTCTCTCTCTCTCTCTCTCTCTCTCTCTCTCTCTCTCTACACACACAGAAATGCACATCTGAGAAACATACAGTATTAATGAGCTGGTAAACAGTGTCCCTGAGAGCGTAGCAGTGTTTAAGCCTGCAAGAAAAAGATTGTGCAGTCCATGCAGCGTTTTAAAACAAACACATTATTTTACACAAAGATATTAATGCTTTGTTGTTTAACGCGACACACAACAACTCACGCATTCATACACACACAAATGAAACCCCCGGCTACAGCAGCAACAGGGGAATTAATCTCCGTCTGTGTGTATACAAATGTAGCTGCTTGTATATGAGCTTGTCGTGACCAGAGGACCTGCTCACTTCAATGTCACTTGGTGTGTGTGTGTGTGTGTGTGTGTGTGTGTGTGTGTGTGTTAGTATAGGATCAAGGTTCACAACTATAGTGATGAAAACATCAAGAGAAGCAAAGGGGAGAACACTCATGGTCAGCCAACGTTCAAACAGTCACATTAGTATTCATGGGGTCATATAGATGCTCACACACACACACACACACACACACACACACACACACTTACAGCATCCTATAGCCTTGTGCAGTTATCCCCCTGAGGGCGCCCTAATAACCTATCGCTACATTCATTCCTCAGCTCTTAATACTAGCCATTAAACCTTAACATGTCTCCTAACCTTCACTTAACTCGAACTCTAAACCAGATGCTTAACCTGGCCAAAGTGGCCCTGTGCTGCTCTCAGTGCACACGAGGCCGCAAGCTGTGAGCTGGACGCCTTCTTTGGTTTTAATGAGGAATTTCATTAGCATTTTAATGAGCAAATCCAGGAAAGCTGACAAGCCCTTTAAGGGAAACTGAAGGACAAATGTGCAAATCCTCTCGTCAATGTGACAAATATCCAATGAAGAACAACCAACTTCAACTCAAAGTGGCAAAGTACCTTTGGATTTGTCTAAAAGAATATCCAGATTGATTCACTGTTCCTCATGTATGTTTTAAACCTGAATGCTAAAGATTTTGTTAAAGTGCCTGTATGGAACTTTGTTGTCAGTTTGCACCCTGAGGAAGGGCAACTGCCCAAAACCCCCGCATAATAATAAATCATTTAATTGGTCTCATGTTCTGGGGATGACTTTTGGCTTTTTGTTTTTGAGGATTCAGCACCCATCTATACACAGGAGCCGAGGGCACTGCTTCTTAATCATTTCCATTCCTCCCTCCCTGTTGAGTTGGGTTTTTACTGCTCTCTACTCTTATTTCACTCTTCTTTTTGTCTTTAGAAACAAAGCACAGTACAATTATTATGTAGGTTGTACTTTTAATTTGGCTAAAGCTTGATTTGTCGCATGACAACAAATTCATATGTAGGCTTCATGTATCCGTTGAACATAGAGGCACATTAAGCAGCTAATAGGTCAGATAATTAGCTCAGGAGTTGGTTAAAGGATGGTTATTACTTGTCTCGCATTCATCACAAGGACACAACTATGTCTCTAAATGAATGCTAATGTTGCTATGTTTCATAGGTGGGTGTGTAAATAGCCAACAAATGGCGAACATGTTCACCATAGAAACTGAAAAGGTCACGCAGTGTCAGTTTTTTTTCTTTTCTGCCTCCAAGTGGCCAAGAAAATGAGTTATTGCAGGTTCAATACTTGAAGAGTGCAAATGACAGTGAATGGGGAGGTCGGGTGTCAAAGTTTTCTCATTCTATTACTGTTGAGTAACGCCATGGTGGATTTTCTAGGGATTGAACTTTCTTTGGACCTAAGTCAAGCCATGAAAATGTGTCCAAAAAACAAGTGCAAAGTCGTGTAAATTAAAGTGTTTGGAGGAAATCCAGAAATGCTATTATATATACACGATATGTGAGTGTACATGTTGTCCGTACATTGGTCTATTTTAGGATCCAGAAGCTTAGCAGTGCACTCCTACTTATTGTGCATTTTACTTTATTCTTGCGCCTCCCCTGTTGCTGCTCTGAAAGACTAATCGGTTGTGCTTCCTGTCTCTCCCTCCTCTCTTCCACCACAGAATGATCCCCCCATCAAGCAAGAACTTCTTGGTAAACAACCTGGCAGCAGGGACCGCGTACGACCTCTGCGTACTGGCCATCTACGATGATGTCATCACCTCTCTGACAGCAACACGTGTGGTCGGCTGTGTGCAATTCACCACCGAGTCAGAGTACATGAGGTGTCATTTCATGCAGTCGCAGTTCCTCGGCGGGACTATGATCATCATCATCGGAGGGATAATAGTGGCCTCTGTGCTCGTTTTCATCATCATCCTGATGATACGGTACAAGGTGGGTCCCTGCCTGTCTTGCTTAATCCACTCTGGTCAGAAAGGACGAGGAATAAGAGGAGAGAGCGTTTCATTATGTGGGAAGATTGGCGTTATTCACATACAGATTCAGACAACTGCCACAACAACCACATATAGCCTCCAATCAAATCCCACTTTCCATACATCTCTACAGAATTATCATGTCTTACTGACTTCTATGGAAGCTCATTACAGACAAGAAAAGAAAAAAATGAATCATAAAAAGTTTTGAATATTTTAAAAATAAAAAATAAAAATAGGTCAAAAATAGACGATATGTGTTTTGTCATTGTTTGTTCCATGCATCTTAAGCGCACAGTAATAGAGCAAGGCTGCCTGTGTACAGGTGCCACACTGGAGTCGAAGTGGGGATGTTAATGTTTTATAATATAGTCCTTATCTACGAGGCTGCTGGTGCTCTATAATCCACTAGTTGCATTATCATTATTAGTTAATAGGTCACAATTTGGACTTCCTACTTGACTTCATGGACATCATTTTGACTCAAACGTACCAAAAGGAACTTTAAAAGGGTTATGAAGGGGTATTCAGTTAAATACTGCTGCCCCTATATCACCTAAAAGCAAACAAGACCATCAACATGAAGAGTGGGCATTTCCATATAGTCATTTTAGTCACTTATCCAGGTTGGATAAGACATAAAATAAAAAGATATTTTTATGGTAGAGTGCTGAGGATGAAATGAGGTGTCTCACAGCCTGAAGAAAGAAGCTGCTCTGTGGTCTGCTGGCATACGGCACTAAGTCTACTTTGGCATCCAGAATCAACAAAAATGAAAGTCGCTTGTTTGGCTTAACCCTAACTCATAACTTTGAGTCTAGTTTCATCTTGGGACTGAGCTTCCATTACTTTTGCTGAACTAAAATGATATAATAATTACTGTTTTCTGAAGCTATATCTATGGCTGTAGCTATGAGCTGCCGTTAGCTAGTTAGCTCAGTTAGCCATGCAGCTAGTTGCCCTACGCTTACCTGAATCTCCACAGACCGGTAGCTCGGAGCAATGGGCACTCCACTGGCCACCGAAGTGGGCTCAGCAGCCTCTATCTTTTTCACATTCTGTTTTTTTTGTTAGTTTTTCTAATCTTTTAAACATAAATCCTTCATTCATACATAAATAAACAAATCTAAATGTGACCAGCCATGACAGTGACCCAAGGCCGCAAACATTTCACACTGCAGGATCTGGACTGACGAGGCTGATGTTTGTGTTCATTTTTTGCACAATATATTAATTATTAATTATCCGTTTGCAGCTTACATAATTCCTGGTCATTTTAAATTATGTGAAATGGTGACTTGATTTATGTCACGTTATGAAAAATGAGGTGAATGTGGTCATATTTGTTGCCATTTTGTTCTGCCCTATTTCAGTATGAAAAAAACAGCCCACAGCTCACTGCTTCCATCTGTTTTTCCACAGGTGTGTAACCCTGGTGAGGGCGGTAAAGGCGTTTCAATGTCGATGACCAACGTTCACTCACAGACCAACGGGCAGCAGTCACAGGGATGCACTGTGACTCCCAGCGTCTCGAAACATGGTTCAATCGGATTAGAAGACCTCTCCGGAGGCTCAAAGAAAAGGAGCGGAGCAGGAGGAGGAGGAGGAGGAGGGAAGGATACAATGACACAGTCGTCCGACTCTTCCCTGCCTGACTGCTCCACAGCTACGTCAGTTCTCAGCCAGCCTTGGGCAGCCAGAAGCCCGACAGCTGGAGCCGAGGAAAAAGCGGGTGAAGAGAGAGCAGGCGTCTCGTCGCCCACCGCCGCCACCGGTTCACTCTCCAAGCCAAAGCGGAAGCCCGCTCCCAGTAAGCCAGGCTCGGCTTGCTCGAACCCATCGGCTACTCCTGACAACCTCCCCACCTCCTCCCCTCGCCCTCCCTCCTCCTCCTCCTCCGCCGCCTCCTCCGCTCTCCTCCCCTCCACCCCTCTGGAGAACCTCAACCTCAACACCAACCGCAACAACAATTACGCCTCTCTCAACCAAACCCCGCCTCCCTTCGCCCCTTCCTCTTTCTCCAGCCCTCTCACCACGCCAAGTCCCGTCCCCTCCATCCGGTTCAGAGAGACGCCCATCCTGCGCAGGGCTCCTCGCGCCTCCTCCTCCGCCTCCACCTCCGCCAAGTACCAGACTCTCCCCGTGGAGGAGGGAGGGAGGAGCAGGGCGAGGAGGAGGTACTCGCTCAGTGAAGGAGGCAGCTCAAAGACTTACTCGTCCCATCAGGGAGGAGGAGGAGGAGCGCCAAAAATAGGGCGCATAATGCGGAACAAAAGGAGCCAATCAATGAGCGGGATGCTTCTCCCGAAAGACGGGGATGGAGACTCGGACAAAGGGCGGTGTGAATCGGACTGGATCTTAGAAAGCACGGTTTGAGCTCGAGCGAGACAGAAAGCATCAAACAAACTTTGGTTTATTCATTATTGTTCATCTTTTGTATGAGTGTGTGCCTGCGGTTACGTGTGTGTGTGTGTGTGTGTGTGTGTGTGTGTTAGTTTAAATTTGTTTAGAGGTGTGTGAGTGAAGGCTAACAAACAATGGGGTGCGTGTGTGTTGTGTGTTTTTGGTGTGTATGTGTGTGTTCATGTTTGAACCTTTGTTTCTAGACGTGTGAGTTGATGATTGTGTGTTTCTGGGTGAAAGTGTTGAGCGTTCTTTTTTTTCTCGGCCTGTTGTTTTTTTTATAATTTGTCTTCACAATTCTTTGTATTCCGTTTACAGTTTTTTCACATTGACAGTTTTCCTATCTGTTTTGCAAGTTGCTCATTCAGCAAGCGGTTATCTCGCCTTGTCTCGTAGCGTCCTCCAGTTGTCTCGTTGGTTCCACTTTATAGCACAAAAAGAAAACAAGACAATGGGCTCGCCACGTTATTCCCCGATTCACACTCACCTTATCTGAAAAAAACACCAAAAGGGAATTATTACAGGAAAAAAGTAGAACAAAAAAAAAAAAACAATCCAAGAACTGAAAAGCACACCATTCTTACGCTCACATGCCCACAAGAAGTGTGTGTCCATACCGTGGCAAGAGAATAGCAGTCGGTGCCTTCTTTTGCACTAACAGACCCTCTGACAGGTGACACAACCCGGATCCAGGACTCCACTACGCTCAGCGAAAAGAGGGATGAGGACAAACACAGGAAGAGAGAGATTTCACACATAGCCTTTCTTACCTACTGAGGAGTACAGCTGTTTCTCGACATGTAGACAGACACAAACTGAGACGAAAAGCAACAGACGAAGACTTCAACGTACCTCTTATGAAATTGATATTTTTTAAAGGGAAGAATTGAAAAAAAAAAAAAAGAGCATAAAAACCCTGTGAGCTTTTCACTGACATTGGTATACTGCAGCCTGTGTTGGTCACAAGCTCCCGGAAAGCTTCTGTACAGAAAAAGACAACATGTACTGTGTTGTTATGTTGTGTAAAATAAAAAAGGGATAAAATGAAAACTGGAAATGGAAAAGTGTGTTTTTATGTATGTGTATATGCTGAAAATATACTTCAGAGGAATGTTCTGATCTTTGCATATGCAGTGAAGATGAGGTTCTCACTTAATTAGCTTTCGGAGCTGCAGCAGTAATGACTCCATCATCCATTTTCCCACTGTGATTGCTGCTTTCTACCAGGAAAGACAATATTTATGGGAGGTCACAATCACTTCTCATCTGGTATCACTGTTCATGGCATCAATTGATCGTTCCATACAGTAATTGCATCATTTTGTTTGGAAAACATAATTTCCCACTGTAAATCAGGACAGTGTAGTAGTTTTAATTAAAACAGTTGATGTCTCACATCTTCATTCATCTTTTTAGGATTTGATACATCAATGTTCAGCTGAAAAAAACAAAAAAAACAGACCTACACACACTGTCTGGATGCTAATTTAGAGAAGAGAATCTAATTTCCAAACCTCCCACTTCTCCCTGACAGCAAACACATTTAAATGAGTGTGACAATTCTGTAAATGTGCTCCCATGAGGCCTGGACAGCATGCTAGTGTCTAAGACTCACGGGATATGTTTCTGAGTACTTACGAAAATAGTCCTTGTTTTGTCTTTGTTAAAATGATAAGATGCTCAGATGTTAATGTCCAGTGCAGTCGTAAAACATGGACCTGAAACCTAGGGACAAATTAAAGAACAAGCTTTGAGGAAACCTGTTGAGGGACACGGGTGGAAAAGAAGCTGGATATATGCTGCTCTGGCTATGTGAAGGTATATTTTTCAAAAAAGAAGAAAATCAACTGTATGGTATTTAACAAAAACTAGATCCGGTTACGTGATTTGAGCATCATAGGCAATTGCAAGGGCAGCCAAAGTGAAGGGGCAGTGGTGGAAAAAGTACTCAGACTTTTGACTTTAGTAAAAGTATTCATTTCACTACTGCACATGTGGAAAAAAAGCAGTAGCCTTTTGTGATTCCAGAGGAAGCTGCATTTAATCTGATAAATTATCTATAGTGATGTCACTCAGTGGCTAAGTTGCATTGTGGGTGATGTAGGCACCAGGTTTTGAAAAGGACAACATTTGTTTATTATGAAGTGCACCACATACTTATGTCATGAATAATGATGGACATTATTGGATATGGATATTAGGAGGCAATGTTACTCATTTAACTGTCTGACTGAGGGAAAATCTCAGCACTCACTTGCTGACATGCATACCTATGTGTTACCATGGTTACCAAATGATCATGCATAATTATATAGATCTCATCCTTGACAGTACCCGTAAACAGCAGATGGATAAAACAGTAATTCAGCTCTCGGAGCTGTGCAAAGATCATAACTGCACTACCACAAAATCCTGTGATTGGTCTGTTCTCTGTCACTATCTACTGCATCTGACTGAAATAGGGGAATCACAGAGTAATTCACAATACAATACGATTCACAGTCATCTGATGATGCATCACAATATCTGTTTAAGTGAAGAATACAAAACACCCCTAAAAAGGCAAAAGTACAGGAGAGATGTGTTTCACAGAATTTGACGTGAACTGAGATGAAAAAATAAACACAAATAATGTGCAAATACACACATAAATACACAGTTCATGCTTAACAAACTTAACCAACTTGTGTTATGTAGGCCTGGACACACTTCATCAACTTACATTACAGAGGTTAACAGTTATTGCATATGGTGCAGTCTTTATTGATTTTCACTGTCCCATCAATGCTGTAAAAGCAGGAGTGGGTTCAGACTTTCCACTTGAAAGATGAGGTGGGTCTCTGGCTCACTTTCCCCTGCTGTCCGCCATTATCCCTCTGTGAGAATCTTCTTCACCGCCAGTATGTTAACTTCCATTCATTTTACCCCCATTCATCTGATAAACACCACCACACAGAGAGAAGTATTGACGCTGGTGATGCAAATCAGTAGGGGATTCTGTTTACAGTGCTGCATGTTTTAATTAAAATATTGATATTTGCCGCCAGTGTATCACTAGACGTTTGTCCAGAGGAAGTTATATGATATGTTACTGTAGCAATAGTTTGTCCCACCTCTGGACTGAACAAAGATCTTGGTACAGTTGCTCGATCTGCACCAGAGTTCACCTGACAGCTCAAATCCCAACCTAATCAAAGTGTAAATGCACCACAGTTGGTTCCAGTCAAATCAGACAGGTTAGGTGTGACAGCACATTCTCATAGACAGTATTACAATAATTGCTACAAGTGCTAGTTAAGTGTCAAAAACACAAATTCAAACTGTGCCTTTAACATCTACTGCTCCAAATACTGTAGTGTGATCACAGCAGTGAGACGTGGCTCTGACACACACATGCACCACACATCATAAACACCACAAAGTCCTCTATCCTAGGTATGAAACATACAGTAACAAGATGACCAGGGGGCCACAGCCAGTATGGATCGAGTCACAATCAGTTAACATCAATGCAGGAAACTGATTCAGTTTGCAATCAAATTACAGAAAATTGTTTGACATGAAACTGTTCTGACAGGCAATTGCAAATGGATGTTCTCACTCCGGTTATCAGACAGTGCTGTTTTAATGAAGCAAATTGAATTGACTGAACTGATGGTGAATCATTACTGACCTCTGTCAGCATGTCTGAGTGTTTATTTTCCAGCAGTGGTGGGTCCCAACAGTTACACTTTAAATTATTAGTAATAAAGTCACCAAGACTGACATGCCTAATCATGACAGTAATTTAATTAAAGAGAGTGAGATACAAACTCCTGTGGGATTAAAACCAAAATTACCCCCACGACTGCTCCTATCACATTCAGGTTCCCTCCCGGGTTTTAAATTTCAATAGCTGATGACGCCAGGAGACATCAGGTGAATATTTAAACAGGAACCTAAGTCGCTGCAGGGACACACGAGACGATTAGAGGGGAAACGATTCTTCTAGTTTAATTTGTGTAAAAAGCCTCTGCTGTGCAGCTGTCCTATACCGCCACAGAGGAGCTCACACAGCCGCGATCCTCCTCCCCTTTAAAAGTGTGTCAGTAACATCCTTGTTCACGCCTCCTTTACTGACCTTCCAATGCCTTTCTTAAGCTGTAAATGCTTAATGGTAAGAGGCTTTGGAGGAGACTATCCCTCTCTATATCCTCCTTCCTTGTTTTCTCTCCCTTTCAGCCCCCATCTCCTTCCCCCTCCCTGCCTCTCTCTGTCAGTTTCTCTCATTTCTCTTTTTTTGTCATTATTTTGCAGATTTAGCAGCAGCGTTTGTGCAGTTTATTTAGAAGAGGCTTAAGGTAATAATACGTGACATTTACACTGCATCTTACTAATAAAGACTCCGCCACATTCTGAATGAGGTGCAGAACTTATGAATAAAGTTTTGCTTGAGACTCCGGTGTCACGTGGCTCATGCCGGGGGAGCAGAACCTGGCAGAGCGCTCTAATGGAGGCCACCGGATCAAGCCTCAGCAGAAGTTTGAGTCATCTGGTGGAAGCAGCTGGGAGGCAGAGGTACCTCAGAGAGAAGAAACAAGCTGAGGAAAATAGTGAGGTCATTACAAGAATGTGGGAAACTGTTAGAAAGGCTGAATAAATAGATGAGAGGAGGGTGGACCAGAGAGAAAATCCTTATTATGGGTAGATTAATGTGGATAACTGAAGACTTTATGACCCAGGATAATGTTTAAGTGTTAGCAAACCTTTAAAGTGTGTGTGATGCCTGATGTCTACTATTGAAAAACAGACCATCTGTTCTTGGATGGTCTTTGGTTCCAGGTGAAGTCACCATCTGTTGCAGAGTAAAGGACCAGTCAACCCAGCATCTAAAACACTGAAATTAATTCATCTAAACCACAGGGAATTGTTCTGATCCGTGGATTTGCTCACAGGGGACGATACAGGAAATCTGGGTGAATTTCTTCTTTTTCTTCTTTTTGGGCAGCGCATTTAGCACCGTTGCCTCACAGAAAGAAGGTCCTGGGTTTGAATCCCAGCTTCTGTGTGGACTTGGCATGTTCTCCTCCTCGGTTGCTCTGGTTTCTCCCACAATCAAAACAGGTACATTAGGTTAATTCGCCACTCAGTGCCCAAGACCAAGGCACTGGCTCAGATCTGGAATTGTTCTCTATGTGATGTATATTGACTGCACTGCTCCTCTGGGATGGACTGAATGCAGAGAACGAGTTTCACTTTGTTGTACATGGTTGTGTGATCAGTAAAGATTCTTTATTCTTTATCTTTAGTGAAATTCAACATGAATCTAGAGTGTGACTGATAAAAGCCATTCAGGGAACAAAGAATGTCCAAGATGGCAAATTCACCAACCCAATTGCCATCATAAAGGTTGGCAATGAATGTTTTTGCAAACCACAGATATGTAGAAAATTTTCAATTTAATGTTGCGTCAACATGGTGTCTAAAAACAGGTCTGGAGATTGTCCTGAGGTCCAGTGGTTTCACAATTACACATGTTGAAACGCAGCCTTGAATGGCAGTCACTGGCTTGGCAGGCTTCTTGGTTAAATCTTTAACTTGGACAGTTAGTTCATAAACATGTAATGTGAACGTGATTTGCCCTGTGAGTAGTCCCCATGTCATCAACCCTCTCCTGTTGCCTATTTTGTGGAGACGTGCCAATACACAGTCGTTTCTAGGTGTGACGACACCTCAAAGTTGTTAAAATTTAATTCTTTTTAACAACGGTGTATCACAATGCAATGTGAAAACAACGTGATGTGGAAGGTGAAAACCATGTGAATTATCGAATCACTTTGCAGTTTGCCCTCTTCAGTTTTATTGTTCAACTAAGGGTATTACAAAGTAAGTAAATATCTGTTTTGTCACTCCACACTGCCGGGTCACATCGATCAAGAAAGCCTTACATTTGCTGTTCTAAATTCAGAGTGGTGTAGGTCTTTTCGCTAAAAAAAAAACAAACAAAAAGAAAAACGCTCTAACGCACACAAAGTGATGGGTTTCTTGTTATCTGGGTTACACAAAGGCAAGAATGCTGTAGACTATATCTCCAGAAAGAAATACAAAGAAATACAACACAGTGAGTCCACTGACAGGTAATCTTGAGGAAATGGAGCAAATATACACCAGAGCAGAGACCAGCATGGGGAACAAAAATGAAGCTAAGAAATAAGAGAAACTTGCTGATTAAAAGCTTTTATCACCAACAGCCCATAACGTGCAACTGCAAAAACAAAAGCATTCTGAAAGAAATACCTTCTATTCCTATTTTCTACCCCCTCTCTTTCTCATTGTTGCTTCATGTCACTGTCTATCTCACTTATTTTGCATATCAAGAATGTGTGTGACGCTCTTCTCCAGTGTGAATTACACTGTATACACAAGTAGAACAAGCAACGAGTGCCAGGGTGACAATGGCCTGGAGGCTAACATCCAGGTCGAGGCTAAAGGCTAGACAGGGATGAGAAAGGGCTAGTCGGCTTGATTCCTCTTAGAAGACTGGGTGGTTTGCTGAGGCTGCTGGGAGCTAAGCTGTAGCGGTGAGACTCTAGACATGTAATTAAGCGGACATGGGGAAAAAAGGGTGCTTTTACAATGTGGCTTTCTGTGTCAACCTTAACCTGGAAACAAGAGCAAGCTTGGAACCATGTCAAACTGTTAAGTAAGATCATTGAGGTGGATCAGGCTCAATGTATGCATATTTACAGGAGAAGAATCAGGCAACTGATTCAGTGTACTCAGTGTAACTTTTCTTATGAAGGTGATTTAAAGGTAATTTGAAAGTGTGTTTAATGCTATATAATTTATGGTTCTGCTATATCCTAAATAATGTTAAATACAGGGACAAAGGTAAGTGTCCCTAAAAGGTAAATATAGTTTATGTAGTTTAAAGAGGCCATACTTTGCTCATCTTTGAGTTCATATTTTTATTTTTGAAAGTCTACTAGAATAGGTTTAATGCTCAAAAAATACATTATCTTCGTCATACTGTACATTGCAGCTGCACTTCTAATAACCCTCTGTCTGAATTGTTCTGTTTTAGCTCCTGTCTCTTTAAGGGCCCACTTCCAGAAAGCCCTGTCTGCCCTGATTGGTCAACTCACACAGGTCTGAGTAGAAACCACCTTCATGCATGTCAACCGTGAATATCACCACAAGGACCGCTTCTAAACAAAAGATGTCACCACCACATGTTAGAGAAGGAATATGAATACCTGTTTTAGCCTCTATATTATAGCGTTATGGTTACAGCAAGCTAGTAGCTGGGTGCTAATCACAGTAACACCATGTTGCCAAAACAAATGAATATCTGCAGTTTGACCATTTCTTTTATGTCGTTATTCTCAGGGCATAGCTGTCAAGTAAATTAACAAAGAGCAACAGAAAGACACACAAATCCTGACAAGGATCCAGGCATCATCTAACAACAAAGCTAATGCTAGCTGAGCTGCAGCAGTGTAGGCATCACAGCTACTACTTTCATTATTTAGTTGGCTTTAAAAGATGCTTTGCGTTCAGACGTTTCTCTTGACTGTCCCTCAATTTTACAACACTGCTCCAGTCTGTTGGTGTAATAGACGCTAGGCACTTAGCCACGGAAAATGCTAATGCCAAGTTCAACAGGCTAAAGTACAAAATAAACTGCATAAAAAGTGGCAACATTTACAGCTTCCAAAAAAGTCACAGACAGAAAGTATCGATCCATCCTTGAGCTTGTACTGTTACTAGCCCTTGCTGACAAGGCAGTCTGGAGTGAAATGCACATACACATTCCATTTTTCAATCAGAAAAATCAGTAAAAATAAAGTTTATTCACTGGGTCTTGACATCCTCAGATGGTGGGAGTAGATGAAAACTTTTGTGTTGGTACGATCATAAGATATTAACTCTTATGATCATACCTTCCACATCTTAAACTTGTACCGGCCCTGCTCCACCTAGCTTTGTGTGAGTCCGTACCAAACTAGCCGCTAGGTGGGCACTACGCAAATGCTTACAAAGTGACAAAGACAAGTAACGGAAGAAAAGGCTGGACTACAAATGAGGTGTTTAGTTGAGGAGCAGTGTGTTCTGTCAGAAGGAATAGAGTGGACTCTTTGTGCAGACATTTTACATGCACAGATATATAACACAGCAATAGGAAAAGCCCAAAAAGCATAATCTGTCCTTTTTTGAAGTTGTTTTGAAAAAGTTGCCATGGATTTCTAGAGGAATTTCCTTGAAATAAGGCACACTGCACTTGACTTACGTCAGAACTTGAATGCGGGCTGCTGAATATTTAAAGCAGTGTCTAATCAAAAAAGAAAAATCAAGGATGGCACTCCCATTAATCTATTTCATATTGCTACAGGGAGGTTTTGCACAAGACGCCTTTCTTCAACGTGTGTTCTGGCAAATTCACAATCAATCTACACGCTTCCCTTTGAAACAGGATTCTCGTGTTACCACCCCTCTGTGGCATCCTCGATACATTTACATTTAGCAGACGGTTTTGTCCAAAGCAACATACAATAATTCATACACTGATGGTGGTGGCTGCCATGCAAGGTGCCGACCAGCACGTCAGGGGCAGTTTGTATTGGTTGGTTCAGTATCTTGCCCAAGGACACTTTGACATGCAGACCAGGGGAATTGAACCAGCAACCTTCCAATAACAGGACGCTGGCTCTACCCCTGAGCCACAGCCACCCCAATACCTCATTGGCCAGGTAATGTAGTTCACTGAAACTGTGGTTATGGAAAAGTGCCTAGCCATCGATGATTTATCATCATGGTTATGAATACACTTTGCCTACTAATACAAATGATTTGGGCATTTTAACTGGTAAACCGCAGGCTTACAGTCAGCTATAACTCTCCCCCTGACCTTAATGATGACACCTAACTTCTGGTGGTTGAATTGATTCCCCTTAATCATGGAGTAGCAGTGTACACAGTGATGACAAAGAAAATTAACACCAGGGATCTTCGACAAAAAACCCTTGATAAGGATGGAGCTCCCCCTGTTGGGATGTACCTGTTGTGCTGATTGTTGTACCCTATAATTAATCTGATTGGTCTGGAATTTGCCAGAACACTGAAAAAGCACCTGGGTGGCAATATCACACAGTTTAATGGTGGTGCTTGGTTTTCCCTTTTTGACTGTAACTCAATTTAACAGTTCAAGTTTTTATTTCTTACAGAAAACTAAAATCTCCAAATTTGTAATGTTCAGCTGAACTTTTATGCACTAATTGAAGTTCTAGCAATGAACTGGAATTAATTAAATAAAAGTGTACCGAATGAACAATGTCATTATGTCCATAATTATTAGTAATTTATGCAGTTTATCCTGGGAAACGTCCTAGGACATTATTAGAAGTTTAAGGAAGAAATGTCAAGTGGTGATTCATATTCTTACTCATTTTTTTATGATTTGTAGGTTTTTCATTGAAGCTGTTTGCTATCTGGGTTTCTGTGTATCGGGCTCCTCCAGCATAGTGTCTGATAGTCTTGTCACTGCCAGATCCCCCCTCCTGTCTTACGCTCAGGTGCTCATAAAACCATATGGTTATATGAGCACCTGAGCAGGTGTATCTTGTATTGTGAACACCTGCACACACACACACACACACAGACACACACGCACACACCTACAATATTATGTGTTCTTGCAGTAGAGTTCCCTCTGAATTATCTGTGCCTTCAGGGACTGTGGTGTTGTATAATGAACCGAACACTAATTATTCTACTGTGTGTGCTTCTTGTGCGTGTCTGTGTGTGTGCAAGGTTGTGCACATATTTTTGGTGTAGGTATTCGTCTCTGCTTTACGTCTGCATGATCAAATGTCAAACTGAGGGATCAGAACTAGGGACGTTATGTAAAGTAAATGGATCTTTCTCGAGAGTAGAATTACTCAAACGTGTGTGTGTGTGTGTGTGTGTGTGTGTGTGTGTGGATACAAACTAAATTATTCTACCCAGCTCTTCCTTTGCTTATGAAGCCAGAAGGAATGCTTAATGAGTGTGTCAGCATGTGCTGGCCAACTGTGGTGATGTGTTTGTGTACGAGAGAAAGTGAGCAGCAGCATGTATGCGGTGCAGGAAGTGTGCATGTGGGACTTTGTTTGAATGCGTGTGTGTGTGTGTGTGTGTGTGTGTGGGTGTGGGTGTGCATGTGTGTCAGTGTGAAGACGCACACATCACCTCGACATCACCTCAAAGGAAAATAATGAGATTCATTTCTGAACAGTATCCTATTAAATAAGTGCAAAGTGTCAAGTTAGCAACATCATCTTGTATTAAGCAAATGGAGCGCAGAGGGAACAAATGAGGCTCTACATCTTGTTTTGCTCTGAGCATGAATTCCAAAGTTACCGGCTGAGGGCATGAGGTTCATACTCTGCAGGAAAGTAGTTGATCAACTAATCATCAAAGTAAAAATAGTCAGGCAGTCGTCAAATCGTGCTGTAAAACTTTTTTAGTCTTTTGTTTTTTCTTTATAAAAAGACATTAGCATGTTTTTGCTTGTGTTCCTTTTAAATGCATTCCATGACAGAGAGCAGAGCACTAAATCATCCTCAGAATGAGTGAAAGATCCTTGAGATGACGAAGCTTACATAAACGGTTGTGTAAGTGGATCTGGCATCATTTGTTGTCAAGGACTTGTGTAGCTGTATGTGATTTATGCATGATGCGAGTAAAGCCATGATGTATTTTACTTAAGCACCGCTGCTTTACCAGGTGAAATTAACACTTTGGCAGTAAATGGATGAAGAAAATTTAAGAGAGAGAGAAAAAAAACAACAACTTCACTCCAGGGAAAAAGGCTGTAATGGTCGGACATTGGCAGAATCATATTTATTACTTAAGATCATCTGGCCTTGAGATTGCCAACCAGGTGCTACTCTGAATGTCCCTCTTTCGAGGAGGGTTATATTTTCATTCTGTGAAAAATCTCAAGGCAACAGTTAAATGACTTGCTGACGCTGAGATATGTTTCACACTGTAGGGACAGGCACAAGCAGTGACATTTACATCGATTTACATCATTACAGAGAGGAGGTAAAGGGAAGGAGCTTGTTCTTGTGATGATTGTGGACTTTTGTGGTGTTTTTCTGTGTCTTTTGCTTGTGTTATGTGTCTGTGTCAGGCAGGGCATGGCTTTCCTGGTTGGCTGGAGTTCCTGCCTCTCACACACCTGCAGCCCATCTACTCATCAGCTTCGGCTTTAATACTCCCGTCTTCTCTCCACTCGCTGCCAGATTGTTTCCGCTCATCATCGTTTTGCTCCCGTATTGATTTGTTTGAACCACATGTCTCAATCCTGAATTCCCCTCATTGTTCTCAGAGCCTGTGCTGCCTCCGAGCCTCCTGCACCTCTGCGTCAAGACAAACACATCTGTGGATCCACCTGCGTCTTCACTCACCTGTGCCATCACCTCCACCTCTGCCTCCCGGTACCGTGAGCCCGAGCCGCACCACCAGCTGTGCCACTCACCTGAGCCACTATCCTCCTTTCACCTGAGCAAAACAATAAAGTCCTTCAAACCTGTCCCCCTGTCTTGGTATCCGCTTTTGGGTCCAGAAACCAACCTGACTGTTTCTAGATATTTGCATGACTCCACTAAGGCATCGTTATGTACATTTTTACATTACATTTTACATTACAATTACGTTTCCAACCCATTTTTGTTATACATTGTTTTACAGTAACATTACATTTAATTTCACATTAAAAAAATGATTGCATTGAAAAAACCTGAGTGAAAATATTACAGCAGAAAACACGGCCGCCGCAGCTGATCGTGGACGTTCTAGATGCATCACGGCACATTTCAGCAGCGCTCCAGAAGCAGCTCTCTGCTCTGCTCCGTGGAGAACGCACACCAGGTCTATTTTTGACGGAAGCGGATTGCAGCCAAACTGCACAGAGCATATCAAGCCCAACAGGAAGTCAGACATCAGAACAGCATAGTGCATCTGTTCAATGTTACAATGCTATGTAGACTCAGGATCTACAGCACAACAAAGTCAGAAATATTAACTACTTAGCCCATTCAACCACAATGGAAACACAAAAATCACACACAGACAAGGTGACAAAGATGTGCCCAGTGAAATCAAGAGGTAACATTTGACTGAAACATCCACTGACACCTCACCTCGCTGGAGAGACCAAAAAAACTGCAGCAGATGATAACATATCGAGGAGGCTGTAACTTTCCTCAGATTACTCCATCAAATAAAAGAAATGCCACCATTTCCTGATGTTTTCTTCAATGCTGAAGGTTGCTTTGAAGTTAAATGATTAATTTGTTATTTTAATTCCATCAAGATGTTGTTTCCTCTTATTCTGTCCTGGTTTAATGTCATCTGACTGAAGAATCAGTGGCTCCCATTTTATCTCTTTTGCAGAACTTTTGAAAATTCAACTACATTTGAAACCAGACTGCTGTCAGGATTCATGGTGTGTATCACACAACACACTGTTACTCTGCATCCAATATTTCATTTAATGAAACACCCTTTATGTGCAGAACATATGTCACACTCTCAGAATATCAGAAACCTAATTTAAAGACTGTCATTCCAGAAGTGATTGAAGGTTGTGGCTGTATCCACACCTGCGCTTTGGTTCCATTGTTCAATCTGTCTAGTTTATTTTAGCGACACACTTATTACAAGTGAACAGGAATTGTATTAATAGTCACACCTAACACTCACTTTATTAGAAAGCCACCGAGAGAGGAAATTAAAAAGGTGATTACATGAGTCATAGCATGTCATGCTGCGCCTCACTTTACTTTACTGTTTCATTTCCTTCTCCATGTCTCAGAAGGAGCTTGTAAAGCTCATATGGACATGATATAAATGTCAAAGCTAACCTTTGGAGTGTTTGAGCATAACAGATGAATGTTCTTAAAGAAAACTGGGCTGTCGTAGTAGAAAGATGCAAATATTGTTTGGAATTACATGACCAGAGAAAAGACAGAAAAAGGTACTGTGGTATCCCCTTCTGCTCAAAAGGTAGAAAACCAACAACAACCAGAATGCACTGCATCACACATGACCGATAAACTCCTCGCTGGTGGGTGACATACTGCGAGTTAGGTGGTGCTTGGTTTTCACTCGTACCCCATTTTGAACAGGAAACAGTTAGGCTGCTGGCTGGTAACAAACAATACGTCATTGTACCTAATATCTGTGACATATTCTGCAGATATGGACATTGAAGCACATGCCACTCATGTAAGATATATGGACTGGACACTGAAATTAGTTCTTCTAAACATCTTAGGCGAGAAATAGACAATGAACAGGATTGTGACTCATATTTGATCGGCACTGCCTTGTTTTACAGGGTTTTTTTGACAGCAACAACATGGTGGTCACTTCCAGTTTGCAAATGTTCTCTGCTGCAGCTAAACAGCACGCTAAAATACGTTTCTGAAAACATTTAGGGCGAGACAAGGACATTATGCACATACACAGTCCTGTTGATGGTTTTACACCCTTTCACTGATTGACATCTGGTGTGCAGCACTGCACCAACAAAGCACCACATCAGGTGTGAACAGTGTACGAAGTCAGAAGACGTGGAGAGAAGATGTTTCCTGCTGCATTTATTAAACAGTGTTTCCTCTCCAGGTGTGTCAGGAGGCATACTTTTGAAGTGTGAGCTGTCGGTGCAGCTCAGTGTTTCCTGTACATTCCAGGCAAACTCTCTGAGAAATGACTCCACTAACTGAATGTTTTGCTTTCAAAAGTTGCTAAAGGAAAAAAAACAGCTTCTTACAAGATTAACTCTCAGTCCCAGACTTGTATACAGTAAACACTCTCACATATAAATATGTATTTTTAGACTTAATTTAATTCCCTGCCGGTATTTGGTAGCCAACTCCTCCTCCTCACTTCTTCTCCAACTCCAAAGCCGTCCTACTAAAAAGGCTCTGCGAGTGTGCTGACACACTGCAGCCAACAACAGGATGACAGCAGAAAGAAGAGACTGGCTCAGTAGCAGATCGTGTTCCCTTGAAGCTGCTCTGCTGTATCCCTCCAAACAAAATACACACTGTTGCTCGGCGTTGCAGTTAGCCCTTGAATTTGACTTGCCAACCAATTAGTCACACAGCCCGAGCCTTAAAGAGACTATGAATGGGTGAAATGAGTGAACAAACACCTTCCTGCGGCACCATGCTGTGCGGAGGATGTCTGACTTGCTCATAAACCGCGAAATGTTAGAAATCGGAGGCAGAGCCGAGCACCAAATACACTCGAGAGGCTTTAGGGGGTGAGGGATGAAAGGATGAGGGAGGTGTTTGTACAACCCCTGTGCCACTCTTTCATCCGTTTCTCCACCCCTTCTCCCCGAAGCACCTTAAGTGTACACTCTCCTGCAGCTCTCCCCCGGGGACCGTTTGAATACTCCATGCTGTCTGGTTTTTCATAAACTGCCGCTCTCCTTTTCTTTTCAATAAGGAAGACGGTGAAGGTGGGACGAAAACGGGAATGAAGGAGGCATGGAGAAGGAGGGATGGCAGCTGGGGAGAAGGGGGAGTGTGGTGAGGAAGGGAAGAAGTAAGAAGGCTTGAATACATATTTATTAACCAGGGGTATGAATAGTTAAGTGGATGAAGCTCTGCACTGCGGAAAGGGTGTAATTTCCAACACATCTGCGGTAAATATAGTGTTGTCAACACAGCGTGTGTCCAAGATGCAGCATTACCTATGCATGCAAACAAAACATGGCTGCTTACACACTGCATTGTAAAGCTAATGCGTATGGAGCACTTGAAGGCCTATTATGTGTTTCTATGTGTGTCGATAAAAACACTCTCTAAAACATTCTAAGACAGCCCTTCAAATGAAAGTAATCAAAGAAATGAAACAAAGGGTTACAGAGGTTGTACCTCAAAGCGTTCTGCAGTCAAACGTTGGAAGCTAGTTCCAGGAGACACTTAAATTATTAGCATCAAGCAGGAAGTCAACACAAAAAAAGTGTATAACCTTAAAGCCCTCTTGGTATTGTCAAGATTTAATCATGACAATGAAAATATTCCTCCCATTCACCTCAGCAAGGCTATCTGACCCTGAATGTGAAAAGCAAAATCACATACTTTTTTTAAGGCTGTGTTGAGTGGTATACTCTGTGTGGTGCCACATATATATATTTTTTCCTGCACAGAATAGAATATATTAAACATATGAACTGGTCAAACTGAAGAATAATGTTATGTGTTATGACTATTTTAGTCTCACTATATTTCACAGTACACTAGTAAGACTTATTAAGTTCTATTTTGCATCAAATTAAACACAAACTAGGAATAGTTTATTTTCAATTGGACTGTCAAGAAACAGTTATACCTTAATTAGACATTATACACCTAAATCATACTTTAATTAGAAACTGCATGTAATACCATATTAGATCCAAAATATACCATAGTTTAACCAAAAAGGAGCTCATGATACACTATTGACAATTTTACATGATTATAGCCTAATTAGAAATTAAATACAATGACATTTCAGATTAAAAATATATTAGTTAGATGGTATTTTATCCTTATTGCCAAATAATGCTGTGATCACACACCACATAGTGGATAAAGCTCCCAACATGGAACTGTGATAGCTTGGTTTGACAACACAGGCTTTATATAGACACATGTAATGACTTTGTTTTGTCTGTAATGTCAGACAAAACAAAGCTCAGAGGACAATGCATTTATTTGGGCCTAACATAGTTTGACTTTCTTACAGGGTACTTTTTTTGTAAAATAAGGTCGAACAACATTGTAGTCTCTCGTAACATGGATGTTCTCCAGTGTTCCATGAAGTTTGTCAGTACATAGCCACATGCTACTGTGACGCTCTGTTCCCATATCATTTGTGTAAGACATCAGATCAGACTATTTAATGTCATGTCACTATCTGAGCCCAGTGACGTTTATGAAAAAAATTATATGTCAAGTGCCAGAACATTGCATCTTTATTTTCTATTGTTGGTGCCTTGTTAGACTTTAATTAAGAGGTTAATTTGTGACACGCCACAACAGAGCTGTACTGCAGAATAAAGCACAATCCATCTTTATTTCCTCCCTGTTAGACCCTTATTAGTTTGTTTTTTTGTCTGTTTTTTTAGGATAGTTTGCTACAACAGAACTGTACTGTAAGATAAAGCAAAATCCATCTTTAATTTCTATCTGTTAGACCCTTATGAGACTTTCTTAGGGATAATTAGGGTATAACTGTATTTGTTTACTGTGAAGAACATATTATTTCTCGTTTTTGTTTAATCTGATACAAAATTCAGCTCATTACATCTCAGCAGTGAGTGAGTGTAAAATAAAGTGCGACCAATTTTTCCATCTTAAAACCTTAAATATTTGATAGATTTTGATATAGATTTTGTCTTTGTTTCTCCGAAGGAGCCTTTGTTTGACTGGGAGAACTCAGTCCTCTCATTATGGCTGCCTGCAGGTATTAATGTAGAAGAGAGAGGACAGTAAAACTGGAGTCGCAGGCTTACTTTGTGGCCAGACTGCTAAACTGTGTGTTGTGTGGATCAATTAGCTGTTGGCTGAATGTTAACACAGCCGCCCTCATTCCCTGTCTACTCCCCCACGTTTAGATGGTTAGAGGGCTGAGATGGAGGTAAACTCACAAACACAGAGACACCTTTGGGAAAGAGAAGTAAGATACTGTGGTGATGGAAGGAGAGAAGATGAAAACAGAAATGTATTTTTCTCATGGCCAAGTGAAAAAAATCTACCATTTGGGTGAGATAATTCCCCTTGTTTCCAATGCAGTTTCATGTGCCAGCGCTTATTAGAATCAAGCTTCAATGCTTCAAAACAAGGCAGCTAAAAGCATCAACAGTTTTAGGAAACTGATCTCACAATACTGGTCGATTGGCAGGTTTTTGCAACATTTATATTCAGACCTCAGAGGGAATTAGTGGGAGAGTGAGTTAGATGATGAATGAGTGTGTAGAGTCGGCGGAGGGAGGAAACATGGGTAAACATACTGAGCTGTGGGATAAATATACCATGAAAGAGGGAGAGAAATCGATGGCGAGGTGGAGAAAGAAGGAATAAAAATGTGGAGAAGGTAAACAGAGGCAGCCTCTCCCTTTACATTCAAAATGCTCTCCATTCTACTCTAATTTCCTCTCCTCTCGTCGCGGTCCTTCTCCTCACCAACTCCCTCCATCTCTGTTTGCCAATTTACCCCACTCTGCACTGTGACCATGCTCTTCAATCGCTCTCTGCAGATGGATGGATGAAGTGAAAAGATGTTTAAATAGAAAGTGGACTCGAGGTGAGGAGGGTGGATACACTGATAGAGAAGGAGAGAGGGGGGGGATGCTTGAATACATGTTTTTAAGTTGAGGGGGATGGTGAGCAGAGTGTGGTGGATGGGAGGAATGAAAGATGAAAGGAGGAATACATGTTTTTTTAAACTCGATGAACACTTAGCAAGAGCGATGGCGAGAGGAAGGAAAAAGGAGAAATTGTTCTTCAGGTGCTAAAATTCATGGTGGTTTACAGCTCCTCTGTGATTTTAGAGCCGGAGATGACAAGGAGTGAGCTGGGAGACATGGCAAAAATGCCAATTTACATATTTTTAGACATGTTGTGAGGAAATTTCCCCCTAAAGCTGAGGCTTGCATCATCCTCATTTGTAATTTTTTTCCTTCACATCCTTGTCGGAGCACAAACGTGTCCAGTTGCCAGAATAAAAATGTTGGCATTCTACGTTTCTGCAAATCACTGATACATACATTTTTTACACTCCCCGGATCATATCAACATTTCTTCAATATGTGTAGAAGAGTAAAGGATGCTGGTGACATCACAGCAAAACGAGAAAGCTACCAAGCCTGAAAGCACCGTGCTTTAAGGGAAACCAGAAGACTCTGGATTCCCAATACACAAATCCTTGTTATGGTAAAGCACCTTTTGCCTATCATTTTTACTAATTCACTAATTTAGCCACTTCTAATTGAGAATATGTATGATAAACTACAGTGACAGGCTCAAGCAGCTTTCCCTTTTATTTTCTGTTTCTCTTCTTGTGCACTGATTCACTTAGCTGTGATTTCTCTCACAGCCTTCATTTCCAATTCAACATGCTCAGTTGGCTGAAAAGCCAGTGATGAGGGACATGCCACGAAAACATAGACCACAGACACTTACTGATGGCCTTGTCATCGGTTGATGGACTGTCGGCCCGGTGTTTCAGGGCTGTAACCCTCACCAAGTGTTTTTCGTGCCGAAACCTAACCAGACCATAAGCACAGTGTTGTTGCACCATAAAATTGAAAACTGAACCTGAAGAAACGTAAAGCTGCGACATAAAGAAATGCTAACATTCAAGATATCAAACATGGTTCAACATGTCCGGTTTGCACAAACCTACTTATTCTGGTGATTGGGTTGCCCTGTCTGTGTGCGACATAACTGATGTTATACATTTTAAAATAACACGCAAGTCAGACTTTCCACTGCAAACTGAGCTACAGGACACATTTTACCCTCTTCGTTGACTGAAAGGGAGAAAAGAACCAAGTAAATGCTGTCTTGAGGAGACATAGAAAACACTGAAGAAATGAGAACGCACTTCTGTAAAGTACACTTTAGGACAAGAAAGTCTAGAAGAAGGGTAGAGAAAGTGTGCTGGGAGAACAAATATGAGGAAATATGAAGAAGGGAGATGGCAAGAGAATAAAAGGAAAAGAATAAGAGATTTGTGGCAGAGAGACAAAGTAGGAAGTGGAGATGGGCCAGCGTAGTGAAAGATCAAAGTGTGTTGAGTCGGCTGTTTATTTGATCAATCCAGTGTTTCCTGGTTTGGGGCAACAGGGAGCAGTGGAGGAGAGGAGGAAGAGGAAATTCACAGGATCAAAGCAGTGTGGTGTGTTTATGGTGTTTTATTGTGTATTTGTGTGGGTGTGTGTATTTGTAATGGTAACTCAATTTGCTATAGGTGTTAATGAATAAAATATAAAATACAACACGTTCAATTTAACTACTTTGTGCGTTAAATGTAAATATTGCTGCACATGATTGACTGCATTAATGATTCTCTGTTGAGTTGTTCTATTTTTCCGTATGTCTACCTGTACCAACCACTTTTGTTGATTTCTATATATATTGCTTTCATAAGTTTTAAAAAATTAACCCCACATAACCATCATGAAATCAAACCTAATTACCTAAACTTAATGCCTTTTTGATTTTGCTTAATTTAAGTGTGTTTGTACAATATTTCATTTTAAAGCTACTTGTAATCTGAAAGGGATTGTCTGCAGTGACAAATTCAATTAGCGCTTGACTCTGCGGTTCTCTCGAGCTCTACCAAGCATTTGAACTTTTTCCAGCTTTCTTTTGTTTTACAGACAAAGACTACTGTTTTTGTTCACTCTCACTGCTCAATTCAAGGCAATTTTACAGCTGCAGGTGAAAAAGCACTAATAAATGTACACTAGACAAACAGGTGACTGAGTTAGCGTTTAGCTCGTTGATATGATGGAGGATTTCCCTCAGAGGTTGGTGGGGACCAAACACAGAGCTAAAAAAGAACGTCAGGTGGACACAAATACAACTCCATATGAATGCTAATGTTGCTATGTGTCTGCCAGACGTGTAAAAAGGGAATTTGCCATAGCAAAGGTGATAATATGTCAAGTTTGTGTTAATAGTTTGTTACACTGTCCCCAAGTGGCCAAAAGTAAATGAATGCAGGTTAGTAAAAGACCGGGTGATGCTAATTCACAATACTTAGAAATATAAATGTCTTTCTTCTACTGCTCACCTTTATTAAAATAATCTTTTTTATCATGTAAATGCAAGTTGGACCTTTGTGGACCTTTCTAACAATGTTCAAACCCAAAGAAATCCACAAGTTTACTCAAGTTAAAGTGTAACTCTCGCCAAAATGCAACCTAGGCTTTTTTTGTGAATGTACACAATGTTTTAGTCAAACCTTTGTGTAAAAGCATAATTATGACGAAAAAGCCACTTTTAAGATTCACCGTAGTTTCGTTTTCGGGTCAAAATCATTTTCAATTGCGTGCTAGGGGCAGCTTTATGGTAGCATCAAAATCGATATTTTTAAAACACTTAGAAGACTTGACACAACATGAAACTTTGCTCGTAGTATCACCAGGGAATGATTTGACCCGAAAACAAAACTACAGTAAATCTTAAAAGTGGCTTTGTTGTCGTAATTATGCTTTTACATGAAGGTTTGACTCGGGTACATTCACAAAAAAAGCCTAGGTTGCATTTTGGCGAGAGTTACACTTTAACAATGCCTTTCAATTGTTTGCGTGGCACAACAACTTCCAGGATAGTGTAAGAGAGGAAGTCTGTGAATGTGACTCAGCATACCGTGAATAAAGCCAAAACATTACCCTGTCCTAAAGCTGTGCCTGAGTCACATCTGGTAGATATTAATCAGGTGGTTGTTCAATGGTGCTCACCACAAGCAAAGAGAGTTTATTCATCCCAAATGGCCAGATTACTTTCCTGTACATTAGCCGTAAGCTAGCTAGCAAGGACACACTGAGGGTGTGTTTGTATATGTGTTTGAATTTAAGTCAATCACTAAACTCATCACTCACCAGAGACTCCGGTCCTCTCTCTTCCTTTTCCCTTAAAGCTCCAGTCACCACTGACGTTACAGTACATAGGGTAACACCCAACAATGGTGCTCACCTTTGCGGATCATTGCTGAGGTCAGGCTGATAAACAGGAGTGAAGATAAATCCACATTTTAATATCTGTTTAAAAAATAATCCCCAAGCTGTCCTCCCGTCCGTAAACGGCTCAAAATCAGAGCAGATTTCGATGGGAATATGGGTGTTTATTCCTCCATAAGGTCTGGCTCTGCACCCAACTCTCTCCTCCAGAGCTGGCTGGCTCTGAGCAGCTGAATAGTGGAAGAATTTTTGTGTTTTGCTGCAGAAATTACATATTGTATGTTTAAAGGGCAGCATCAGTTTGCATTTATGTTTTCTATTGCCATTAAAATCCACAGGTTTTTAAAGAATTTTCACTTTTTAAAATACCTTGAAGACATGCAGTGCTGCCTCCGTGACAAACATGGGATGCATTGAATTGGATGTAAGGAACTTGGCATTATTCTCTATTCTTCAGTCATCTTCCACTGCCACTATACTGTCACCAGGTATATGTAACTGAAAATTATGAAATATAAAAAAAAAAAAAAAAGACTTTCACTCAGCAACAACTATGGGAGAGGCTAAATTGGGAAAGCTGCAGTATGCAAGCTGCTCAACATGATTTGTTATGTTAGGACAGCACAGTAGTGCGTCTGAGCTGTTTTGGGGATTTTTGAAAATAATGGGAGCCTATGATGCCTGTGAGGTAAGTTAATCCTGCAGCAGCAGACGGTAGGAGCTTTGTGGTAAATACAGCAGAGGGGTTTCAACTCTTCATAGGCTTTATTAGCTGTGTGAAAAAAGACAGGTATACCAGTATGATGCTTTAAACCAGGTAATTTATTTAATAGCTGTGTGCTCATTTGTGTGTAATTCTGTGTGCAAGAGAGCAGTGGTGTGTGCTGCTGGCAAATGAACAGAGGAAGAGAGAGCCGAGATGGATACACGCACTCGCAACACACACACACACACAAACCCAAATCATCGCAGAGAAAGCATCACTAATACTCAGCAATCAGAAGACCGGCCAGCTCCTACTGACCCAACACTGAACCTGCTGTTAGTGTCTATCTTTATGTGGTAATCTTTGTGTATATGGCCGTTTGTGTGGCCACCTTCTAGTCAATTAACTCATTTCTAGGATTGAGCCAATACTAAGCCGAGACGAGTATCTAGTATGTATGTGCGTCGTCTGAGTACAATGTGTCTATATTCATAAAAAACTTGTTCTGTAAATGGCTTTCTTACTCATGATGAAAAACATGAACATATGAACCTGCATAAATGATGTTACTGATGTCATGTACGTTTCGTGACATAATACTACATCACTTGTAAATTATGGTAGTTATTTTAGCCCAAAGTATGATCTTTTCCCTACCCTAACCACATCTGTTTTTTTTGCCTAAACCTAACCAAACTGCCACCGCTTGACAACATTAAAAACATTCCAAAAGTTATTATATGTCATATTATGTGAACTGTTTGTCAGCATGCTTTATTTTGAAAGTTTGACCTGACGTTGTATACCACGTGTTGTTGATAACGTGACCCCTGTAGGATTATCAACTCTGGTCCAACTTGCATGTGACTGACAAACCTCCCAGCCAGCCTGGTGTCTTCAGGACCCCTCCCTGACAACACACCAGGACACGTCTTCAGGACATCAGAAGGACTCAAACTCCAAATGGCAAGACAGTTTATTGCAGGGTAGGGCTCCCACCTACCCGATAAACTGTCATCAGTTCCACCTCTTCGGACATGGCATGGTTTATCATGCATTTCTAAATATGTGATATTGTATGAATTCATGTATTTGATATTTGGTATCATTTAAAAGCTGAGAGTGACATCTTGTTAAATCTGTAAACCCCAATCTCTTAACGGACACCAATTATGATTTAATAAGATTTAAGTTCAATTAAAGTTTGGTATTTGAAAGGGACACAGGGGAGGACTGAAGTGTCACCTCTGATGACATCACACGTCACCTCCTAGTCTCAACACTCCTTTAAAGAAAGGATGAACTCTCTTCACAGAGTAGATCAGAAAATAGCAGAGACAAGAGATGGAAGATACAGCCAGGAGCTCTCTTCACCGCTTGACCCCTTCACTGGCCCCTGCCCAGACCTCAGCTTCATGCTGGCAACAAGAGCTTGCATGGGGCACGAGAGGCCTGCTGCACCTTCTGTCCTGACTCCACAAAGGCAGGAATGAAGACACTAAAGACTGCCTGCACAACTTTGTGCACTAATCGGAGAGAGAGAGAGAGAGATGCAGGACCCCACGGTGGCAAAGGCTGACTGGAGGATTGCCCCAACGCCTTCCTCAGATGTATCCTCCTACTTTCCCTGCAGCCTCGTCGGGTATATCAAACTTTCCAAGGATTGAATAATAAGGTTGATGGTTTACAGGTTCAACAGGTGTAGGCTAGGATAAGAAAACAGAGATTTCCTGGTTTCTTTTCAGTTACTCTTTGAACGATGCAAGCACAGTCTGTTTTAGGTTCCTCCATTCACGTTCTATTGTGTTGCAGAACACAGCTCCACTTACACCTGGTCCAACCTCTGAACCTCTTTGTCTTTGTGTAATGTCTCATCACAGTAGTTTAGTTTATGTGTTGTTGTTTTCACGTCTTGTAGTAAATAAATATTTGACTATAAAGTCTATAAGACTTTTTTTCTTAATTTTTTTTCACATCTCTCCATTTCCATTTCCATTTCCGATTCTAGACAGGAACTTACAGAGCCCAGAGAGCTGTCAGAATGTGCAAAAGGCTCCCATTTCCTCCCAGATCAATGTGCTGTATACTGTACGTGCCAAGTTGTGCCAAGCCATTAACAAGTTTCCACCACATCTTGAAAACATGGGATAAGTGCAGTGAGTCGGACTGTTGTGCTCCTGCTTGGTAGCATGGCTGAACCTGAAAGACAGCACCTCTTATCTGTCTGTTCAGCTCTCATTATTTCTGTAGCTTCCAACTGAATCAATCTTCATGGTCGAGAGTTTAATTTAAATCCGATGTCTGTACTATAAGATATCAGTCTTATTTTACTGTTTACTGATCATGTGTTCAGTTGCTGCTGATGCAGGCTGATAATTTCCTACTGCTGCTGCCTCCTGTTCAAAGTTTTCCACCAGCAACCCAGAGGCATGCTTTTATTGTGAACCAGTAATTGAAAATACAGTTTGAATTTCTTTGGGGCTTTTTGGTCGGCAGATATTTTCAAAATGTTTCTGAGGAATAGCACAGAATGAAACTGCTACAGTGAGCTGTTAAGTGACACCATGAAGGAACATTTTATTCTTACCTTACGATATGATGCTGTGGAAAACAAGTGATTTGTGCCAGCAGGGCTTCAATGGTCACAGTTGCTCATGGCCCAGCTTGGTGCAAGAAACCCTACTTTTATCATAAAACAGCTAAACCTTTTTGTTAAAATGGTCTGAGGCTTACCTTACTGAGATAATGTGGATTAAAGAGCCAAACCCTTGAACTTTCCTTGGAAAATAGTCCTTACATTGGTATTTTTTTGCTTATTGCGATGTCATTTCTCTGAGTATCTTCATATGCTTCATGTCCCTAAAGTCTGTAAAACCTAAACTAAAAGGTTATGCAAGTCAGTAAACCATAATAAATGATAATAGTAATCCAAGTATGTCATTCATTTATCAAATACAACAAGTAGTCCTGTTTTAAATCAGATTTTATTAAGTGAAAACAGAAAACATATTGATCCAAAACGTATGTTGAAACCAAATATGGACAACATATTTCTTTAGAGAGAGAGAGAGAGAGAGAGAGAGAGATGCTTAATTAACAGAGCACAAAGGAGTTTCAGTAGTTTAATCTGCAACATAAATGTTTCCCCAGAGCCAACTTTGTTGTTTTGTTGCTTATTGGGATGTCATTTCTTTTTTTTCTTTTTTTATGTTTTCAAATGCTTTATATGGCCACAACTACAAAATACACTCGAACCAAAACCATAAAATACACTATAATCAACTACATAATACACTATAGTTAAATTATAAAATACACTATAATCAAAACTACAAAACAAACTACAAAACACACTATAATCAAAACTACAAAACACACTATAATCAAAACTACAAAACACATTATAATCAAAACTACAAAACACACTATAATCAAAACTACAAAAACACACTATAATCAAAACTACAAAACACACTATAATCAAAACTACAAAACACACTATAATCAAAACTGCCAAACACACTATAATCAAAACTACAAAACACACTATAATCAAAACTACAAAACGCACTATAATCAAAACTACAAACACACTATAATCAAAACTACAAAACGCACTATAATCAAAACTACAAACACACTATAATCAAAACTACAAACACACTATAATCAAAACTACAAAACGCACTATAATCAAAACTACAACATACACTATAATCAAAACTACAACATACACTATTATCAAAACTACAAAACGCACTATAATCAAAACTACAACATACACTATTATCAAAACTACAAAACACACTATAATCAAAACTACAACATACACTATTATCAAAACTACAAAACACACTACAATCAAAACTACAACATACACTATAATCAAAACTACATAAAACACTATACTTCCTCTCAGACATCAACCTGATTCTCTGCATCTCTCCTGCCACTCACTCATTCAATTGTGCGTTGGTTTTCACACACACAGCGTAATGTATTGAATGTCATTAATGAGCATAGAACACATTGAGGCAGAAGACAGAAGCTTTCACTTTCCATTGCAATAAGAACAAATGTTTCTATCTATTATGGGTTTCAGAAATGACTACTTTATATGCATTTCATACACAATATTTACATTCCAGTAAAAAAAAAAAAAAAAAAAAAGCTTGTGGACTACCTGCCTCACAGAAGAACATTCAGGCTTGAAGAAATGCTTTAAACGCTGTATGGATGTGAAAGAATTGTCGTAGCAAAGGGAAATGAAGACCTTTCTTGAATGCCAGCTTAGTCAACCTGCAGCTGTGCCTTGAACAAGAGGTGAGACTTTGGTCCAGCAAACAGCCCCTGTGATTTCAAACCAGATTGACCAGTCGCCCTTTAAGAGGGCTCTTGGGTTTAAGCCACACTTTAGACAATCAAACCCTGTAGTTGGCCTCTCAGTGCTCTTTATTCAGGGGACTCAGAGGGAGGTATACATTTCTTCAGTCACATCTAGCCTAGCTGCAAAGGCTCAGCTGAGCTGCAGTCAATCTCTGAAGGAGCTGAAGTGCAGCATATCTATAAAATGACAGAATTGAGGTTTGCTAACACAGTTTAGCAAGAAGAGAAGGGGACATCCTGAAAGACATATTTGCCAATTACTGTTTTTAGAAGCTCAGAACCCATAAGAACATGTGTATTTAAATCCATTATTGGGTCTATGTGTTTTCTGTGTGTCTCTCCACTTGCAGAACCCCTCTCTGAAGCACACGAATGAGTGTGTGCATGCTTGCCAGCACATGTAAATGTGTGTGACGTTTTCTTATTACCTCTGTGTTTGCCTCTATTTGTTTTGAGTGCTGTGAATAAAATGTTTGTCCTGCATATTTGTCAGTGCAGTCAGTCCGCAGGCCAATGCTCAGGCTTTTCAGGCGGCATCAGAAGTCTGACTCAGAGAGCAGTGTTGGGGATTAGAGGATTAAAAATGAGGGGCATACAGTAATGCTGATTATTATGTGGATTATGAAAAATAGTATTTTTATTCAATATGAAATGATGAAAACAACAAATAAAAGACTGAATGGATTAGAGATCAGTTTGTTTTAAAGGGATATAATAAATATCATTTACAGAATAGGCTCCTTTGTGCCTAATTAGGAAATGGTACATAAATTAGACAAAATAAGGAATTTTCTAACAGTAACTCCTTCAAGGATAACTCCAGCAATGTCACATTTTAAAGTGTATTTACAGGGAGTACTACTGTGTATGTGATAAAAAAAAAAAGCTTCATGTAATCTGATAAATTGCCAGTGATGTAAGTGAGGCTAAATTGCATTGTGGGTAATCTAGGCACCAGGTTTTGAAAAGCTGTCCACTGGTCCTCTTCATTTTCACAAACAGAGCCAGCCTACCTGTGTCCTCGTGCCTAACTAAGCTAAGGGGCTGTTGGCTGTGCTGTAGCTTCATATTTAATGTATCCTTTCATGTAACGCTTGGCAAAAAAGTGAAAAGGTGAAGTATCCAATAACAGCTTCATATTTTGCTTAGTCTTCTGGGTGAAGCTTCTTTGTGAAGGTTTTGCTGTTTTCTCTGTTTTATGTGATTTAGTGTGTTAACTGCAGAGGATTTTGGTATGTATAACAAATTTGTTAAATTTCATTTTTTCTTTTGTGTGTGTGTGTGTGTGTGTGTTGGGTATGGACAAATTAAATGAAGAGCTACTTATAACTACACAAAACAAACCTAGTTACATATAGTAACCTGTAGCCTCAGGACAGACCTACTTTAGGTCTTTGTTATAAGTGACTGGCAGTCCATCTTAGCTGCAATTTGACTTACTACTGCTTATCTTCCTTTTCCTCATGCTTTTGCCTCCCCCACATCAACACAACATACCACATATTCAAACACTTCAATTGTTTTACTGTAGCATTTTATTTTATATGCAGATGTTACCTTTTAAAATTAATAAACCTGTAATGCCTATCAGTGCATGTTTTCTATGATTTCTGTTAGTACAAAACTGTCTTCTTTAATTTTGTATATATTAATAGATTAGTATATACTTGCGACACAGCAAAGAGTGAATTCACCATTGCAGTCACATCAGCCAAGAACACAAGCCTTTCATTAACACAGAGTTATTCAGACATTCAACACTGGCCATCTTGTATTTACTCCTTGAAATTGGATGAAACTAATCATCAAAACACAGCCATTAAATGCAGTGGTGAAGCCGGCAGCGCTTAATGTTAGGAACTTAGCCAATAAGACTCTCAGCGAGCCCATTATCAAAATGGACCTAATTTTCCTCGCAGACACATGGTTAGATCAAACAGGGGCAAGTGCGTGAAACCTTACCTGACTTTTTTCTTGCTCTCAGAAACGATAAGAGGGTTACACCTGCAGCTTACTGATGCTTTTTTTCCCACAGGAAATTATATTTTTGGGACCTTGAAGCTCAGCAGGGGTGGTCAGGTTTATCCCAGGTGAGAGCAGCTGGGGGCCAACACACCTAATCGAGTCTTTGTCGAGGCCAATCAAATCAGAAATGTACATTGCCAACATTTATTCTTGTCACTGTGTTGCTAATGAATTAGTGTAGCTTAAAAGCTGTATAGCTCCATATAAATTTGTACAGGCCTACATCCTCCTCTGTCAGAGTGTGGGCTACTACACTAAAGAGACAGAAGTGAATGGTACAAATAACATATTTTGAAATCATTAGCGACTGATCAAGCTAGCTCATGACAGCAAAACACTGGGGTTAGGGTTAGCTACATTTTGAATACCTGTTTTGAATGAAAAATCTCAAAAACAAATTGCGAGTGGGGAGTAAATAGCCCAGGCAAGATAAAACAGAAAGTAGCCTGTACAGCTAATGTGCCTGGCTGAGTAATGATAGCATGTTCCTGGCTTGCTAATGTGTTAATCATCACCGTCACCATCTGTAGCAGTTCACCAACTCCGCTTGCAATTAGTCACTTCATCCCCAAGCTACTAACAGTCTTTTTTCTGAAGACGTGGATGAACTTTGCATGCAAGTTTTTGGCATCACCCGTTGAAGCAGATAATCAAGCACACAGGTTTCTTAGAAAATAAAGAACACATTTCATAAGTAGAACTAAAAAGTATATAAGTGTTTCTAAATGATTCAATCATACAGCTGTGCTTAAATCAGATGCATAGTGACACCCTGCCTTTCACATGCAGACAGAAACACAGAAGGGTGCTTGTATAGATGCATGAGACATTTACTTAATGCAGTCCTCAGTTCTTCATCACTCTTTATCTTCATCAGGAAGCAGTGACTGGCCAAATGTCAGGCTGAAAGAATCCATGTTCATCACATCACTCGCTTTATCCTCCTTTCTGTCTCTGGCCTTGACTGGTGTCGGCATAGCAACATTCCACTTCCTCTAAATTACAGTGTGGCAGCCAATCAAACACGAGCAGTGACCCTGGAGAGGCAGCGATAACAAATCAGCTTCAGAGAGGAAGTGTGAGTTGGAGGGTGTGTATGTGTCAGTGCCTCTGTTGGGCGATATGCAGCGCTGAGCACTCACATCCTCATGTCGTGTTGAGCGGAGACCTTTGACTCGAGACTGTCTGATCTATTTTTCATATTTCTGATGGCCCAAAGCCTCCTCCATTTTCTCCACTCTTTTTGTCTCACCTCTTCTTGTCCTTGTCCCCCAAATGCCATCTGGTAACATTTATCTCTCCTGCAACGCTTAGGTTTTATGATACCCCTTTCTTTTGGATATAGTGTACTTTGTCTGTCTCTGAACCTGTGCAGTGGGTGTGTACCAGTTCTCTTTTTCTGTGCAGACTCTGACTCCTGCCTCAAAGACAACTGAAGTCCATGAAAGGATCGTGATACTGTGGCATTGCTCATATACTTTATTCAGTCCAGCAAAACGAGAGCGACCCAAGATCATTATTGAACCACAACTGTGCCACTGCCTCACTACTTAGTGTCTAGATGGAATTGATTGAAACTGTGATTTGTCTGTCCATAGTCAGGTCAGCTGATATTCTAGACTCTAGACTGACCTTAAATTACTGTTTTAAAGGTTTAATTCAAGTATAACTTTGTTAAACAAAGCACGCCTGTTGATTCCATCTTGTTGTAGGCATTCATGTGCACTTGACACTGAAAATGCTCCTTTGCAAATATTCCACTTACACTTTCCACTTTCAGAGGTATCTTTGTCTCTTTCAGCCTTTCAGTTTTCATTCTGGTTGAACATCTAAAGTGGACTTTCTACAACTCCAAAGCATGAAAGACCATTCAAAAATATAGAGCAGTCCTTTCAGCCATCTGATTCTACGGATTCAAGCCTTTATGGCAGGTGATGTGGAACGGAGGTGTATATTGAAAAAACAGCAGGTTTTTTCTCAAAACCTTCTTGTTTTTGCTGCTAAATTATAAATTCTGAGATCAGGCACAGCCAGTACCCAGAATGCAGCATAGCTAAGATGCCCCAGTAAACTAGAGTTGGGCCAATAGACAATGCCATGGTCCATCACCAATGGCTGACAGTCAATGACTACTGAGCCTTGTACCGCCTTTGGAATAAAAATATAAAGGTCCAGGACATTCTGACCTCATAAGATAGGATGTTGTACGTACCCTAAATGAACGTCAGGCCCGATAAGGCATGGATGAGAGTATAGTGAAATCTGCTCTATGAGTTTATATCTCTCATTGGTCTTTGCAAACTTAGGGATTTGAGGCTGTGTAGATATCCACAGATCCCCGACAAACCAAAGCTGACTGTTTGTGTAAACTCGTAGGATGGCCTTCGATCTATCTATGGTAGCAGACTTACTGTCTTCTACCCATTTTCTTTCTATTCCTCACTTGACCAGAGGTGAGAAGCTCTGCAGATAACAGATAACCATTTATGGGAGGGATGCTTTCTGAGCTGTAGATATAATCTGAACATTGGAGAGACTCGTCAGGATTAACGTGACATCGCTCTGTGCAGACAGATGTGCTGTAATTTTGTTCCTCCTTGATCAAGTTTGTATAAACTACTTCAACTTAAGTCATCAGTATCTCTGAGTCTTCTTCATCTCTCCTGAATGGTCAAGAGAGCCGAAATTCCACAGCACCACCGTAACATCTTGATCTAAAAGAACCCCCACCACAGAGCACAAAAAAGTAGTGTGTCCCCTCAGAGTTGCCTTACAGCAGGAGTTGTTGACGTTACATCTGAATGTCTCATCTATTATTTTCTTGTTTAACCTGCCCAGCTAGTCGAACCAAGATGCTTGATTGCATTGGTGGCAGCTGTGTTTTCTTTTCTGAGGGCTGCTATTAATGTGTTTCTCACTATCGTGCCTTTGTTATTTGTGTTTTCTTACAGACATGTGGTGCTGAGACGAAAATCCCTTTTAGACCCAGGCTGCCCCCCCTGCAGTGGCTCTACTCTGGTCATGTTGAGAACTACTGGTTTAGCTTAGAGTTCAAAATATGCCTACCAGCATCTTTACAGCTCACTGACATGTTGTATCATCTTTGTTTAATCCATACACAGGAAATCACTGCGCATGGCCGCTGGTTACAATAAAAAGTCAGAGCACGGAGCTCCAAGTGGAACCACAACTGACTTTTTATATTTAGTTTTTCAGACTAAACAGAGGACAGACAAGATGTTAGTGAGCTTGAGGTGCTGGATGGCATAATTGATGATATTACTGATTAATGAAAAGAACAGTGGAATTCTTTGTTTGTTTACACATACTTGGCCGTATACCTGATTCTGATTCTAATATGGCAGACGAAATTACAATTTACCAAAGCATCAGATGAATTAATCCTTAGTTCTGTCTTTTCACAGTTTGTCCTATTTCAGTCATTTCTGCATCTCTTTCTGTCCCATCTGCTCTTCTCTTAATCCCCTTATGGCTAACAACAGCTAACCTGCTGAGGAAATGACAACTCTCCCTGCCTATTTTATTTTGTGAGTGTGTCACTGAGTATTTGTGTTTGTTAAGGACATAAACACGCTGCTGTTTGCAGCTGTAATCTGAAATGGAAACCTGAATCACCACATTTGCTAAATGTACCATCGGACTGACTGAAACATAGCAGTTAGAGTGTGCTGGGTAAATATGCTGTGTTTGATGATACTGTTAAGCTTTTTGGGGGGTAAGTTTGAGGAGATTCACAGCTAGTTTTATTGCCTTTTTACTATTTTAAATATCTTTGTGTGGGGATTTAATTTCCTGCTCAGTTCATCTCAACTTTCTTCTCCTTTATTCATCCTCATTTTCACACTAGTTGTTCTTTCCTTTCATTCCTTAGTGCCAATTATTTCCTCAGTCCTTTTGTCCTGGGCAGATCAATAAATAAAAAAAGTAGATATTGTGGACATATCTAGTAATTATGATTCAGTTTCATAATTTGTCTCAAACTGCAGTGAAGCTTCCTGTCACCGTGAGCTTTTTTAATATAAGTGTTGGTTATTATACCTCCTTTCACTGTTTATTCAACATTTATGAGTATCAGTACACAGCAGCACCTGGTGAACTTTTCCATTGCTGAACTTTTGATGAGGCCTGTCTCTTCCATCCCTAAAGTTTTCTTTCCCTAATGATGTTCTGATTCATCTCTTAGACCAGAGTGAGATGATGAAACAACACATTTTTGCAGTTGTCTCATTTTCATTTCAATGTTTTTTAGCCAGGAGCTGCTCGGCTCTATGGGTGACATTCGGCTAATCTGTCAACAACTGAACTGGCATTAAATTATCTACATTCACTGTCCACATATGTTGAATCCTAGTGACTTTGGGGTTCCCCTGACGTCCCCTCCAATGCCACCATCAGGTTGATATTTTTGGGTTTTGGTGAAATATCTCACCAACTTGTCATGAAATTTGATACAGAAATGCATGTTGCCATGAAGACAAATCATAAAGACTTCGGTGAATTGATTTTAACATTTACTGACAGTCAGGCTCCCCAGAGGATGAATTCTTCAGATTTTGGTGACTTTTCCTCTTGTGTCACCATGAAGTTGGTGCTCTTGTGGAGCATTCAAGGCAGACTCAACAGGGACTAGATGTCACCATCGCTTCACCAATTGTGCCTTCCACATTTGCAGAAATCTGGAAAAAATTTGCAAAAGTTTTTTGCCTTTGTTTTGTTTTGCGTAGGATCGCTTCTGACTCATGCAAACATTTATAATAATTTCAGAGCACTTGAAGAGTCCAAAAGACAAAATATATTGAAAAAACATTGATGTAATAATTTCCAAAATCCACAACATGACACTTAGGGGCGTTACGATTCGGCCCCGCATTCACTACGCCATCGCGGAAGATCTCATTCCAGTCACGGACTCTTCCGGGTCCAAGCACAGTCCCATTAGGGCCCCGTCCCGGAGGAACAGGGAGTTTTAAGAGGCTTCATCTGTATATAACTGCACCTGACCACCAGCATTAATTTCACTCCCCGTTTCGCCTCAGTGCTCCTCCTCTATTTCCTAAATGTTTCCCTACGACAATCTTATCTGGTGTTTATCTGTCTGTCATTAGTCCATCGATTGATCTCTGCAGCATTTTCATCAAGTCATTAGCTTGCTCCTGCATTTGTTTAATTGTTTCGTTCTCTCTCTACTCCCTCTCCGTGTGGTCGTTGGTGTTCTGTGAGTACTGCATCAGTACACTTAAGGTAATGAGGGATGAGGTTGCATACTGCACTTTGTTCTGCACAGTGCAAATGTGGTTTGTCTTGTTCTTTTTATATCCTGTTCTTCTCCTGCAGTGAACAATTACAAGTGATATAACAGGTGAAATGTCCTTGTTTTACGTCTTACCATCTGCTTATTCTGTTTCGCAAAGACATCACTTTGCTTTCAAACTTTGTTTAGCTGTTAAATCCTTAATCTGTATTCAGCAGCAGAGTAGTGTTAGGACCAACAACAATGGATCCACAATACTGTAGCACCTCCATCTAATTCAAGTACTGCTACAAAATCAAAATGGAAAAGAACACCTCTGGAGTGTTAGGTAATTTTTCCAACTAAATATATTGGATTCTGGATAAAAGCCTTTATTAAATGTGTATATCTTGTCTTTGTTTCACAGTATTCATTGATCTGAAGTGTCTGAATGCTTGATAGCTCAGCCCGGCTTGGTCTTATTGGGATTTCTGTTTTAGTTTGAAGTTTACTCCTCATGATATCAAAACAACAATCTAAAATATATCGACAAAGTCATCTTTTCATTGTAAAACTAAAAATATGAAAAGATGAAACAAGAAAAAGAAATAAAGGTAAAAATGACATTTTATTCCATTCATATTCTATTGAGAAAATTACGGATAAAGTGTACAATGTTACCACTACTGCAACACTCTTAGAAATACGGGTTCCAAAAGGGTTCTTCTGAAATGGCTGAGGTTCTACCCAAAACCATTTGCTTCTGAGGAAACATTTTTTGAAAAAAAGGTTTCTTTTATTCTATAAAAAAAGGTTCTATGATTATATATGCTTTCTAGGCTTTTGTTTGTAGATGTTAGGTTTGGGTTGGTCCGGGTACAAGCTGAAACTAGTTTGATTTAAATGTCCTGACTGAGTATGTATGTTTCATTATTAAATATAGCAGAGAGGCAAGATGTAGCTCTCTGTGACATTCACCCTGACATAACATGTCGTACAGGGGTCAAGTACCGGAAAACAGCTTAGAAAAACACAGCTGTAGTCAAGAAATGTAACAGCCCACTTAACACTTAACAACATAAACCACCATGTTCTGAACAGACACTTACGACACATTCCAAACTGAAACACTGGTATAACCCTTTTTGTTGGGTTCTCGGTAGAACCCTCTAAAAAGGGTTACATGTGGAACATTTAGGTTCTAGTTAGCACTTTTGTTTCTGAGGGTGCACCACTAATATTTCTCTGCATTTTCCTAATGCTGCTTTAGTAGTATTGGTATTATGTGTTAATACATCAGTTAAAACTCACTGGAAGAAAGTGCTTCTTTCAGTCTCTAGGCATTGCTGCCCTGTGACAAACCGTATCTGGCCCAAACCACTGGAACTACACTAAACTTAGAGTTTGTGTCCATGTAATTTTCTAGTCTACTGGCAAGACCTGAGCTGATACTTCAGCACTGGATTTTTATCTTTTACATGCTCACAGTTCTTCGTACCAACATCGTCTCCTGTGACCTGAGTTGATGTAGGCCAAACACACACAGGATAAACCCCTTCATCATCCTGTCAGCCGGTCCTTTGAGGTGCAGGATGCAATCGCCCAAACCTCAAATGTTTCCTCTCCACAGACTGAAGCAAGTTTGATAAGTGACTCTTGGCCATGCCACAGTAAAACCAGCCATACAGTAAGAATTGCCTTAACAGGCTTTGGACTACATGAAGCTCCACTCCTGTATCTTTGAGGCTGATTGAACAGCCCTTACCCTCATATTAGTATTGCAGTATTGATTTGTGATTCTGACTACCAAGGTCTTTGCCATTGTCCAGGTAGTGTTTCCACTTTAAATGGACTTGCTTTTGAAGAGAATTCTCTGTGATAAATCACCTTGAACAAAACTAAAATTACAAAATGAGTCAGAAAACTGAGAAAACAAAAAAATCAATACAATGGATTAATTAGTTTGTTGTAAAAAGCACATTCTCATTATCATCACAGGGCTTCTAGAGTATGTAATAAATGACAAACTTACTTGGAATATAGAAAATGAGACAATGTGTAATGTATTGTTGTTTTGAACAAAGTAAAGGGCAGTGTAGATTGTTCCTCTCTTAATATGTAGTACTGTTCACCTGAAAGTATAATATGTATCAATTCTGCATTAAAATGTCTTAAAACGACAAGACATTTGTTGTGTATTTTGTTGAGTTGTGTTCTTACATTATCCCAGAAGTTTCCGACAATGTTCAATCAACAGAGAAATCCACAAATTCACTCAAGGCAACATGCTTTTCATTAGTCCGCCGCTGCTACTTGTGTTGCGAACGAGACTAAATTTAAGGTGAATTAAACTGTAAAACATGACGTCATCTGTGAACATTAGTGCCTGAGTCACATGAGATAGATGTTCATCAGCAGTGGTAGTTGTTCTAAATTAGTAATGATGGGCCCCATTGCAGGCTATTATGATGGGTCCTTGGGCTCATCAGTTACAAAGCAAGCACACGCACACACACACACACACACACACACACACACACACGCACATATGCACACACTTAGATATGCACACACAATTAGGTGTATATATAAAGTAACCAACCAACAGTATCAGAACCATGGATACTGTTGTGATGGTCAAAATTCTGAAACATGACAACAGCTGAGTGCAGGGGATCTGTTCATTTCACTGTTGTGCTGAACAGAATTTGAAACTGAAACTAGAACTGCATTCCTCTTCAACATAGAGGCAAGAGATTATAGTAAATAAGAGAGCTGCAATACTTACCAACAAACAACGCCATGTCCCGAAAACTGGCCAGCTCAATCGGCATGCAGACAGTTTACCCACAAAAGCACATGCACACAATGAAACAGGTGCTCGGCAGCAACCCGACTATGAAATGATAACAAGCTTTTGAACGAGGGCACGGCAGCCCACATACACCAAATCCCCTTGAAAAGGCACCTATTTGAACGGCATCAATACATAAAATACATGTATGCCTTCTCTTAAAAGTTTCATCTAACACAATAGCTCTAAAGGGGTTACCTGCTGCGTGCTTGCTGACACATCACTGAGGGCAGCGGCGTAGCTGCTGAGGCATGCTAGGAGGGAGCCTGTCCGTGGGTTGGCGAGTGATCGTAAAAAACCCAAACGTATCTAATTTAAGGAGCTTTGCCACCTTCTCCTCCTGCTGCTGTTTTCCCTCCTGTCTTTTCATGCAACCACTATTATGTTTGAATGGCATGACTGCTCTTTTCGCTTGTCGGTCTTGATAGATAAATAAAGACTTTGGGCAACAACATACACACATTACCCATATTTACTTGCTATTGACTTTTTTTCACTAACATTTCTGACACCATGACGAAGGAAGGTGGATGTGCACATGTAAGGGTGTATATACCAAATGATATTATAAATGAAGTAGGTCATTTTGGGATTCAGCGACTGAAAGTCCTGTTTTGAAGCATTCTCATCACATGCTCATTGGGGGCCCACCCTCCGTCGGTCAGGGCCTGCCCACACCACGGGCCCCAGCGAGGCCATACCGCCTGCATGGTCTGCCCTGATGACAGGAACGTTTGTGTTTATTTGCATTACTCATGCAGGTTTTATTGGCCCCAAACCTCCAGATTACTGTACTGTACACCAGCCGTATGCCAATGTTAGGGTGTGTGTGTCTGTGAGTTTACATTCAGGACAACTTTTTGTGAATTCAGTAGCCTACTCACCAGAGACTCTGCTCCTCTCTCTTCTTCCCCCCTCTCCTCTCTGTAACGTTGCTCATGAAGTAAAGTACATTTCCCCTCCAGCTCCAGTCCCCATCACAGAACATAAACACCTGAAAATGGAAGTCAGCTATGGGGATCGCTGCTGCAGTCAGGCGTTAAGAAAAAAATCCACTTTTTAATCCCAAAAGTTTCAGAGTAATCTCTGAGCTTTCCTTCCGTCAGAAACGGTTCTGGATCAGAGCAGAATCTGAAGTGACTCCAGATGTTTATTCTCCGGAGGGTCTGGCTCTAATCCAGAGTCTCTAGCTGGCTCTTAGCAGCTGAGCAGCGACTCTTGCTGCCCACTTTGCCCGGCTCTCCACGCATCACTCCATAAGCATCTTTGGTTTTGTCTTGATAGAGAGCTTAGATATTGTACATTTAATCTTCCACATTTTGCTTACTGCACAGACCTGTGGGGCAACATGTATATGACTAATACTAAACCTTTGGATGTGTTACAGAAAAGAGCTTTAAGACTCATAAATAAGGTGGATGTAAGAATGCACCAACATCCTGTTTATCAAGTCACATGTGTTGAAATTTAAAGGTTCAGTTGATTTGAAAATGCTATTAATTAAGTGTAAAGCCAGAAATAGACTATTACCTGAAAATCTACAGAGGTTGTTCATATTAAGAACCAAAGAAGGAACTTTTTTTTTTAATCTGTATGCAAGCAATACATTTAGGCAGATGTGTATTTCAATAAATAGAGTGAAACTGTTGAATTATCTGGAAAATTACTTAAAATGTTGGGACATAATGCACATTCATTTAAGATGACTGTTATTGATTGTATCTGAGGATGTTTTGTTGAACTTTTATAGGATTTATGAAAAAAGGTGAACAGAAAGGGTTGGTCATCTACAGTATCTACAGTCTCTTATGTAATTATTATTAAAGCGACAGGTAATATAGGTTTTTCTTCATCTTGTTCCTATTTGGTTCAAGGAATGTGTGTAAGTATCACAAGTAAGTGTATTATTTGTCTTGTATAATTGTTATTGCGAAAATTATAAACTGAAAAGAGCAAAATAAACAATTATGAATGAATGCATGACTGAATGAATGAATGCATGTATTCATTAGTATTTTGGAAGGACAATGAGTAAGTGTGTGACAGTGATAGAAAACAATATCAGGAGTTAAAAAAGGACGATTACAGAATGCAATAACATTTCGACAATGTAAAATATACAAAAGTTCATATTCTTCAAACTAAGTTAATCATTCCAGATGTTTATCTACCAGTCAATCAATCTTATCCAATCAATCTGGCCTTATCAATAATCAATTACAGCATATTCAGTTAATTATTCATCTCTAATCATGAACTTATACCTGCAAATTAGTTAATAGGTTTCTTCTAATTATTAATGTAAATGGTGCCCTCAAGCTACAGTTAATTCTTTCAAATTAATTATATCAGATTTCACCTAGCCAAATTGTTACAGTGCATGCTGTATGGTTGTAACTGTCATCAGTGTGTCATACCCCTCTCTCTCCCAGAGTCCTGTCCTGTCTGCCTGTCACTATCACTGACCGATCAGCAAAAAATGTTTAAAAAAAAGGGTTATCTGCACGGTTTGTTTATAAGAATACACAGATTTTATCTTTAAAGGGGAGGCATTTCTAAACTGTGCTCACAAGTGATAAAAAATGCACAACTGCTGGGCTCGAAAAGTATAATGCTAATTTCTTGTTTGGCACATAACATCTAGGGGAGAACTTAATTTAAAACCCTGATGGGAAAATGCTAACACACTGAAAAGGCTGAAAGTACTATATAATAGCATCCCACTGTGCAAACTTGACAAGGCATAACAGGAAAAAAGAAACAGCTTACAGTATTTCACCCTATTATACAGCTTAAAGTTCTCCTCCCTGGGAGTAATAGACAACAATTTTCTGACCCTTTTGTATTTTTCAAGGTTCTACCAAGTGCTGAAAAGAAAAAGTGGACTAATTCCCTCAGACATGGAACTTTTTAACTCTTGTTTTTGAGCTTGTGTGCCGGATACAAGGGCAAACTCTGGAGCTGAAACATGAAGCCAAAGCAGAAGTACCAAAACTACAGTTTCCTATGGGGTGTGACAACAAAAGTGAGTGAGCCCATGTTAAAATGTCCAAGTTTACAACAGAAATAAACATGTTTACAGCCTGGTACAGAAAAAGGTCTAATTTCATGCTCATGACAACTGTATGGGGGATGAATTTTTATATAACTCACTCCTTTAAATTATACTAAGGCTTTTGAGTCTTTGGGATGGCGGCTGACCCGAACTACGATCCCAAAGCGTCGGTGTTTAGCGAGTTGGGAATGAGACTCGAAAATCTACTTTCTTACAAATTGGACCGGTAAAGTCATGCATAATGAAGGGCATGGCCGCTTTGAGTGACATCTACCTGCAAGCTGTCTGCTTAATATCGGACAAATAGCAAAGGGGAGTGACTGGCGCCAGTGTTTTGGATAAATGAATGACTCTATTAGCATTAACTGGCAGACAGCTGCTGGAGCCAGCAAGCTCTAGAGGAGACAGCTGGAGCCTCTGGAGGAATTAACACCCAGAATCAAAGAGAGCACGCTATCTTGCGGCTAATGTACAGTAAGGTGTTTTGGCGTTTGGGAAGAATAAACCTGCAGTCAAACTCACTTGAATAACATAAGGTGGAATTCACTCCTCTTTTAGTGTGTACACAGATAGCTTGTTAGCCATAGCTAGCTTGGTAGCTTCCAGCTCTGTCAAGTTAGGCGAGTCAGGCATTGCCAAGATGGTAATGGCCTCCACTACTTTTACAGTCAATGGTCAGATGTCAGGATGGATGATGTTCATGCATGTTTGATTTCTACTTACTGTTCCCGATAACTAAAGTATTGAGCTATGAGGAGGGAGAACTATTTTCTTGAAAACATTGCAAGCTGTACCAGAGAACTCTCAATGATGTTGAAAACCCTTGGTCACGGACAGAACTCAGTTAAAGTCATATAATCATTCAAATGTGAGTGTTTGAATCCTTTCACTATCTCCTATTCTGAAGCAACGGAACAAGATGCAGAGAACAGATAAGAGGTTTGAAGAACTGAAAAGCCACATAACAACCAAATTGAGAAATATTCGGCTTGCGTAGTAAACAAGTGAAAAAGAAGAAAAATGGTGAGTTCCACTTCATGCCTCACCAACAAAAGAGAAAAAAGAGCTGAGCTGTGAGGAAAGTCACAGAAGTGCACATAACGATAGCATGTGCATTTTCAAAATAGGAGAGAAGAGGCAACAAAAGACCCCGAGAGAGGAATGTACTTTCAGTATTAGAAAAGTAGCTACATTATGTTCCGAGGAGGAGAGGAAAGAAAAATACAGAACAAGAAAATCAAGTAATGTACAATTTTATGAGAAAGCAGTATTATTTTGTATAATAGTGATTCTGGCCTCTCAGCTCTGAAGCTCTGAATGTTGGCAAAGAAAAGAAATGAGGGCAGGCAAAAGTAAGACAAGACATGACAAGTAAAAAAGAAAAGACAGTTCCAGTATTACAGTCCATTGACCACAACTGACAAGGCCCTCCATCAACTGGGCAATATGCTGATGCAGCCCACTGTGTTGGGAACTCAAATGGTTTTCACCCTGATGAGGAAATGAAAGAGAGAAATAACTACAGAGATTTTAAGACAGTCACAGTTTGAAAGAGATAAAAAGGGAAAAGTGATGGAAGGAAGATGATTTCTCAGGTTTAATCGAGCCCAGGTCCATTCCAGGCCACATTTAATTCCCTGACCCCTTGTACACTTATAATGTGATCTATGTCTACATATTCTTCCTAGGTAAGAAAAAAGTACATGGATATATGGACAGTTCTGTAGTGGGAATCTGGTGCGATGTGGGAAACTTTAGGAGGAGACTGGACGTCAGATGTCGGTCATTACAGTGCAGAATTATGTACATTACAACATATAGTGAAAGTCATCCTCTGCATATAATCCATCCTAATTATTCGGAGCAGTGGGCCGCAGAGATGTGAATCTTCCCTGGCCTCATGTTTGGATTACATTTTCATCTGTCAACGACATGCATCTTGAGGCATGTCAATGTATGGCATCAGAAGAAACCCATGCAAACGTGGAAAACAATTAATCTCCGAAGAGAAACGCACTGCCACAGCTGATTGCTCACCCATGAACCACCTTGCTGCCTGCTAGCCTAGCTTGCTGAGGTTACCATACTACTAGACATAACTTTTGGGTCATATCATTTCAACTCCTGCTGAGTCTTTGGGAGCAGCTGCACACTGCGCTCGTCCCACATTAAACAAAGCGGGTCTAGTTAACATGAGCTTACGCCCTTGGTCCAAACAGCAGTTTCCTATGTTGAAATCCAATGTTTTGTTGATCCTCATTGTACAGTGGCCGACGGGTGCAGATCACAACAGCAAATACTGACGCAGTTCCAGTGTAACATCTGCTGGTCACATAGTCTCACATTGTATTCAAACCAATGCCAAGGCGCACAAAAACCAAGGTGCTTTTGGTCTGTCACAATATTCACGATATGTCACGATATTATTGCACAGTGTGGTGATTTTGCCATTACTACACATTTCAGATGATACTGGTGTAATTCCTGTTTTTGCACATCACTACAGTTACCAGCAGCAAGGCATGTTGTCTGACAGTGACCCACAGACACACATTGCTGGACATCTGCCTCACAGCAGACGAGCAGGTTTCCCGCCTGATATGTTCGGATTACTTTGAGCTACAATGAACTGTTGCAGCCTTTAGTAGATGTACTAATGGTAATATTGCTATGTATTTGTCTTACAAGTAACCCTGAATCTGCCATGTTTTACAGATCATCTGAGTGACCATGTGAAGCTCAGGTGTTCCTGCTGGACCCAACAGAGGAGGAATTGCTTGGCAGGTGTCGTGCCTCAGTCAAGTGAAAAAGTCTGGGTATCTACAGAAAGATGCATCAGGACGAGCACTGTGACCTGAGAGCTCCATTGCCAGCTGACACTTCAGTATACAAAAACCCTTCCCCTCAATGGAGGACATGATCTGGACAGTTTACATTAAAGTTGTGCCTTTGATTCTTGCATTTTATATAATTACTATAATTATATTTCCATTTCATGAATAAAGTGCTTTATTTTTAAAGAAAGTTGCGGTCATTTATTAAAATTGGTAAGTAAGGGTTCTGTCGAATTAGAGAAATATGTTCTTTACAAAGGTCTAATGTCATTTCACTGTTTGTAAAGGCGATACAACCTTGCATTTAGGAGGGCATCATTTAATCCTGGCTATGAAGATGTTTTGCTAGTTATCCTTTCATACAGGTAGTAAGCAACACAAAACGTTTCAGTTTTACAGTCAAACTTTATTATTTGGTTGACAGATCACATATTCTCTACAGCATTTTAAAAAGGATATCAAGCATGTCACCTGCAGCTTCGAGAAACACTTTAAAGCATTAATATGGTAATAATAGCCTGACAAGTATAAACTTCAAGCAAAAAGATCAAAGTTACTCTAAATCATGAACAGTCCTCACAGTAGCTGCAGATACTACGGTTACTGTGCAGTTTTTTTCAACAACATAAGAAAGTCATATATAGGTCATTAAAGTAGGTTTATTGTCTCTCTTTTATTTATTTTCTGTTTTTTTTACTATAAATCATTTCAGAAATCAATGTTTTCATTTGTTGTTTCATACTTACTGATAATTAACATAGTGTGTTTGCATTACATGCTGTGCTAAATGTGCATGCTAACATGTTACCTATGTAGCTCCTCACATCAAATACTTTATAACTTGTCACAAATGAACCTGTAAAAGACAATCGTAAAACAAAGTGTATGTTTAGACAGTTAAGGTTTAAGTAATAATCTACATTAAGCAACATTATATGACTAGGACAAATAAATAACATTAGCAATAGTTACCTCAACACACATAAAAAAATGTTGTAACTGGCAATTCACTGAAATGCCTGAAGCTGTAATTTTTCATAGAAAAGACAGTATTGATATTTGCCTCAGGAGCTGGTACCGTCAAGGCCAAAAACAAAGCTGAAAAAGTTGTATTGAACTTATATTTGTCAAGTACTTTGAAAACAATGTAAATAATGTTGCTCCATATCTGTTGGAAGCATCAATAAGCAATGTTTTATTAACATGTCTACTATAACAACTTTATAAGGCTTTATAATATGTCATGGTTGTATTAACATTGTGTTATGCTGCCCCAAAGTGACCAAATATCTGACAATGTAGTTTTAAGTAAGACCACCAACCGACTTCATGACCATAATGACTCCCTAACATAATCTCATACTTTCAGTTGCGCAAACAGAACCACAAGTTTGCTCAATTAACCATAGTTATGTTTTAGTTGCCAGAAGCTATGAAGTGAAAAATGTGAGAATGAACATTGAGCAGATACTTTTCATATAAATAATTCATTGTCAAATCAATTTCTTGTAAACGTACTGCGGCTGTTATTCCATTTATCTCGTACTTTTTTCATCAAAAGGCATATTCAAGTCAGGTGTCAATGTAAAGTAGTGATTGGATTGTTCATTGTCCACAGAGCATATCCACACTCTGGTCATAATAATAGCAGGTGTAAATTAAGTCAGTCTCCGTCTCTCTCTTCTATATTCCACTCCCCTGCGACTGGATTAGTGCTGAAGTGGACTCCTCATCTAAAGCTGTCAGTGCACCTCCGCATTAGCCGTGGCATTTTCAGTCAGGCAGCTGATATTAATAGGTCTTTGAAATATTTAAAGGGGATAGGAAACGGACGACGGGAGAAAAGCATGAAGGCAAATCAAACACTAAACAGTAGATGAGATAAGAAGATGAGAAGGGCCAGTCTCACTCGCTGTGTGCCATGTGAATCCCACCTAGGTTTGAATCAAAGGTGTATTGATCTACAAAGGTATAAATCACAACAGATGCATATTCAATGAGGATAACCCAACAACACACTGTGTAAGTCTTAAGAAGTACTGACTGACTCCGGCAGGATGCAGATGGCAGAGTTTGCTCAAAGTTGTTGAATGTAAAAGCACTGTGTGTCACTTCCTGGAGAAAGATAGTTGATTGTTGCCTCTCATACCTGCGTCATCAACTATGAAGCCTTTGGTTTGCATACAACCTGAGCCTCTATCCCAACTGATATAAAGAGTTGATATTTAATAATGTACTTGCAATGTATTACTGAATATATTGATAACTCTTTATTGACCAATTATTGCTATTTTTCATATATTGTGAAAAACATTGTCATATATTTCCCAAAAGAGTATTATCAACTAATATGTATTAGATTAGTAACAAGTAAGGCTTTATAGTATGTTATGGTCATGTTAAAATTGTATTATTCTGCCCCAGAGTGACCAAATATCTATCCTTGCAGGTTGAAAAGGTACAACAAAAAGTGTTTGAGGTCCCTACCCCATACTTGTACCATAACAATACTTTATTAACTATGACCACAATGTTTCCCAAACATAACCTCAGCTATTTAAACATAACCTCAACTGTTTAAACATAACCATGAGATTGTTCAGTTAACAATAGAGTTATGTTTTAGGTGCCAGAAGCTATAAAGAGAAAAAGGTGATAATGAACATTTAACGGATGCTTTTAACATACATTCAATCCATCAAATCCATTTATTTCAAGCCTTTTTTGTCAGAGAAAAATGAGATGCAATCAGTACTACCCTAAAAAGCCAAATTACAGTAACTGAGGGGTTAAAGGGGACAGGTAGTACAACCATAATCAGGTGTTACATGGCAGACTATGTTGCCATGTCATAATTCAAATAGCTTCAAACTTGTAATCTGTACAGCAAGCATAACAACGATTTTAACATTCACAATATATATTGACTGATATTTATTTCTATTAAGACAAGGAACGGGATTCTGTTCTATGAGAGCATATAAATTTACAAACCTAACAGAAAATTCTTGAGGATTGCTTGATTTTTTCTTAAATACAAATAAAATGAAATCAGAAAGATTTTCTCAGGAAGAGACACTAAGATTGTAGTTAGTGCTTTCCTTTTGCCCTATATATCTGTAGCATGGGGTAATACATCAAATAATTACCTCCACCAAGGAGGTATTTGTGTTATGATAAAAATAAAAATAAAAATAAAAATAATGCATGGATATTGAGGAAAAGATTTAGATATAGTTAGGTGGCTGGTATCTGTGAGTGAGTACAAAAGGAGTTGTTTTCTACCTAGTGCCATTCTAGTTGGTCATGAGTTTTAGCCATAAAAAATACTTTAAGTTAACTATAAAGCTATAACAAAGGCCAAAAAGAAGTATAGCCTATGTATTAAATGAGCACACAACTGCTGATCTACCTATAATACAATTAATTAGACAGTCAAAAAACTTTGAAGCAATTTTTCTTAGTCTCACTATTAGGGAAGTTCATGCAGTGTGCCTTTGTAGAGTATTGATATTAGCAATGTCAAATATCCATTGTATTGTGAAATATATTTGTCAAGCAAAATGACAGTAGATTAGCATGTATTGTCAAATATATGTGGACTCCTTCCATACATTAAAATGTATAATTTACTTTATTACACACTGTATATCTTTCATTGTATGTTATATAGGCATTATATAGGCTTGGTGCGATTGACCTGATAAATTCATCAGTCCATTATGACTGCCTGGAAATTTTGTTCTTTACTATGAAGGTTATTTTCTTGCATCAGAAGCGTTTTACTTATGATAAGCACACTGTAAACAGACAGAATTACAGAGTGGCTGCTGAAAATAGAGGAGTATTTAGCGGTAAAAGATCAGCACATTTTTTTTTCAGGAGTTAGTAAGGATGAATTCATATTTAAAAAGACTGGTGGACACACACTTGTCAGGTTGCCAGAGACAGACCTCCTGTGGAATGATGATGTTGTTCACTGTGTGCTGGATGTGTAAGTAGCCATTTATTTGCTACCACACTAGCCATGGCAAGTTTATAAAGTACTTATATGTATCAAACATGTGTCTATCAGTCTGTTTTGATGTTTCTGCCTCTTAGTGGCTGATGTTTGATGAAGGCAGCTTAAAAGTTCAATTGAAACTAATGGAAACAAAACTCCTGAGAATAATTACTACAGGGGAAAAAGAAAAGAGACAGAATATCATAGAAGTGGCAGCCAGACAGGTACTGAGGAAAGGGTCCAAAGAGAAACTGAAGACACGAGAATAAGAGGCAGGTGATGGAAGATAATGTCATGTGTTTGCCAACGGACTACATTGACCTCTGTCTCTCTCAGTCCCATGTGACTTTTATCTGGATTAGTGCCAAAGGTGATTGACAGGCCCACTAATCCAACTGGGGGGGGTCGACAATCCGGGACTTAACACTCGATAATTGGCCTATCAGCCCAAAGCTTGAGCTGTTCGACTTAACTTAAGGGGGAAGAAATCCACTGGTGACACAGATAGAGAGTGAGGGGCCATAGGGAAATGTGTGTGTGTCTTAGCTGGTAGCTGGTAAAAAGTCCACTCATGACATCTGCTGTACAGTGGGTAATGGGAGGTCTGTGTGACGGTTGAGCTTGCGTATGTGTGTGTGTGTGTGTGTGTGTGTGTGTGCTCTGAGCAAGACAAATTGACTGATGACGTTCAGTGTGTTGAGTGGGACTTATGGCACAAAGTGTTTGTATAGGTGTGTGAGGGTGACCAAGTTTGTGGGTAGTCATGTTTGGAGCTGCGGTGTTTGTGTGTTTGCGTGCATGTGTGCAAGCGAGATAAATATGGTCTTTGTGTGGTCGAGTAAGCATGCAGGTGGCATTTACTCTGTGTGCGCTGGTGCATGCAAACGTTTGTGCATATCTTTGTGTGAGTGTGAGTATGCGTGTGTGGGAAAATGGAAAATTTGTTTCATGACACCTGAGCATCAATCACTGTCACATCTCTGCCCAAATGACCACAAGTAGCATGTGGTGGACAGCAGGGGGTTTTTAATTTGTCAGCTCCATCACAATAACATGATGTGGATGGGCTTTTATTGTGACATCTAGATACTTCAGGCAAAGATGCCTTTCATTCCTGTCAATATATGAACTGTCTGACAGAATAAAATCAACAGATGGTATTTTGGCTTGACAACAGAGCAGCCAAAAGAAAGTATTAAGTTTGAGTAGTAAAACTGTTCACCTGCTTCACCTAAGCTCTACTAATGTAGACAGGGGTGCCTGTCTTTGCCTCCTTTTATAAAAGAACATCAATAATCAGCTCCTTGGTTTTGCTGACGTTTAGCAGTCGATCGTTCTCAGTGCCTACCAGATTGGTGAACTCCTCCCGCTATGAACTCTCATTGTTGTTTGTAATGATGACCATGGTGGTGCCCTCACTATAATCGCAATGCAGTCACGGGTGTACAGTGTGAACAGGTGGGGACCAAGCACACAGCCCTGGGGGCCTCCGGTGTTGAGCACTAAAGTGGGGGAGTGTGACTGCCAACCCGAAATGTCTGAGGTCTGCCTTTGAGAAGGTCTAATACCCAGTTGCAGAGTGTGGTACTCAAGCCCTGACTGTTAAGTTCTTTAATCAGTTTCATGAGTGAAATTGTATTGGAGGCTGAGCGGAAGTCAACAAACAGCATTCTGATGTAGTTTTTCTTAATCTCAAGTTGTGTGAAGACTGACTGTGGGCAGTAGATATGGCATCCTCTGTTGATCTGATGGCATTGAAAGCAAACTGCTGAGGGTCCAGACTGGCAGAGATTTTGTCTTTGATGTACAGGAGAACCTGTTTCTCAAAGCACTTTATTAGGGTGGGGGTGAGAGCCACAATAGTCATTAAGATTAGACACTGCAGACTTTAGGTAGAAGGACGGTGGTGGCTGTCTTGAGGCAGGTGGAACAGTCTCCTGTGAGAGTGAGATGTTAGAGATATCGATAATAACATCAGATAGCTGATTGACACATGTTTTCATATCCCTCTCCAACAGCCAAAGGTCAGCTTATAATGGAATATAAAGATTCAAATATGCTGTAACAAAACATATTCAGTTGTGGAAGAAGTATTCAAATCCTATACTTAAAATAGCAATAACACAATTTAAAAAATACATTCAAGGTCCTTCATTCAAATGTTACTTCAGTAAAAGTATCATCAGCAAAATGTACTAGTAATTGAAAAGTAGGCAGAATCTATTTGCTCATATTATTAGATAGTATACTACTACTTAGATTATTTTATGTGTAAGTAGCATTTTTTAATGCTGTAGTTCACCCAAGTACAGCTAACTTGAACAACCTTACAATGCTATGTAGTTTAATCTATAAGAAAGTATTATAGCTCACGAGCTGATATGTTTTTTAGACAAATGCAGTGGAGTATAAAGTGCAACATTTTCCTCTGAAAATGTATTGGAATACAATTAGAAAGTAGCATAAAAAAGTTAATACTCAAGTATCATGTTAAAGTACATAATAATACTTAAGTACAGTTGAGTAAATGTACTTAGTTAGGTCTCATCTCTGTAGCCAAATAAGAGTGTAAGTTGAAGAAAAGACTGAGTTGGAAGACTGGTGCAGCGTGAGAGAAAAATAAGGCCAAGGGGGGAAAAAAGTAAAGTTAATTTAATAAGGCAAGTAATTAGCTATTTGTGCATGTGCAAAGAGTTGACTTATTGGTAATTTAGCTGTTTGTCAAAGAGAGGAGCAATCAAGAAGGAAAAGATAGACAATCACTGTAGTAAACCTCAGCCTATGCCAGAGATGTATAGACCACCATCATATTGAATATGACTGAAGGGCTACACTGACATTTTGAGAGTTTGGCCCATTGGTCACCTCTTATAATATGTGACTTCGAAATCATCTCTGTGTCTCAGCTATATGAGTCTGTCTGGTGCTCATGCAAATTTTTTGCATACCTAATGGTAAGTTGTCACACAAAAGCAGCATTGCACTGTCCTCGAAATATGAAAAAGTTCTGTGACAAACATGGAGTGAGCTGCATTCGTGAGGTTGGAAAAGAGAAGGCACAGAGAGATAGATGGAAGTGTGGGTGTGGATGGGAGAAAACAACAACACACAGGGGACTTTGCATCCATATGGGTAGGATGAAGTGCAGTGGTGGTAGAGAAGAACCCAAAGACCATCAACCAATTCAGGAGTATAGCTCTACTGACCGTTGAGGGAGGTTCTCTGTGATAGTAAGAAGGATGACAACCTACCTGATGGAGAACAACTATATATCGACAACATTCCACGCTGGACAGAACATACCTCAATGATTTGGAAACAGATCCAGACCGCTAAGAGGGAGAAAAAAGTAATTTGGCTGGACCCTGCTAATGTGGACGGGTCAGTACCACACCAGCTCATTGCCTTTGCACTAGACATCTTTTACATCTCAAAGTGTGGTGTTACAACTTCACTCTGTTCCCAAGGATAATGTGACCACTGAAGCTGTGTGAAGCCACCTCATCAGCTGTTAGCAGAATGGATGCCAAAGCCAACTCTTCCATCTGCAAATGGCTAGGGCTCCCTTGATCCTTCTCAGCAACAGGACTGTACGGGTGGAACTCACTCCCCCTACCCTTAAAATATCACCCTTGGGTACAGACAAGAAAAGGCAAGACTGGTGATGGAATTAAGGGACTCAATGAAGCAATGAAGGACATGGCTGCCCATGTGGTGACAGGATGAAAATGGAGGGCTGAGAAAGAAGTCCAGTAAGTGAGGAGCAGACTGCAACATGGCATGGGACAACCCACCCAGCCTATGATCTAGGGCAGAAAAGAAGAAGAGGAAGGACCTGTACAAGCTGTGTCACAGGGGTGGCAGGGGTGTTGGATGACGTGGGAGGGTGTTATGGTCAAGCAATTAGTTGGGCAGACTTCTGGAAACTGCCACAGGCTCGACTCAGTTTTCTCATTAGGGCTACCTATGACACCCCACCATGTCTTGCAATCTCCATCAGTGGTTTGGGACAGAGCAAACCTGCAACCTCTGCAGGACAATCAATGACTCCCTCCAACACATTCTGGCAGGGTGTAACATCGCACTGACGCAAGGTTGGTTTATATGGTGGCATGACCAAGTGCTCAGGAAACTGGCAGAGGCGGTGGAGAAAACTAGGCAAGAAGCTAAAAAAAGAGAGTCCAGCAGGGAGCCAATTTCTAAGGCAGGGGGACCCTACACCCAACATCAACAGAAACCAGCACTCAGGTCCTGACACCAGGCCTGGAGTGGAAGATGGAGGTAGACGTAGACATGCAGCTCCATTTTCCCAGTGAAATCACCAGCAGTATGCTGTAGCCAGTCATGGTACTGTGGACCACAGCCAGAAAATCAGTGCTGCTAGTGGAGCTCACAGTGCCATGGGAGGAGGGGTTGGAGGCAGCCAACGAAAGGAAGAGAGCAAAAAATGCTGACCTGGTCGCTGAGTGCAAGGAAGCTGGATGGAGCATGAGGCTCTACCCAGTGGAGGTGGGTGCTAAAGGATTTGTGGGAGACTGAACAACACATCTGCTCAAGGCGAGGGGGCTACGGGGAGCCAGGCTGCACAATGCCACCAGGGAAATATCCAAAGAGGTGGAGAAGTCAAGCTTCTGGCTATGGCTGAAAAGTCAGAACAAAACTTGGGGAGCGAGCAACTCCTGAAGAATGCTGCAGGGAGTGTCAGGGAGATGTCCCTGTTCACTTACATGCCACCAGGAGATGTTCGAGGATAAGGGGCGAAACATCAATAAGCGGTGGTCCCCAGCTGATGACCCTGCAGCTAGCGATATGGGCACCGGTGGAGGTGTGGCCAGCCTAGAGCTAAGCAGGAAGAACATTTGCCTCTACAGAATAAATAGCCCAAATCAGTGTTGATAAGAGTCTCAATGTGTCATTTTGATGCCGTAAATGCAGGGCCACCCCTGGCCAAATTGGGGCCCTAAGCAGAATTTTATTTTGAGCCCCCCCCCCCCCCCCCCCCCCCCCCCCCATTACAAAATGACTGTATCATGAAAGGCCATTTAGGTTTACAACCTTTATTAGTAGGAACAAATCAAATGAACAGCCTCTTTCAACAATGGAACAAGCCTTTTACAGATGCAGGCTGCTTCAGTAGACATGGTGCTTGATGGCCCTTGTGACGTACTGGGCGCTGGCTCCGTGTCACCCTTAGTAACAAACTTAAGCATTGACCCTGTTATGACAAGAAATCCATCATACAAGCAGATTATTAAGATGTGTTTTGGTCTTAATGGTAAATTACACAATGAAATTAATGTAAACACTAGCCTCACAAAGATTAAAATTAATGCAAATAATAATTATATTCATTATGATTTGATTTTATTATACTATTTTAATCCCACAAGGCGGCGCCCAATGAGCATTGTTAGGGGTCGGTGCCTTGCTCAAGGGTACCTCGGCAATGCCCAGGATGTGAACTAGTATTCACCATTACTAGTTCACATCATACTTTTTTTTTTTTTTTTGTCCGAGCGGGACTTGAACCGGCCACATCTGAGCCCCCAAGCCAAGTCCCTACGGACTGAGCTATTGCCGCTATTTGATACCTCTATATTTAAATATTTTTATATACTTATTTTTACATTTTGTACTTAGGTTCTATATTCCTATACTGCTGTTTGCTGCTGCAACGCTTTAAATTTCTCCATTGTGGGTCAAATAAAGGATTATCTTAAATTCACCAAGAGATGGCGACATTTTACCTCCATAAAAATAGCCCAAAACTTCTATTGATAGCATAGATTGATAGGCTATAAACCTGAGCCAACATACGACCACCAACTGGTCAATTAACCACTCCTTTTTCAACAGAGGTGAATGTATATGCAGTTAACAAGACATTCAATAAATGATAATCAGGGCTGCTGGAAAATGTAATCTCCAGTCCAGAATTATCCTCTCTTCTGTCTCATGATTAGCAGGCTAGCAGCTGGGGTGTTCCTCCTCTTGTTTTGACTTTGTCTTTCTTTTGCTTTCTCCCGATTCATATTGCCGTTTGGAGGCCATCTCTCCACCTGCATCCAACTGCCTGTCGGCGCATCTGACCGCTGATTGGTCAGATGCTGCGTGCTGTCAATCATTGCGCCAACGTGTGCGGTGTCAGATTACTCGTTTTTTTTTTTTTCTCTCCTGCCTCGGGCTGACTTGGTGCTCTACGCGCGCCTCACGGCAGCGATGCGCATCCTTTGCGCATTTGCAGAGAATGTGTCCCCTTGCGCAAAATGGGGCCCCCCATGGATCGTGGGGCCCTACGCACAGCGCGTGTTCTGCGTGTAGGGAGGGGCGGCGCTGCGTAAATGACATGTTTTCAGGCCATTTATTTACTCAATATAGTACATATATTACAATATATACATGCTGCAGCCCAGATGCATTTGGTACATATATTTGCTTTATCATCTGACTCAGCTGATGGCTACCTTCATGAGAATAAAGTTTTCTACCTCTTTTCCAGGGCTGGCAGATGGTTAACTCTAATTGATTTTCTCCAGTCCTCCACCTCTCTTCCAACATGGGTGTCTTGTCTCCATACACAACTCACATCCAAGAGACTCATCATTATAGTCATACAAATCTCTTGGGTCCTTGCATTCATGTGGATGCTACTTAACTCACACCACCCATCCAAACACTGTTGTGGACTAAGTTCACCTCCTAATTTTTGACTGCATGTTGCACAATTGTGACTCTTCCCTGTCTCTAATACCACATCTTCCCATGACGAGACACATGCTCAGTCTCAGCAGTTTTTATTGTTCCCAAGCTGAATTTACTTCCTGCCCATGAGGAAGTAAGCACGACCTAATATCTCTACAATGGTGTTGTGCCGGGAACGTCAAAATTAATGCTGCTCCAGGACCATGCTTGCAACTGGCCAGTCGCATATCTAGAATGTCACAGCTTTGCAAGTCAGGGAAAAAGACCAGAAAAATACCTGCATAGGATAAGTTATTCTTTCAAACGTGTGATTAATGTGAAAGTTTCTATTTCAACCCAAAACATGTTATCCTAACGCTAACCAATTATTTATATTCCCTAAACCAAACAAAACAGTGCTAGAAAACCAATATGAAATGGAAAATAATAAGTGAACAGTATAATAATGTGTTCCAGACAGTCGACAAATCCTGGCCTCCTGATTGAGAGTCCTGTACTGTACTTGACCCTTGTCAAACATGACAGCTTACTCTAGATGTGGACTTGATCACTGCTTGTCAAGTTAAAATGACCATTGTCAGGCAATGTTAATTGTGACATTCTAGGAACAAAATCAATCTCAGTCGCTAACCTATGACATTTTAACAGAGTAGGTCAGTTGCAATAATGGTCCTGGACCAACACCAACACGGTGATATCAGATACAACGAGGGAGTAAAAGGGTATGGTGTAGCATGTAATCCTGAGTCATTATTATGATTCATAACAGCCTCACTATTTACATTTTAGTCTGGTTATACCATATCAGTGTTGTACTGAGTCACTACAAAGCAAATGTGCTGAACATATTTTTGACTGACTTCTTGACAAGTTTGTTTGACAGTTGGTCCTCTGTTGTATTTCTGACAAAGAAAAACTAGACAATCCAAAACTTATATTCTATGTATCAGTGCTATTGACGGTCTAGACTCTGCTTCAATAAGCTCTTAATCTGCAATGTAATAATAAAAAAATCCTTCAGCACAAGTTGAGTCATTCCTCCTATCTAATTCATATTCAATATATTATTAATATACAATGTGTCAGGCTTTATTTTTAGATTACTTTGCCCAATAGGGAGGCAGAGCTAGAAAAACAGCAAGGGAGGAGAAGGACAGAGTGAGTGGGAAATGTGTCAAAGCGGAGAGGAGGAAGTCAAGAATGGAGAGATGGGACAGTGACAGATAGAGAGACAGATTGACGAGGTCAAGAAGCTAATAAAGTGTCAGTATTTTGCCCCGCCTCTCAATAGAATTGGACTTCAACTCTGTGCAGTCTGTACCCAGAGGAGGGAAATTAACAATCTGTCTCTTCGTTTAGTGACTCTTCATTTCCTGACGCCTCACAAGTGCCTGCTAGGAATCTTAACAAGGAGCAGAGATGGCAGAGAGAGACGGAGATGAACAGTGTCAAAGGAAAACAGATAGAGAGGAGAGATATGGTCCAGGAAAGCCAGTAGATATGTTTCCTTGTTGATTAAAGCATGTCAGCTTTTAAGTGGCAAATTACTGGGAAACTGAGAGTTTAAGACACTTACGTCTTCGACCTGCTGAATACTAAAAGTACCAAAAAGGACACACTTGAAAACACATTATGAATCATTTATATACAAACAGATAAAAAATTAAGGATAAATCACAGCATGGCCTCATAGTAATAACCCACACAGAATATGTTTAAAAAGCTGCACTGCACAAGTTTGCATCAGGCAGCTTCTAAGGACAGCAGTAGTCACTCATGCATTTTAACCAAAAAAGGGCTACTGGTAAATCGTTCAGTACTCTATGAAAAGTATACAATTTGTCCTGTCTCTTGACAAAAGGCTCTCACATTTCAGTTTTACTCAATCTAAAGTATCTTCCTCTGCAGGGCATACAGCAACACTTTAAATTGGAAAGACAGAATACATTATGCAGCTTTACTATATGTGTGGAAAGCGAATCAAGAAAATGTTGCAAGCCAAAGAAAACCTCTTGCATGCTGTCTCTAGAGCCTCAAATTAGCTCAAACGCATGAATGCTTCTGAGCTGTGGCTTTTAACTGTGAATTCAGTCCCAGATATACTATATGTGATGCTAATACTGCAACAGAAAGTGCTGGAAAAATTGATGACACCATGACTGGGTTCACTGTATTGTATCAGTCAATAGCTAGCCAATTAACTTTGAGTACAAATCAAAATCATCTGGTTAAGCATGCTGTTGGAGGCCTGTTTGGTTGCTTGACCATTTCAAACATATGCAACCCCCAAACATATAATATGTAGGAATATTTATTTGTGTTACTCATGCAGTGTTTATCTGCCCCAGCCAGCCTACTTGCAAATGTACACTAGCTGTAAGCTAATGTTAGTGACAAACACTGAGGGTGTGTGTGTGTCTGTGAATGTGGTTAAATTCAGGACAACTCTCAGTGAATAAACTACTCACAGGAAACTCTGGTACTTATATCTTCTTTCCCCTCTCCTCTCTGTAACGTTCATCCATGAAGTAAAGTACATTTCCCCTCTAGCGCCAGTCGGAAGTCAACATTACAGTACATAAACACAAGAACATTGAGGTCAGCTCCATGGATCACTGTTGCAGTCAGGTTGATAAACAGGAGTGAAAATAAATCCATTTATTAATCCAAAATGTTTTTAATCTCTGATCTTTCTTCCCATTGGTAAATGATTCTGGATCAGAGCAAAATCTGAAGGGACTCCATTTGTTTATTTTGTTTGATAGAGAGCCCCCTAGTGGCAGAAGTTACAAATTGTACATTTGACAAGCTAACTTTTGTTGCTCAATTTTGAAATTAAAATTAGAACTTGAATGGCGCTCAGTAGAGCACATTCCTCCACCAAGATCCATGCGAGTAATTCTGTGGCAACAAAACCTCATGAGCGTGTTGAATTGAATAAGGGTGTTTTTTGCGTATAAGTTCAACTTTTTAACAAAAGAATGTGTTGTTTCTTCTTTCAAACATTCAATAGCCTGACTTTAAAACCATGTCAAAGTAAACTGACATTTTGGCCACTTGAGGGTAGTGCAAACAAGTTCTAAATATAATGTCACCATATTCCAACTTAATAAATTGATATGCCTAATTGATATGCCTAACTTCTGCATGTGTACACAAGCATAAGTTACAACATTAGCATTCATTTGCTAGAGTCCTGTTTCTGGCCACCTGATCTAAGTCCAATACTTATTCTCCTTTTAGCCGAATGTAGGTCTCCTGAGGAAAACCCCTGGCTATTTGGCTGTTAAATAATCCACGATATTCAGTAGCTCACATAGTCTGTCGGCTGTATGTTGTTGGACACATAGTTATAAACACGTAGCTATACGCTGAAAGAAGCTAAAAAGCAGCATTTATACTGCACCAATTTTCACAAAGATTGTTTTATTTTGCCACAAATGGAAACTTGCCATCAGACCATTTTAAAAGACACTATCATCACATCAAATTCAGATATTTACCCTTAATTTTATTGCTTTTTACCTTTAATTCATCACATTGCATGCAACTCTTGACAGAGTCAGGCCTGCCACTTTTTACAGTGGGTCTTAATCTGCCCTGACGGTAATAAAAGATATAATCAAGCAAAAGAGCTTTAACCTCTTTAGATTTAATATTTCTCCATGTTCCGTTGGACTTAAATAACCAACCATCTGTTAATTTACAGCATATTCCTGTCAGTTCATACTCCTTTAGGTTTAAAACCACCTTGCAGAAGGGCGCCCAGCTCTTTTTAACGCACATCATGTTTGAGGCTGGGGGGGCTTAATATGCATTCATGTTATATTCATACATAACATCGGTTTCTTAAGTGCTATGAAAGATCTGCACCAAGGGCAGACTTCCAACCTGAACATATAATATACAGAATGTCCATATGGGATCGTGTTAAATAGCAACGTCATAGTTTGGGCACATCAAAAGATTAGCTCTACATCTAGCTCTCTGTGTGCTTGTTAGTCAGACAGTGAGAGATAAATTGTTTTATTCCCTATTAGAGTAATTTATGCAGCTTCAAAACTGGACACACTTTATCAGAGAAACCAAACAGAAAAACAAGACCACCTTACGACTGCATCATTTAAAATATATGCAGCTACAACTGCTTTTTCTGCTGAATATCTGATGGACGAGATGGAAAAAAACACTTCACTTTTCAGCTTGGAGGAACAAAACAAATATAATCACATGGGAAAAAAGATATGGGATGATGTTGTTGACATAAAAGGGAGGAGAGAGAGAGAGGTAGGGAATATGCAATTTGAGAGGTTTTGGAGAGAACATCCAAAGAGCGTCCAAGAGTCTTATCACATATTCCCACTGGAACACCTGGCCAGTGGAAGCAGTATAGATAGGATGCAGACGACACACATGCACACAGTCATATTGACAGTTGAAAGGATTATATGTTTTTGCTCTGTTTTTTCCCTTTACATAAAGTCCATAAGGCAACAGCTACAATCAGATTCTCAATTTTGATGAAGAAAACGCAACTTCAAGGAATACAGTATAACAATGATTTGTTTGAGTATTTTTTTTTGAATGTGATTGTTTTTGTCTAATTTTGGTAACTGCCAGTCTTTGGCACAGGCAATCTGCCCAGTCACTTGGGGTGCCAACAGCAGACGTGCAATGTGTACATTTCTCACACTACAGTACACAACTGATGCTGAGATGAGTTCACAAACAGATTATAAAGGGGGCACAGTATTGGGGGCTGATGCTCACAATTATATCACGGATTGAAACTGTGGGCTGCCCCATATATTTTATAATGTTTTAGCAGCCTCAGGGAGGGTGAGCGACTGTGAAAGCTGTCAGTATCCGCGAAATGGAGGAAATCAGAAAATCCCTGAGCTTTATGACAGAGGAGATAAGCAAACTCGCCAAACAAACAAAACTGGTGGAACTAATGGAAGAGGTGAAAGATCTTAAAACACTTATCAAGGGAAAGGATAAGAAAATTGAAGACTTGGAAAAAGTTATTATAACCGGACTGGAGAACAAACGCCAAATTTATGCAAGGGCAGCGTCAGACACAGACAAAGGTGAGGATGCTCCTGTGCGGGAGTTACACTCTATGGAATGACAACTCATTCAGTTTTTTGAAAAGGAAAACATATCCATTGAAAGCAACAACATATTGTCCTGTCACACACTTTACCGGAAGGACAGCAAAGCAAAGCAGGCTGTCATAGTTCACTAGATTGGGTTACTGAGACAGGCACATAACTGAATAGAGGTTTTATTGATACAATGTATAGCATAAGTCTATTTCCTACCATTTTAAAACCAACTAGAATAACAAGTGCCAGTGCAACATTAACAGATAAAGGACTTATTATTCTTCCTGTGTTTGCAACCTTGCACATTTCTTTAAAGAAAAATACACAGAGAAATTCCAAGACTTTGAAAGCGACTCAATATAAAACACCTGAAACCATAGAGGGAGTTAAAGCAGCAAAGATGGACAGAGATTCAAACCACGATCCAAACAAAGCCTATGATGAATTCCTGTCTACTTTTACCACCCTCTATGACAAACACTGTCCAATACGAACACTGAGGACAATAGTAATATAGCAAAAGAAATCATGTACCCAATAATAACAGAGGATGTAAAAGAAAACATTATTGAAATAAATTTGAGAATTGATGAAATGGAGTTAGTTGATGTGGTTAACAAGTTCAAAAACAAGAAATCCACTGACTATAACAATATTGACATATCACTACTTAAGAATATTATAGATAGCATAGCAAAACCACTTCAACCAGTCACTCCAAACAAGCATATTTCCAAACCAGATGAAAATAGCAAAGGTTATTCCATGGTGATAAGCACTTCTTCGAACTAGAGACCAATTTCTCTCCTTCCACAGTTCTCAAAAACATTAGAAAAACGTTTTGTCCAAAGACTCGATTACTTCATAGAAATGGGGATTAGAGGGGTAGCAAACAGATGGCTCAGTAACTACCTTGACAACAGATATCAATATGTGTAATTAAACTTTAACAAGTCTGACTTGTTCAGGGTTACATGTGGGGTCCCACAGGGGTCAGTGCTGGGTCCAAAATTATTCATACAGTATACTGAATACAGTGGAAACAGAATCAGATACTTTAAAATGATGGTTTAAGATTAACAAGTTGTCATCAAATTTAGATAAAACTAAATATATTATATTTGGACATTAAAAAACAATAATCAAGTAAAAATAATGATAAATAATATTGAAATAGAAAGAGTATATGAGAACACATTTATGGGAGTTGTCATAGATCACAAACTACGATGGAAACCACATGTTAATCAAATTAAACCAAAATATCAAGGTCCATCGCAATATTGAACAAAACACAAGACATCCTTAACCTAAATGTATTCATTCATTCATTCAATTCACACATATTGGACCTCATGCAAGAAGTGATATACCTACTGCTACTAGATGCAGTAGATGGCAAACCAGGCCTTACGCAGAGAGCATGTTTATAGAAATCGCACAGATCTGTTTGATGAGACTGATGAATGGCTGCTGAGACATTTCAGATTGCCACAAGCACTGCTTATGGATTAGTGCAATAACCTGTATCCTCAGACGAAACACACGCTGGTCAAATCCTGTGCCTCCACACCTCCAAGTACTCAGTGCTCTCTGAGTTTTGGCCACAGGATCATTTCAGAGAGAGACAGGAGACAGGCCAGGCATTTCACAGTCCTCTTTGAGCCGTGCTCTTCCGAGTACTGAAAGCGATAATATCATTCATGCCCCAGTACCTATCGTTCCTGTACACTGCTAACCAGCAGGTAGAGATTAAGAATGCTTTTTTTGCTCTAGCACCAGATATCATTGGTGCTGTGGATTGCACGCATATATTGATCAAAGCACCCTCTCCAGATCCATTCCCATTCCTCAACCGAAAGCTGTATCACTCTATTAACATCCAAATAATATCAGATGCAAACGGCCACCTTCTGAATGTGGTGGCCTGTTGACCAGGGGGAGCACACGACTCCTTTGTGCTGCAGAATAGTTCTGTGGAGATGCGTCTGGCTCAGGGAGCTTGTGGAGATGGGTAAATGATTGGTAAACCAGTTTAACTTTTATAAAACTCCATTTTATAAAAATGTAACATAGGTGACCGAGGTTATGTCCTCACTCCGTGGCTGATGCCCCACCCTGGCAAATCCCCAGACCAGACAGGAGCGCTCTTACAACCACCGGTACACGCTTACCTGCTCACAATTGGAGTGCTGAAGGCTAGGTGGATGTGGTCTAATACTACAGGTGGAAAGCTCATATACACCCAGGAGAAAGCATGCTTAATGGCAATGACCTGCTGTACACTGCACAATATGGCAATGAGACATGTCAAACCACTTTCTTTTGATCTCAGTAACTGTGCCTCGCCCTGCTGACACGGCATCACAGATGTTTTGCCATTGCTGTGTTTTTGACATTCCTGTAATGCCAGTGCTGATGCTGTGGAAGATCAAATGTTTACGTTGTTTTATTTGATTTAAAAATAACTCAATTTCACTGCTGCTGAAATGCTGCCTCGTCTCACTACCCTTTATTGGTGGCAATCTCTCCAGTTGCTGTGTCAGTTATTGCACATGGCACAACACCCTTATATAGTGTTTAGTGAGCATTACCTATGCTAATTCGGCCACACGCCTCCAATTAATGATGTGGGATTCATCATTCAGAGCACCAGGATTAGAGCAAATTTGGACGGTAAGAACGTTTGGTGCATCTGGACTCGACTTCCCTTATTTTTCCTCTTGACAAATAAGTAATAGAAAATATAAGTTCTAGGTGCTGTATCGTAGGCAACTGGACACGTTTAAGTTTCTTGAAGATGTTTTCACCTCTCATCCAAGAGGCTTCTTCAGTTCTAAATAACTGGAGAGGGGTTGCAGGCTTTTAAACTCTGTGTGGGTGTGACCTTACAGAGTTGGGGCCACTTGTGGGTTCATGTGAGTTGCTAGGGCTAGGTGTGCCCAAGTGTGAATGGTTGTTAAGCTTTCTGGGGAGGGAACTCAGTACTGCATTGTAGGTGGGTGATAAGTAATGTCTTAGGCCTCCTCTGTTCAAAGACGGTCGTTCCAGTTTGAAATGGATGGATTATTTTACTCCTCCTAAAACATAAAATATTATATAAGAGAAATTTAAGAGAATGTTGCTGCATGAGGCCCATTGTGTCGTACATTTATACTTCCATACATTAAATACTATGTGGAAATTTGGGGAAAAAACATAAAACAATCACAAATCCTATTGTCTTGCTTAAAAAGAGAGCAATCAGAATCAAAAACAGAGCTGATTATCACCAACCGACAAACAAATTATTTGGAAATTCACAGGCACTCAAATTCAGTTAAGTTGTAGATTTCAAAGTAGCATCACTGACGTACAAAGCATACAACAACATGTTGCCAGACTGTATCCAGAGGTTGTTCCAAATAAGAGAATGTCAATATGAACTGAGAAGGAACTGAATATTCACAAAACAAGACCAGAACAAATGTAAAACAAAGATGTGTCTCAGTATATGGAGTACATTTGTGGAGTGATTTAGAAACGGAAATGAAAGAGTGTAATACACACAATAGATTAAACAAATATTTAAACACAAGATGATTAACAACTGTAAAACGGAAGTATGAACACCAGAGTGTACATAAAAAGAGTTTAGGGTTTTTGTATTTAAAAATGTGTATATTCTTAGTTGCTGTCTTTCTTTTATTGCTCTGTATAATTTAAAGGCAGCTGACAAAATATAATTAATGTTAAAAAAGGGTAGGTGTAATAAGCTGAGGCTTCAGCCTACACCTTTTCAGTTCTGTTTTGTTTATTTGTTTTTGTTTGTTTGATTTGTTTTCTGAAGCTAGAAAAGCAATAAGTCAATGGTAATTTATTGTCCATCTACCAGTGTCCATCCAACATTTTATAAGTTGGAAAATGACCGAAACAAACTTAAACTAAAAGTGATGGAGCCGCTGTGACGTCATTAATCGTTTCATGATCTTGGTTAGTTGGAGCCAGAAGTGACCATATATGGATGAAAGGGTGGAGCTGGGTAAGATACTGACTGGATCTTACTGTGAACCAGAGGACATACCATGGATAGTGATTTGTTAATCATAAGGTACATACCCTGCTTTATGTACCTCTAATACAATAAATGCGACCAAAATTTACTAAATGAAAATCATGCTGTATTGACGAAGACTTGAAACTAGAGATTAAGACCATAAACTCATGACGAAACTGTTTACTGAGGTAATAAATCAAGTTAGAGGAAGGGTCATAATCTCATGAGCTTATATACTGTAAGATCCAGAGTTAACCCTGTCCAGGAGGTACTGGACCAGCTCTCTGTTGAAAGGGTCATGTACCTGAACCTACAAGGTGTTGCTGTAATAGGTATTATATAGGAACTGTTTAAGCTAGTGGCGAGGAGACACGCCTAGCCTCTAACTGCTTCCGGACGTCTAAGTGACTTAATAGCCCTTGAGTCAGATACAGTCAACAGCCACGCCTGTTAAAGTGCAGCTCTCCTCTAAATGATCTGGGCACTTAGTATGGTGCTAGGAGAAAGCCCTAAGGGCCAAGCATGCGGGTCAATCTTATTTCAATTACTATCAACCATTATCAAAAATATCTATTGATAAAAATCACAAATTGATATATAATAAAAATTCATCTTGAAGATCTGGGGCTGGTTGAAATACTTAGATGTAGCAGAGAGTGAGAGGGATAGGCCTTCTGGCCAGTATGCCTTTCTCTTCTGGCTGAAAGTCTAAGTTTCTGTGGTAACTCACGACCCAGTCCAAGGTCTCAAGGTTCTCCTTTTTGCTCTCATTGTGACATCTCGACTTTTCAACCTCAGCTTTAACATTACATTTGTCTGATTAGCTCTTCATTTGATGTATTACTGTTTCTTATTTTAATCAAGTTTCAACTTCATTGTAACTTTATTCTGATTATGAAAACAATCATTCACATTTGACTATCAATACAACACACAAAATAGCAGAGCTCTTATATATTAGTTAATCACTGTTAGACTAGGTGAAATGTCCTTTTACTTGCAGTTGGTGTATGGCAGGAGTGTAGGGATCTCAACTCTTCTGACAATTTGATTGGACTTCTTTATGAAAATAGTGGAGTTGACCCCTCCTGGCCATGGGAAATAATGCATGATTCAGGCACTTCTGGACTGGCTTCACTTTTCAGACCTGGGGGCTTGGTCCACTATTTATTGTACTGTCTATGAGGCTACAACATTTGGTGGTTTCTTATGTTCATCACATCACATCCTGAACATGTTAAACAGGATAAGACGGTAGACACTGTTGTGCATGTAAAGGTGCTTATACAGACAGATTCGATTGGGAGTGATAACATAAACGTGGAAATTATATAAAATGTATATATAATATAATGTAATATATATTATATTATATATAATATTATGTTATATTATAATATAAAAAATATATCATTATGAAAAAATCTTTACCCAGGGGCTAGAAGTCTGGGCCTAGGCACCAAAATGCCCAGAATCAACCTTGGCTTTCATTAGTACCCAATAGTCTCACACCACTGCTAAAATAATACCCCAGAGAGCACTGTCAGAAGTCTTCTTCAAATTTACAAAACACATGTAGGCACAACTTATACATTCTATGACACCTCATCGATTTTTAAGAGGGCTCAAAGCTGCTCCTGGACTAAATCCTCATTGTTTCTGCTGAATGTGAAGTTCAAGAATTGTCTGGTTTCTGTCCACAAAGTTGATATGAGCGACACAACAGCCAGAACAGATTTGTCCAAACGTATCCACTTCCATTGAGAGTCAGGGTATACTGGCTACCCCAGTGACCTCTGTAAGAAGTGTAAATATACAAGACAGAGTGCCAGAGGGGTAACTTTGAAAGAAATATCTAAAACCTCATCTTTTAAATTTTTGCAAATTGAGTGAAAGCACAAACCAAGAGGTGACTCCCAAGTCTTGAGAAAAATATATCTGTACACCTGTGAATTTTTCACCACACCTAGGAAAAAAAAATGCCACAAATTGAAATCCACAAAGGCACAAATGAAGGTTTGTGCTCACAACTCCAGTTTGTAGCAAAGAAATTTGTGCCCAGAAATGTAATATTGCAAATTCAGTTTGTTGTGCACAGTAATTCAGATACAATATATAATCTTATATCTGAATAATCTGATATAAATGTCCTGTTCTAAGCATTGATCGCATATTTAATGTATTATACAATTGTTGTGATCCTTCCGTGTCCTTTGAGTGTGGTACAGACTTTTAAATCTACTTTAGGTTGCCTACTTGGCTTATTTGATGAATGATTTGATCTCATCCAGGATGCACTGGGAAACAAACCGGTCCCATGAATTATTAGTGCTGACCCACAGGGATAGTAGTCACGTGTGTGAGAGTATTTCACAACTTAATTCAATAAAAATGTCAATAAAGTACAATGATCAGAGCCGGCTCCAGATTGTATTAAGTTCGCTTGAATATCTGGTTTAAAGAAAAAAAAAACATCCTAATTATTCCACAGTTTGACAGCCTGATGTTAATGCAGAGCTACAATATTCCCCCTCACTCAGCTTAATTAGCACTGAGCCACAAGAACTGTGCAGCATTGATACAACAGCTATGCTGGGAGGCTGAAGATAGTTCCTGCCTCTGCATGTGTAAATCTCTTATTGTATTGATGACATGTCTGCAGTGCTAGCAGACTCCCCATAATGACATTGATTCATCCTGAACCACACTAATCAACTAATCAAAGAGCTGTAGATCGGCTGACCAGTTTCATGGGGTGTGATAACATACAGCTTAGTTGAGAGGCTGTGGAAATATACAGATACAGCAAGTGGAGTAAGTATTTTAACTCCAAAAAATGAACTGTATATCAGTTTGGGGTGTAATGGTACACAGAAGTCCTGATTCAGTTCATCCCCCGGTTTGAGGTTTCTTTTCAATTTTTTTTTTACAGAGAGCAGCACAAGTGTCAAAGACAGACAAAATCATCATGCTAGGAGCAGAGATAGCACCTTGTCCACTGGCAAGTATGTGTGTAAAATAACAACAGAGTGAAAAAAAAAAAAGAATTTCCCTAAGGGCATTAATACGTCTTCTTTTCTTCTTATGAACTTGGTAATACAAAGTAAAGAGAAAATAATGAAAAAAAGGAGGAGTATTTATATTAGTTCAACCTTGGCTATGTTGAAATATTCAAAGCAATGAAACCTTTTATGTATTGCACAATGTTGGAGCAATTCTTGTGCACCATCCTTGTCTTATCCACAACTCTCTCTGTTGCTGTTGTTGCCAAACAGATTTAAAGGCTGCAGGTTCCAGAGTTTCATTTGTGCTCACCGTAGTGTGAATGACTCACGCCAATCAGCATGTGGTGCTAATCTCTGCACATGTTGCTAATGGTGTGCAGCTAAAAGATTCCACGTGGAAATTGTGGTTGTGAACATTTGTTTTGCATTCCGTTTATCAATCTACTGATGGTATACTTTGCATTAGGCAGCATGCACCAGATCATGACACCTGTACCATGATGATTCACATGTAATGAGTAATGACCAACACCACTGGATACCAACTGAGGAAACTGAGAACATATGTTTGTTTGCATATGACAAGTTTCGCAACAGCCAGTATTTTTTTGGAGAAATTACATTTTCTTAATCAACATAATGGGGAAATCTTTTAATATAGTCAGTCTTGCAATACAATATCTCTTAAAGGGGTGATTCTCCAACTTTTCCTGTCATGCTCCCCTTTAAAGTTGCTGAGAAGTTAATTGATTGAGTAGTTGTTGCTGAATGGTTACAGCTATTAAAAAACACGGCCGATGTTTTCAGGAAAAATTTCGATTTTTTTGTAAAATGTTGGAGGACAACATTTGTGATCGATTTCCAGTCAATTGGTCAAATGACCTGGAAGCTATTGAAAAAAAAGGCGGATGTATTCACTAAAAATGGTGATTTTCTTTAAAATATTCATGAAAAAAAGAAATTCCCATAAAATCCAATAAAAACTGCTGTGTCTCATTCTACCAGTATAACAAGACATTTTGCCATTGATTTTGAGTCGATGGCTAAAATGACCTGGAAGCTATTGAAAAAATTGGTGATGTTTTCATGAAAAATTGTGACTTTTCTTTAAAATAGTCATAAAAAAGAAATTTTTCCACTAAATCCCAATAAAAACTGGTGTGTCTCATTCAGCCAGTATAGGATGACATTTGTGTTCGATTTTAAGTCAATCGGTCAAATGATCTTGAAGCTGTTGGAAAAAGACGGCGGATGCATTCACTAAAAATGGTGATTTTTCTTTAATATATTCATGAAAAATATGAAATTCCACTAAAATCCAATAAAAACTGGTGTGTCTGATTCAGCCAGTACATTTGTGATCAATTTCGAGTCAATCGATCAAATGACTTGGAAGCTATTGAAAAAAGACAGGTGATGTTTTCATGAAAAATTGTTACTTTTTTAAAAGATATTCATGAAAAATAGAAATTCCACTAAAGTCCAATAAAAACAGGTGTGTCTCATTTGACCAGTATAGGATGACATTTGTGTTTGATTTCGAGTCAATCGGTCAAATGACCTGGAAGCTATTGAAAAAAACGGCTGGTGTATTCACTAAAAATGGTGACTTTTCTTTAAAATATTCATGAAAAAATATTAAATTCCACTATAATCCAATAAAAACAAGTGTGTCTCATTCTAGCAGTACAGGACGACATTTGTCATCGATTTCCTGTCAATTGGTCGAATGATCTTGAAGCTGTTGAAAAAAACGGCAGATATTCTCATAGAAAATGGTGATTTGTGTCTAAAATATTCATGAAAAATAGAAACCCATTAGCTCAGTTGGTAGGGTGGGTGTCCCACATACAGAGGCTTTGTCCTTGCTGCAGCGGCCCCTGGTTCAAGTCCGACCTGACTAACCCTAACCCTTTGCTGTATGGGTATTCAGAACTTAACCAATTGCTTATTTTGCACTGGATCGGGTTTAAATTTATCCTGAACATGGACACTGGAAAAAATTGGCAACATTCATTCTCTTAATTGAATTAATGAAAAGATTCAAATAAGCAACATAGCTGAGCTAGACTCAGAGCACTTTCCATTTGCTTGTATTCCCAAAATTAATCATATTAATGCAACTTCCAGTTGTTTTCAATTTGTGGCAAAATGTTTCTCCATTTAATTGCTGACATATCCTCCTGACCTTGTCTCAGACATCCTGTTTCTTATCAAACATGCTTGATATTTTCTAGGGTAGTCTTCTCATATAACCTGTGAAACAAGTCAACGTTCAGACGGAAATTGTTCTGGTAATGTGATATGTTGTTTGATAACACCATGCCTTGCAGGTGCCTGGTCTGATTAGATTCCTGAGCCACTTCATGTGGCTTCTGTTAGGTCAAAAGAGCAGTGTCACCTTAACAATCTTCCATTTTATCACACTGATGATGATGTCGGTTGTCATTTTGACATCTCAACTGCAAACCAAGAGCACTTCAGGAATCACTGTCAGTTAATGCCAAAAGATTATCATCAGCGCAAAGCAGAGATTCCATCTTGATGTCATCACAGGACCATCTCTGGACCTGCAGAGCAGCTGCATCTTTACTTTCCATGAAGATCACAAAGGCAAAGTAAGAGCGTGCACCTTTATTGTGATTCAGGGCCTACCTTGAATGTGCTAGACCTCATGGTGAGAATGTAAGCAGAGTTCTCACACCAAATGCACCAGGAATTAATGGCTTGCATTAGTAACCAAAGGTCTCACTCTACTACTCACATAGCACCTCAGGGAGCACTGTCAGAGTCTTTTATACATCTACAAAACACATGTAGGCCCAATTAATACTTTCTTTGACACCACGACCATCTGTGAGAGGGTAAAACGCTGCTTCTTGAAATAAATCCTCACTGTTTCTCTCTGTTTATTCACTTTACAAAACTGTATTTACATTAATGTGAAGGTACTATAACTCATGTGCCCTGCTAATTCAACCACCTGTGCGTACCTAGGTGAGTCCAACTGTTGGGTAGCACGGCCATCCAGCGGTCAGCATCACTGCCTCACAGCAAGAAGGTTCCACACTGACCCCCGGCCATCCCAGGTTTGCATTCCAGTGCTCGAGTGTGTTCTGAATGGTACTCAGGTTTCTTTCCATCATCAAAGAAATGTTCAATACTTCCATCTCACTTATTCTTCTTCTATCTTGTAGTAACCATGGGATGATGAAGCCACATGCTCATTGAGACATACCCCAAACCTGAGTCTCAACCTATAGTTCATCCCCCAGCAATCAACTGCCTTTTCTTTATCTCCACGACCCCACTTAGTTTGACAATTAAAACATGGCCAGTCACCACGTATTTTCTAAAGTTTTAATATGTATATGTTATGGGTATCAACAAGGTAAGTATCTCAGCAACAAATGATTTTTGGTTCAGCGCCGTTCATTTTCCTGAAAAACACATAGGTGAAAGTTCAGATGTATGAAGACACAAACCGATGCTTTTCTCTTTCTCAATTGTCCTCTGGGGAGAGGGCGGACACCCTCGCAGTAAGGAACCCGGGCGCAACACCACCTACACTCATTAGTTCCACTCTTCTCTTTCCTCATGAACTAAGGCTTCCTCTCAAACAGACTGTGTAAAGAATCATTTGGCTCTTAGGCTTAATACTTACTTACTTTATAAATAGTGAAAAATAAAGGCTTAAAATAATATTAATATTAATAAACAATATTACCAAAAATAAAAAAGTATTAACACATTTTGAGTGCACCACATATACAATACATATTTTCAGTCAGACTGAGTGACAGCCATGCTGTCAGTCCATCCCAGAAACATCCCAGGACTGCTGCCATACAGCAGCTTATCAGGTCTGTGTATGAGTACACTGTGTGAGTATATTTTGTCTTTATTCGAGACACTAGAGGCAGTGTTGAGCATACAGTCACTGAGCAGAGGAATATTGAAGCTCTCTTGTCATTGTATGTTGCATATACTAATGGTAGATATGACACATTTTGGAACTATGTAAAAAAATATTTCTAGTAATTCCTAAAAGGCCCCAAATAAAAACATTTTGCAGGTAGACAACCAGGACAGATTCATCTATCAGAGGGGGAACACTTATTTTACTAAGGACTTGAGGGATTGAACCTGGACCCTGACAGTGCAAACTTGTGATTCAGTATGTATTTCACATTTGTCTCTTGTATTAGTATAAAATAACCACCAATCCTCTTTCCAAGTACTACTATAATTGCCAGCATAACAGAATAAAAAATGGACGGCACCTCTGTTGAATAAGTATGCACATCCTTCACTTCAGACTTCAACATTTTTCCATTTCCACAGATTTCACACATCTGAGCTGAGAACTTTTTTGTTTTACTTCAATCCACTTCCAACAGTTGAGAAAACATCAGAATCTGAACTACCTACAGGCATGATTTGTGCAAAAGAAGATTTTTTTTCCTTTCATATCAAACAGGTTCAGGCCGATAACCCAGACATTAAATTAGTCTGGCATGTTTGCTCTAAGTGGAAATAGTGTCTGAACATTTTCGGAAATGAGGTGTTCATCTCGGCAGCGAGGAAAGATCAATGATGGGAGTCTTTAAATGTTACAGTGAGCATTTGGCAGAAGATTAACACATGTTCATGAAACTGTTAATCTACTGAATTCTTAATGTATACTTAACTTTTTAGTCACGGTATCACTCTTACTTTAGAGATGGAAATGGAAGAGGATGAATAGATCGATTTTGGTGATGCTTCTTTTTGGCAACCAGCAGGTCAAGTTTTTACTTACCACAGTGTCTTTCAATCCTGTTCCTGAGGGCCCCCTGCCCTGCATGTGTTACATGTTTCCCTGCTCCAACACACCTGATTAAAAATCAGAGCTTGATGACGAGCTGATCATTTGAATCAGGTGTGTTGGAGCAGGGAAACATTTTAATCCAGGGGACCCTGGACCAGGACTAAAAAAAACAGGACATCAAACAACACCATCTACAAGACAGACTGGCACAAATTTAGTGTAAGCATTCATCTTTCCCAACGGAGGAATCCTTAAAGCATTGCTAGGCCCCTTTATATTTCATCTATTGCAACCGTGAGGTTGACATTTGTGGGTCAAAGTAAAATGTCTCAATGACCATGTGATTTTGTGCAGACATTTATGGTCTGGGTAAACTCCTGACTTTACATTCAAAGCTATCATTAGGCCAAATTCAATTTGTCCAATACTTTGGTTGATAAACTTTGGTTTTCTTTACTTATAGAGGCACTAGTGTTTTGTTTACATCATTCATTTAAAATTTCAGATCAGAGTTGCTTGTACACTTCAGGTTGTCTTGGAGCTTAAAATTAACATGAAAATTAAACCTTATAAACCTCTGTGCTCTTTGCATGGTTTGGTCTATTGTAGACAGTCATTGGACATAGTAAGATTTCCAGTGTGTACCACAGAACATTTTATTACAAAGTCTCTGTTATCTTTTGATACCACCACTGGGCAGCATCAAAGTCAGAAACATTTAAATTCTCAACATCATGGGAAAGGCAAACTTTGATAACAGCCCAGTTGCTAAACTAAAATGTTGGCCTTTCTGCAAACCACTGACACATTTGTATGTGTCATATGTACCAAATTGATATTTCCACAATCCTTCTCATATTACAATCACATTACATGTTTATTACCTGACTTTGGCATCAGGCAGAGGGCATGGTGGTGAAGTTAAAGGTGAGAGGGCTGCCAAGCCAGTGACCACAGTTTGAGACTGTATTACATTTGTAAGTAGGAGGGCACTGGATGTTTTTGACAAGAGATCATGGAGGTTCAACATTTGTCAGCGTGACACCAGTGGATAATCTTAAGGAGGCCTCAGGACAATTTCCAACAAAACCAAGTGTTTTTTCTCTGCCTCAACCTTAGCTGAGCATGATCACAGTGTTTTTATAATGAAAAGTTGAACATAAAGAAATGTAAAGTTCAACATATCCATGGTTTGCAGAAGTGAACATTGCAAACATTTATTTTGGAGATTGAGTTGGACGCACAGGACGAAGGACAAAGTTAAAACCTTTTGACTTCTAGATATCATGGGAAAGACAAACATTGTAAGAAGTTGCACTGCAGAGCAAAAAGTGCTCAAAGCTGTTGGTGGTAGTGAAAGAAAACTCAGCGCTTAAAGCCACTAGATATAGTGGCTATCAGTAATAAAACTTTGCTGTGAGATTCTTAAAGGTCTGAGCCAGAGTCCAGAAACATATTACACCATGTCAGTGCTCATAGAATGCATGTGTACCCTAGAGTGTATTGTGGTCAAAAAGGCTACGCTGCTGACAGTGTAACACTGCTATATGGCTCCACATAGTAAACTTTAAGTTTTCAAATTCAGCACAACAGTAGCTTTCTATACTTGCACTTTATCATTTTTACAATTCAGTTCATTTACTTGTCAGATCATACTCATGATGTAATGTTAATATATTAAACTGCCAGTTTAATAATAACAGAGGCAAAATGTGTAATCGGTCTTAAATGGCAGATTATTAATCCTGCCACAGTTTAATTAATCAATGCCACTCTACTGAAATGGGACCTGTTACTCTTTCTGTACACATCCAGTCCACACAGCTCTGCACAAACAGCTGCTCCACAGTGAATACATGTGGGTATCAACACTCTTCACAGCAGGTTAACACAGGAGCACATTTGGAGAGAGACATAAACTCAGACAACAACCTACATGTTCACACACACACTCTTGTTCACATGTTCTTTGTTGATCATTATTAAACTGTACAGAGGGATGTAAACACACGCACACACACATACACACACGTGTACAGCTTCCTCTTGATTCAGTGAGCTGAGAACATTTCCATGTATAATGAGGCTTGGTCACATCTGAATAATAGATGGGAGAAAATGGATTTGGGAATCCATTGTAATTTCTCCTCTGAGCAAAATAACCACCTTCCCAAAACAAGACACCACTGAAAAATTTATATCAGCGAGAGAGAGCATCGGGGTAGAGAGAGTGTGTATGTGCGCGTGAGGGAGAGTCAACATAGTTTAGTGCTAATTAAATCAATATTCACATTTACCTGAAGCAGCCTGATGTTGCCCTTCACGGTTCCGGCCCACTGTTTCCCTCTGTTCCTAATCCACACCTCTTCCTCTCTCCTCTCTTTTTTCATCCTCTCCCTCCTCCTCCTCCTCATTTTCTTCACCGTCTCTGAACCTACAGTTAATGAATACTGCAGTTATAGGCCCACAGAGCCCATCGCTAACATTGTAGCATGGGACTTTCTGAAGCCTAATGCTGATATTAGTATTTCACATCACTCTTTATATGATATAAAACGATCCAAACCCAGTTCATACAAATTGTATGATAGCTGAAGGTAGATGACGCTGACTCCTTCAGCTTCACATTAAGGCTGTCATTAGCATCAAGTATAAACCTTTAAGTAAGCATTAAAAAATATGAGCCCCAGATATGAGCTTGTGGGATTTCATGTTAAATATAGACAGTTGCTCATCACTTGTCTTTCAGAAGGAATGATTTAAGATACAATTTTAATGTGTGTCTGCACTGGAAGAAAAACACTGAAAATTGATGACAATAATACATTTATTTTTGCTGTGTTCTAAGAAGAGTGAAGACAGGAGGGTTTGCATGGTCAAACACCAGCTACAGTCTGTGGTTTTCACTGTGCACCATCTGCAGGTTGAAAGCAAACCCATGTGCTTTAACAAAGGTGACAGCCACATGCATGTCAGCACCCCAAAGAAGCTTAAGAGACAAGCGATGTGTTTTTCTGAACCTGAAAATGAGCATAAAATGTCTCCTTTAAAACCAAATGTGGCTCTTGTGGTAATACATTGGCTGAATTTACTTACTTTAGTTCAGAAGAAGAAATCTGTGTCATATTAAGACTGAGCTCTGATGAAATGATGTAACAGTAGTGAGCACATGAAAGGCCTCTCCTTAAATCTATTAAGGAACCAGCTGAAGTGGATATTGAAGGGTATATCTTACCTTGTCTGTATAACTGCAGTCATCTTCTCCACCATGAATAAAACTCAGTTTCACTGTAGTCAAAATGAAAACCTTCAGAGGAAACAAAAACCTCTGCAGCATAATCCACTTCTAAGTTTTGACTGATGATTGCTTTTGTATTAGCCCTCACACTTGACCATGATGTGGCCTATGAGCGTTCAAGTGAATCAAGTCATTTCTGCACATTAGCCAAAATGTTTGTTAAATACTGTTTTTGAAAATTTCAAACAGAGTGTGAAGAAACAACAGTGTTGATGTTATGTCAAAGACGTCTATGTACTGTGTTGTAGAGATGTCTCCTAATACCACTTTGTACTGCAAGAGGCAGTAATCCCATAGCCCAACTAGTTTCAGATGGGAGATGCAAAAGTGGCGAGTTTACTACTTAGTCTAATGAGTAAACCAAATAAACTGACAAAATGTCAAGAAATGAAATATTTGTTGACCTATTTTCTAAACAGAATAGAACATCTGAATTCAAGTTTCTCCCTTTTACTGAACAAAGACAAGCTTGATTGCCCCATCCTAACTCAGTGTAAAACACACTTTATTCACACTCGACTTCAACAAAATAATACTCACCAAAACACTCTCGGTTTGTCTTTCCACAATCACCTCTGGTTTGGTCGAAATAAATCCTCAATTAAGAGTAAGACATGAAAATATTCCAGTTCTACACAATGTTTTTGGACAGCTGCTGTGTCTTTTTGTCTCCAGAGTCATAGTTTTGGTCAGAGCCGCTGTAAATCACCTCCATACTGTACTCCATCGTCAAACTTGCGTAACACAGCTAACTGAGCTGTTTGCTACAGGCAGCTAGTTGCTACAGCCAAAGATAGCTATAGTATAGTGAGTTTTGCTGCCCTCTATAGGTTTGAAGCTACCTTTGAACTCTGGCCATTCTTTACAAATTTCAGCTTGAAGTAAAAATAATTTAAAAAATAAAATAAAATTACATTAGTATATTTTGCTGTCAATTTTTATTTAAGCTTCATCTGATCCTATTCCTTCTTAAATCAGTTCATCTTGTTTTTAATTATTGTTTCTTATTAGCTTTGACTCAGTGGTAATCACTGTGTTATATGGAGGTAGCAGTGTTAATTGTGGCAGGGATAAATTGGTATAGTATTTGTATGGAAGACAGAGATACCTGTTTCATCATGCAGACTTCGCTCTCCATATTTGGTTGCATGCTGTTGAGTTTGTTGACTGACAAGCTGCACTCTTGTCTGTCAAGTGTTTGCTGGCCTGAAGCCGTCAGCTCTCCGTCTTGTCACTCACGCAGGCTGTGCTCACCCGCCTGCTGGTTGCGATTAGATGGCTCGTATGGCATTCATTCCTGAATTAAACTCTCAAGATTTTACAGACTTAAAACAGACATGCTGGAAGGCTGTCAAGTGCCGAATGTGGCTAAAGTTTTCGCCTCGATGAATCAATGTCAGAGGGGCCAAAATATTATTTGTGAGAAAAAGACTGGCGAGCATGAACTGCCATATGCTCTTTTTGACTGTACTATTTGACAGTTGGGTTCATTTCCATAAGCATAATTATTACAAACCTGACAAAGGCTGATAAAGTAAAACAGTCTAATAATGTGTAGCAGAGTAACATAATGATTGCCAATGCTGCTGTTTTGTTTTTCCAACTGAAGCCTTTTGTCAGGCACTTTTATTTCAGCAGCAACATTAAATAATACTATCTCAATCCTCTATCGTCACAAAACACCTTTTGTAGCTGTCCCACTGGAGTTAAATAGATGTCTGACTGTGCATCCATGGTGCGTCTGTTTGGAGCTGGAAACCCCAATAAGCTCCTATGTCGCAGTAACACTGGAAACTCTCCACAACATCAGACTAGGTGCATTTTTGGCTGAACTTTTACTACTTGTACTGGATGTGACTCATCTGGAGCTATTTCTTCTTGTGATGAAAACAGATTTGCTCATTGCATCATGGGAACTTGTGGACCTTTAAATGTCGCAACAGACTTTAGCTGTGTTCCAATTCAGGGTCTGCATCCTTCGAAGGGCGCATTTGAAGGCCAATTACGTCACAACGCCGCGCAAAGGCTGTCCCAATTCGAAGGCTCCTTCAAATGCAGCCTTCGTTTCCCTCTTTTTGGAGGACGCACTGCTACTATCCTTCGCGGCCTCCCATATCCCAAGATCCTTTGCGCGCCGCTGCTCAGTCCCGAAAAAGAAGAGGGAAAGAAGACATAACATTCAAATGTGAGTCTTGGGTTTATACTCGGTTTTTACTCATTTGAACATCCAACGCCAGATATGTTAAACTTCAAGGGACTATAAAACTTCCAACTTTTAACTTTCAGTTAAAATATGTGACGCTGGTAATGCTATGGTAAATATAGTTGTTATTCACCAATGGGTTAATGTTTATTTTGTAGTGTTGATAATTCAATTTAGATTTGACGCATTTTGTCGTTATTTTTTGTACACACACAAATAAATGTACACATTTGATAGATTTTACCAAAACAGACTTTAATGCTTGAACATCTGGTGACGCAACCAGGAAATGCTCTGAAGGCTAGACTATCCCATTTAACAACGGTGGACGCAGCCTTCAAGGTCTCTCTGAAGGACTCGCCTTCGAGGGCCGCAAAGGCATCCCTGAATTGGAACACAGCTTTTGGGTCAAATTGGTGTTGTGGTGACTTAAAGGGTAGACCAAGTTTATCACCAGAATAAATGTTGGCGATGAACATTCTTTATTCTTTTTTTCTTCATTTCTTTAAGGTGCAACATAACATTTCTTTAGGTGCAGTTTTCTATTTTATTTTTTGACAATTCTATGCCTATGGTCTGGTTATTGGTAAAAAAACAAGTATGCCGTGGATACAGAGAGTCATTCCATCCCTGTATGTGGACTTCATTTTCAATTTAGACAACATAACATCACATTGATATTCCATTATTATCACCAGCATCATCCCAGGTGGTACAAAGCACTTGCCAATAACTGTTTACCTCTGACACCGATCACACAGGAAACACAGATTTCCTTTTCGAGGCTGCAGATTTGAGCAGGTGACCCATTCAATCACACACTCATTCCTGCTCAACTAGCCGAGTCCTCTGAATTATGTAGAAGGAAGTGACAGAAAGAGACTAAGTGAGGTGGAGAGAAAGTGACTGAGCTGGACCTTAAGATGCCGTGAGGCTCGACATGCCCCAGAACCATGTTTAAATAAACATCAGAGAGAAATAAGGTGAGAGCCATGCAGAGTCATACTTGGGGAATATCCCGCTCTGCCAAGTCATACATTATTCCTCTTGGCTTCTAGCATAACAAGCTGTTCTGGTGCATTCTAGATGCCCATGTATAAGTATCCAGAGGTGGATTTATTCATATTCATGCATATATTTAGTGTAAATCTCCTACACTCAAATCCTTTCTATTCCGACTTGAATTTGACTTAATATAACTGAATACAGCTGCATGTGGTCTGCAGCCAAAAGAGGATGAGTGTGTGGCTGAAAAGAAAGAACAAATCAGCTTCTCTTCTTTATCTGAACATGGACGATAATGATCACCTGCTCTGTAAGACCTGTCTTCTATCTAACACCATGTCTTTTTTTTGCCTCCGTCAGTCCAGTGTTTGAATGTGAAGGCATGAGGCCTGAGGTTGGGTACTTACAACCTGCAGCTCATATAGACATGTGGTCTTCAGGGTTATGTGATGGAATTGATACTTAAAATTAGGTAAAATCTTAAAGCTGCAGTAATGCCTGTTAGTGGCAATTAAAGGTTAACTCCGCCAATTTTACACATATTTAAAGGTCTTGGGGAGTACTACTGCATATGTGGAAAAAAGCAGTTTAACACATTTTGCGGCTCCAGATAAATTGCCTCTAGTGATGTCCCTCAGTGGTTAAGTTGCATTGTGGGTAATGTAGGCAACCAGTTTTGAAAAGCAGTCCAATGGTGTTGCATTACACTATCATAACACTGTTGGACTCATTATGGACAGTTTCAAAACAAATGATCTAAATCAATAAAGCAGAACCAACGATATCTCCTTCTTTATTCCAAGCACACTGCACCTTTTTCAAAACTTGGCTCATATTTACAATGCAACAGTTGCCGAGTGACATCACTGGAGGCAATTTACTAGATTATATGCAGCTTCCTCTGAGGCGACAAAAGGTTTTATATAAATTTTTCACATATAGTACATACAGTAGTACACCCCAAGACCTGTAATCACATGTAAAATGTGTAAAATTGGTGGAATTACCCAAGTATTTTTGCTAATGCCTGTTTTGGTTAGGTAAAACATGTTTTTAGAGAATAGTGTGAAATAGACTTTAATTTATGAATCTGTATTTGTACGCATTCAATATGCCTGTTTGATATAACAGATGGATGTAGATTACAGTTTGGTTACTACAAGATATAGAGCTCAGTTTTTGTTATATGCCTATCATCAATATATCTGAGAACACTGTTTGTTTAATTTGTTAAGTTTATATCTGATATAATGCCTTCCATCACATGTTCAGACGTGGCTGAAAATATTATTTATTATACCCTTCCAGCTTTAATTTAAAAAAGAAAAATGTTCTTTATATTTGGTAACAGACAGAAGTATATGGTATCTGTAATTCTTTATTTCACACTGAATATAACTGAAACTTTACTTTTGATTTAAAACTTGGTGAGGCAGAGGTGAGCATGCCATGTGCAAATGGTCTTGTGCGTCTCATCATGATTCTCTGGAACCTTCTGTCGTTTCTGTTTCTCTTTTCAGTCAGGCTCCTCTCTGCTGGACCATCATGTCCGTCCATCCTGGTAGAGGGATCCCTCCTCTGTTGCTCCTCTGAGGTTTCTAACTCTTTTTCCTTTAAAAAATGTTTTTCGGGGAGAGATTTTCCTTTTCTGAAACAAAGTTCGAAGGACAGTGGGAGTCATGTGCTGTACAGACTGTAAATCCTGTTGAGGCTTGTATTTTTTGATTCGGGTATGTATGAATAAAATTGACTTGACTTCACCTGAAATGTGCTAAGTAATGAACAGCTTTCATGCTTAAAAGTGCTGCCTGTTGCAGCTGGAGTTGAGGTTGGGGAAAGGGAAGCTTCCTCCCCAAAAGCCAAACAGTGAGATGGAAAATGATGTCTTTCAAAGAAACCTATGTGCGTGCCTCTCAGTGAACACATTAAATAGGCCACATCTGAATAAATAGCTCCAGTGTTGTGGAATCTCACTCTATTGTGTATGGCCCTCGATGCAGTCCTGTCTCCCTGGTGGACTAATTTCTGTAAATATTCATGACTGGAGCCTAAAGGTGATTGTGTGTCACTCTCGGTCAACTCAGCTGTTGGACCAAATCATGTCTACCATATATACATCACTGGGAGGATCATAAATATTAAATTGATGAGTTTACAGTTTAGATTCTCTCCAGAGCTTACACAAATATGAGGAGTTTCCATCTTACGCTGTGACAGTATGACCTTTAAAAATCTGTAAACAAACCTTTTTGACTTCACCACTACAGCTCTGATTACTAAAGAGTGATAAAATCAGATTAATTGTGTTTAATTTAACTTAAATTCCCACTTGTCCTGAGTCAGTTCTCAGTAAGACAACTTGAAAAGCATCTGATTATGATCAAATCACTTGATGTGGAACATTTATCAGTTAATTAGTTTATGAGTGACTGAATGTGTGAAACTTTTAAGTCTTCGTGGAAAATTATTACAGCATGCTCGCAAGAATCTCCCTCTGTCTAAGCTACCTGTCTAAATGAGAGCAGGTCCATTAGAATCACTCAACATTATCAAACTATTTAAGTGATTTTACAACACAACTCATGAACAGTTCTGTAACACATCGGAAACCAGTGGAAGTACAGAGTTTCTCAAAATTTGGAGTTTATAGGGACTGTCAGAGTGAGATTTATCCCTGGAAATAGAGCTGATCCATGTTAGCCTTCAACAAAGTCGGAGAAGACTAGACCTGAGGTGTCCAAAAGAAATGAGGTCAGACAGTACAGCAGAAACTATTTGTCTTCCAGTTTTTCTTTGATAGCAGTCCCACACTGGAATGCCTCATCTGCAAAGAAAATCTAACAGATGTGGAGACTGTGGACCCTTTTCACGGCATGTATTTTGAACGGTGACTCCATTCTGTTAAGTCGTCTAGTAAGCCATGTCAGTGAATCGGCATGCACAACACCATAGCCCTGAAGCAGCTCACCTAATTGGAATGCAGCCATCACTTCTGTTATAAATTCCACCTGTGCTTTTTCTGCTTTGGCAAGTCAAAATGTCTGCCATGAAAAAGGCTTATTGCTAGAACACTTTGAGCAACTTTTTAGTCCCATTAGAACTGGATGCGTCTCTCTGTGGTAGATTATTTTAATATTACCTGCACTGTCCCATGCGGAGTGCATATGTCCATGATCCCTCCAACACCCCTCTCCACCCCAGTACTAATTACAGCTTCAGCTGCCTATTGTTTTTTGGCGAACTCACTGGCCCTCCTGTCCAGGCCAGGTACACCTGTACAACCTAATGCGATCTAACTGAACAGCTCTGGCATAATATTTTATGTCTTTATCTTTAGAAAGCTTACAATATTCAGCTTTTGGTCAAATTGTCATATGTGTTCATGCAATTATATGTTTATTATCAAGATCATACATAGAGGTGGTACTGGGCTATACAAAACCCTAAAGGGTCATGGTGGATTTTTTATATATTCATTTTTTTCCTGAACTGCTTGTACCTTACCTTGCACTGTTACCTGATCCATAGGAACAGTAAGTGTGTCAGTCCAGTTCAGCTGACCAGTGTTTTAAAAAGTACCAAAAAATCATACTTGAGTTCAAGTTAAGATATGGTGTTGAAATATTAATAAATGCATAATAAATAAATGTGGTTAAGGTGTGACGACCAGTGAGAGAAGTCAGTCTTCGCTTGAAAACAACAATGGCCTCCTTATGAGATCAGCCTAGATGTTGCTTTAGGTAAAGGACAATGCCTGCCGAGGTGTCCTCCACTGCTTGTTGGTTCTTGCCTCCACGTCATCCAATAATTCCTGATCATGTACACCTTGACAGGCATTATGGACACTTTTCACAACCCTTAACTCTTCCTCTTTCCCTGGCAAGCCATGAGAGTTTGACAAATACCTGGAACATTCATTATGATCTCATTAGTTTCTTATTTAATGGAAACGTTGGTCACGACTTGACAATGCAAGATAAACTTGTCCACTCAGCTAATTGAACCCTTTGGCTCAGCAAGAAAAGTAGCGTAATGTTAGCAAGATTCAAAGTCAATAACATTGTGTACGGTTGACCAACAGTAAATGTATCTTGACAGTATGTTGAACAAAAAGACTAGCTAGCTAGCTATGTCCAAAAAATAATATCAAATATTTCACAAACAAATGATAGTCCACCTGCACATTCCGCCGCAGCCTGAAGTAGCGAGTTGAACACTATCGGTATGTTCAGAAGGGCAGTGTACTTCCTGCTACTTGTGTGTTACAAGCGGCATCCTGTAGTGTTCGGAGGATGATGCACTAAAGGACTACACTCATGCTGTAAATAAGATATTCAGAATTTATTTTGCATGAACACACTCACACACACACACACACACACACAAACACACTAATTAATGCCTGCCTCAGGGTGTTATAATATCAAACAAGGTCAACAGATAGCAAACGATCTTAGTAGTATTTATGTATTTTTATATATATATATATATATATATATATATATATATATATATATATATATATATATATACATATATATAATAGAAAGTGGTGTTGAGTGTTCAGCTCTGTGCTCTCCTCGCATAACCTTCAAAAAGGAAAAGACAGAAAAATAGATACAGGCAAAAAAGAAGAGCAGGAGGGGGAGATGATTAACTGCTTTGAACTTTAACTGATGACAAGCTGGTCATGTGTGCTTAGCATATGTATAACCCATCCTTTCTGCTAATAAGGCTCCTGTGCTACTCCCTTTCCTCCACTGTGCGTGTGAGTAGCCATTGTTTCTAAGCAAGGAAACGCTGTGTGAATGATCAGAAAAACACGCCTGACTGTCTGGATTCAAGTCCTCTCCCTTGTCTATTGACCTCTTGTCTTTTGGCTGATAAACGTATTGTATGACCAGGGTCTCTGTCCCTAATGCAGACTATGTAACATCTCTTTTTGCTCTCTTTCAATTCAATAACAGCACTGGTTCATTTTCCTGAGAAAGCAATGTATGAAGCTATATTACAGTCATTAAAATGCACTCACAGTATATGAAATTAAGACATCTAAAGACTATACTATCTATTTAGCTATTCCAAGAAGTATTCAGATTCTTTGCATAAGTAAAAATTGCAGTACCAAGACAATAATGTAAAAAGTACAAGTACAAAAGTATATCATTGACAACATTTACTTTAAGTTTAAGAAGAAAATAAGATTATTGTTGGACGGCTGGCTGAAATCCGTGGACAAGTCAGGCCTTCCAGGAAAGTTCAAAGCCTGGGTATACCAACACGGAATTCTGCCCAGGATCCTGTGGCCCCTCCTTGTCTACGCAGTCCCCATCTCTACAGTGGAGACCTTAGAGAGGAAGGTAAGGTCCTCCTTGGAGGAGGAGTTCAAAGCCACAAAAGCCAGAGAAGTGGTTCAGTACAGGGACTCACGTGATCCGAAGGTGGCTAAAGCAGGGATCCAAGTGAGGACTGGAAGGAAGTGGAGGGCAGAGGACGAAGTTCAAGAGGCAGAGGCAAGGGTGCGTCAAAGGAGCCTGGTGGGAGTGGTCACACGAGGCTGGGCTAGGCTCCTTTCCAACTCCCCAAACAAACACCAGTGGGAAGGAAGGGCGCCGCCTTGTCCAGGAGGAGGTGAGAGCTGCAGTGGAGGAATTAAGAACCGTCAAGGCAGTGGGAATGGAGCAACAACGAGCTTGGACAAGATGGAAGCATGCGGTACCGCTGGAGGCATGACCAGGTTTTGAAGACCATCGCTGAAGTTATCAGCGAAGGACTGGTGTGGGCGAAGCGACTCCAACCCTCCAAGGAAACCATTGCCTTTGTCAGAGCTGGGGAGCAGCCAACCCCTGCCAGAAGAACATCTGCAGGAATCCTAACCTCTGCAAAAGACTGGCAGCTGTTGGTGGACCTTGAACATCAGCTGAAGTTTCCCAGCCACATTGCAGTTACCACCCTGCGACCAGACATTGTCCTTGTGTCTGATTCCAGGCACATAACTGACGATGTGTCCAGAGGCATCAGTAGATGTATGTACACAGCATTATTGTTGTTGTTGTAACTAACATAAATAGATTATTACCACTGATAAAGAAATGTGTAAGGAAAAATTTGCTGTTCTCACTTCAGAGGGTCACAAAATAAATCTGCAGGATCAATCAGCACAGCTGAAGACAGCATGTTGAAAATGTCCTGTTGTGTCCGTCTACTTAAAGACTTTCGGCAACAAATGATGACATATGAAGGTCTTGAAGGGTTGTCCCATTTCATAGGGGGAGATTTTAACCACTACCCCTTGTAACTCTGTTTAGAGGGGCAAGGAGGCACTCGAAAATGAGGAGTAGGGGTAAAAATATGAAATGGGATTGAGCCTTAGTCTAAGCATAAGTTGGTGGATACATTTTATGGTAATTTGATAACTTTGTTTGAATTTTGCGCTGCTCTAGTATAATGACTGGGTCCTGCATTATTAATTAATATAATGTTCAGCCCGCAGCATCTGCTGTAGTTATTTTTGTTTGTATCATGCTCACACGGTGCATTTTGGTTGTTTTTCATCAAATTATTACCAACAGGCTAATACACACAAAACCTGGGGCCAGATAGTATTCATTATAGGAGGGCTAGTTGGGTCTCTGTGGAAGGTATAATTAAGATGCTATCTATAGTGTGCTGTGTGCTCTGGACTGAACTGGAACTTGGAGACAGCAGGGGCACAACATCAAATTTTTAGTCACGGATAATTTAGCTGGATCATATGTGATCAGTTTGTATTTTCATATTCTTCCCTAGTAGAAGGCTCACAATCCAAAAAGACCTGGCTGGTTTAATCTCTCACCATGTATTGTATTTTATAAGGGAGTGATTTGTTATGTCAATAAATGTAGTGTAATTAAAAGTTAAATAGTTTCACAGAAACATCATGGAGAAAAAATATGAACAAGAATTAAATAAAAATGCCTATGTAAAAGTTCACACTGCAAATAAGATTACTAAAGCAGATGTACGTATTTGATTTCCACCACTGCTCACAACATTGATTTTATCCATCAAAATGGCACCTATCACAAGAGGTTTAATGAGTGCTACATGAAATTTCAAAACGATGTCGCTCCAGCATTTGCATTGCTATCTCCTCTGTCTCCCACACACAAAAACACACAGTACAGTATATCCAATTAGTGTCAGAGTGTGCCTTGGTCTGACTTCAGTAGCATGGGCTTTTGCAGCTGCAGTCCCTATTGGTCCCACTGAGCTCGAAAAATCCATCAACTCACCCACTGTAACTGAAATTGATTGCTTCTACATTCACCAGCATCTCTCTTGACACATTGTGCAGTCTAATCTGGCGGAGAGGCTTTGTAAAAAAACAAAATAACAAAAAAATTCAACCTTAATAACAAACAAAGAGAACACGGTGCTATGAGGTGTTATGATAGTTGAGAGATTGTAGAAAGTTAGACTGCGAGGCTGTAACTCTGACTCACAATGTTCTGTCACATTTCTTGTCTTGTTCTGTGTTTGAAGACGTTGGGGAAAACAATGAAGAAGTGACGCACCTCGGGCTCACTGAGTGTAGGTAGAACAAGATGACAAGTAAAATGTCCAAAATATCATTGCATGGGAGATACAACCAAAAGGAATATTTAACATTCCTCTCTTCATGAACTCTAAATGCCCCTCTCTTCGAGGTAGTATCTCCCATGCAACAATATTTTGGTAATGCATGCTGTGTACATTTTAGACAAAATTGATGTTCAATGTTAAGCGATAGGAGACAGGTTACATTGGTAACAAGATCATTGTACCACTGACTGTCCAGCATGCTGTCAAACTTGCTAATGTTTGGACTTGTTCTCCACTGACTTGTACTTGTTATACCTGCTATTTATTGTGTGAAGGCCAAAATGCAGCATGTAACATCAAGACTACAGCTCTGTGAGGCAACACTCAGGAACCATGGGTGTAGTGACCCCAACCAGAAGATGGTAAAACCATCAGCATGCTAACTTGTTCACAATTATGATGTTGTTCAGCAGGTATAATGCAGGTACATTCGCAAGTATTTGCTTAGCCTGAGGCTAATATTTCATTTGATATTTGATCATGGACTAAAGTATTGGACAACTTAAAATTCACAAGGAAATGACACCCCGATGTCCAGAGAGATAAGTAACACCATGTTTTTTGTTACTGAAGGATCGAGTGACTTCCCGCTGATCTCTGACTCTTTGAACACCTGAGATGGTTGGTGGCTAATGGCTCTTTTCTGCGGGAGAGACAAGTCAGAGCATCGGAAGGTTGACAAAAATCGAATGAAAGATAAATGGGACTCTGTACCTGTCTGTCTAGCTGCCTGTCTGGTCTCAGTATAGGCCTTGACTGACATGAGGCAGAGAAGATACACTGGATGGACTTTGATAGAAGAAGATTGAGAGAAGGCTGCAGTGAATTATTGATAGATCCAAAACATACAGGTCTCCAGTTTGATAGAATGATTGAAAAAACAGAAGGGGAGACAGGAAGAGATTGGGACTGATGGATAATGATTGATGGATTGGAGCTCTGAGCAAAGCTCTGTTAAGCTGAGAACAAATAGTCTGATAGTCTCTTTCTCGATCGAATCTTTCTTAAACTGAACCATTCACTTGTCTCTATCTGTCATCAGGCCTTTAACAGACCGAATAAAATAAATCAACTATTCTTGAACACCAAAGTGTAAAGCAGCTAATATACAGATCATTCTAAAATTTGTTTGACAGCTCAGTGTAATGGCTTTTAGATTGTGGGCATTGTTGCAAAAATATACTTTATTCTTTGTGTTGTTTTTGGTTTTTATTTCAAGTCTCTCTGGGTGCGATTCACAGCAGAATGTTCAGCATTGACTTGACGTGTAAAGGAGGAGCATGAGGATGAGAACAACATACACAGACAGGCTCAGACGCTCTGCAGTCGCACAGTTCATAACTATGTATTTAGTGCAGACAGTCCTGGAACAATCAGGATAACCACATCAGTCACACAATGTATTGTCAAGGGGAAGAGATCCATGCTAATGTTTTGTTATGCTCCAGTAGTTTAATTGTATTCTAGTGTCACACCATAGTAGTTAATTTCACATCTGTTGCAGAAGTCTGTTTCCTAGCCCAATCAGGTTATGAGACTGTAACAGCAGATGAGAAAGCGTCTTCAGTTAGTACATAATGAGAAATGATTGTTGTTGGACAAGTCTGCTGACTGAGTCTGGTTGAGTTGAGACTGTCACACATAGATGAGGCAAAACATAGCTTAGCGGGACAATAACTGTGAGTGAGCGAGTGTTAGTCAACATGAGGTGAGAGAGCACTATTTGACTGACTGATCTAATCACTGACCTGAATTTGGCTCGTGATGTGTTGTCTTGTAGTGTGTGCGTCACTGTAACACTGGGTTGCTACAGTGCAGTAAGACATGAGCTCTTCTCGAGGGGGGACATTATTTGAAGTAAAAAGGCAGTTTACTAGGCATTAGGAACACTACTCAATCTGTAAACACAGTTGCATATTGTCTTTTTTGAGTTTCCTGTGGAAGTTTATCAAGTTTAAAGCAGAAAATGACCATTTTTCCCCCGCTTAACGTTTCCCTGTGGTAATCCTACTGCCGCTGGCAACGTGGCTACCACTAGTAGGCTGGCTACTGTCCAAAAAAACCCCAAAAGAATCCCAATTTGACCTAGAATTCCCGATCTCAGTGCTATGAAGAGACAGAGTAAAACACCTGGTTGTATTAATAGGTAGTAAGGTTTAATTACTTACTGATCTAGTAGAAAGAATGCCAGTTTGAACCATTTCAAGTCCCGGTGGTAAGAGAAAACACATATGAGCGAAGGAGGACACAACACCAACGCTGTCCATCAAGTGAATGCTCTGTTCACTCATTTTACCTCAGTTTCTATCACTCTGCCTCTTCACCTTCTTTGCCTCCTCCATCAGTGCCACTGTGGCCAAAACAACAGGACATTCGCCAGGAAGGAAGTTGATGGTGCAAAAGTTGCTATTTTTTGTATTGTTCACTGTTTTTTGGAGCTTGACACATACTGAGGATTAAAAAATCAGGGTATCTCAGCCTCTGCTGTCTTGATTTTTTTTTTTTTGTTGCAATTTGTCTTATTTTATGGCATGTAATAAGTCTGTATTTGTTTGTTCTTAGGATCCTGCAAATAGAGTCAAGACTTTTATTAGATCCACACCAAAGACCACTGCAATTTTCCTGCAATGACAGTGACCGCAGAAACCTGCAAATCTGTTCAGAATATTCCTGCAGGAATCCAGGCTGGGGGCAGGAGGTTGAGGGAGCATCACTGGCTGACTGTGAGCTTTACAGCATATCTTAAAATCCGTACAGCAAGTCATTACATGGACTTGCACTCTAATACCCAACCAATTTACTTCAACTTTACACTCGGCTTCAGTGAGGCCAGGCTCTTAACCATCCCTGTCATTTCCAAAATGTGAGCAGGTGGTAGGTCATTTCATTTTATGGTGACAGTCTGCTTCACCATGTTACAGAATTAGAAGCAAGCAGTTTCTATTTTTAAAATGAGAGGCAAAGCCTATTTCCACACTGTCTCATATACCTGACCCACACGCATCAGGCCCCTGCTTCATGATCATTTATGTCTCAGTGGGTGTGAGGGTGTGCTGTCACTCAGCCATTAACACCCACAATGTTTAGCTATGCTGTCTGACTGGTCATTAAAAATCAGCAGTGTGGACATATGAATGTGTGTAGGAGTGTAGAAAGTGAGAAGGGAGAGAAACTGAATGGACTACAACAACAATGTTACCTCAATCATTAGCTATGTTTAGTCCAGCTGGGTTTCTGATGGTTTGGTCTGCATCTGCATGTGTTAGCCGTCGAGCCAAAAAAACAGCAGGATCTGAAAATAATGAGCACATAATGGGACATGAAATTAGTTATGTTGGAGAAATGGAGCAGGAAAACAGATGACAAACATTCCCCTGGTCGCTGCTTATGAATAATTTAAAATGGATGATTATTAAAAAATGCACGTAAACACTTTGGTGACGCAAGCCAAAAGATTTTGCTTGGCAATTTACCTCGATATTAACAGGTAAGAACTCATTTGCAGTTGTAATGTGGAAACCTCTGTAGTGACTATCCTAGAAGCCTATTAATAATATTAAATATGATAATTATTATTATTATTTTTAGTCATCCAATTCTCCTGAGACCCTTTGCCCACATGAATTGGTTGTGCAGGTTTGATCTTTTTAAAATCACAACCACACCACAACCTCTCCCTTGCTTTAATAAGGTTTGAATTGCCTGACCTTACCCATAGCTTAACTATACTGCTGTCGCCATGTAATATCATATGGGTATTGTACAAATAAGTATTGATTAACAATGTCGACCATAAACAGGGTTTGGCAGGATCATTAAAAAGTCGTTGGTATTCAGTGTTCTGTCTGATGATGAGTTTTGAAAGATCGCACAGATAAGATGTCCAAGCTGTTCTGTGACTGCTGAATGTGGCAGAATATCATTAAGGGCATTTCCAACCACCTGTTTTTAAGTGCGTTTTCAATTTTTGCATTAAAACACTAGACTGGAAAAAACTTAACATTTAAACACACACACACACACACACACACACAAACACTTGGCTGAGGTGGGAAAGTTGGTGTATAGATAAATGCAAAATGCAACAAAATGGAAACAGACTCAGAATGAATCATGATGATACATGAAGCATTTGACAAACTGAAGCTTTTCGCTCCACTGAAGAGATGAAAAATTCCAGTAGACAAAATATCAGCTCTGTGTGGAGTGACGAGGAGACTGTTACCTTCCCGCTAATTGAAAGGGATGAAACAAAAATAAATGCAAAAAATGCTGACATTGTTTTCAATCAACTGATAGTGGTTCAACTTTGAAGGTGTCATAATATCTGAACATCTATTGTGTCTTAGCACTGAGCAACCCAATCGCCAGAATTAATGTTGGCAATGTACTTTTCTACGAACCCTGGATATGTAAAAGCTTTACATTTCTTTGTTGCATCTTTATGTTTTTTACCTTTACCTTGTGATTGTGATCTGGTTAGATTTAGGCACAAAAAACACTTTGTTGTGGTTTTGGCTTTAAAATACTTGTTTTGGTCGCCAAAAACATGTCTGGAAATTGTCCCAAGCTTTGTTTAAAAATATCCATTGTCTTCATGTGTGCAAATGTTAAAATTAAGCTCAGCGTAAGTTCAGTCAGGAAGACTATCTTTTCATTCACCTCACTCCCTGCTCCCTCCATTCACCTGACATTGGCATTTTTTTCACGTACTCTCTCTCCATTTAACCAATCAGATTCTGCCTCGAACACTATCAGCCCATCATGTTCTTACCCCGTGTTGCATCTCGTTGTTAACCTCAAAGCTGATGTCTGACTCCGATCACTATCATCTTCTGGAGGATCTGGATTCCTGCACCGACTGCTGCCGGAGTTCGCATTCATTTCCTCGAGCGGATGGCGTAGAGGCACTCACCTAGCACACATGCTAATCCTCCGTTAAATGAGACTGATTTCCTCCCGTCTCAACTCCAAGACCAGGGCATCTCTGCAGCCCTCTCGTCTACTCAGCCCTCCACATCCTCACTGGCAAGTAACTCAGTATACTCTGGCTCAGCCATCCCAGCCATACATAGGTAGGCCACACATTTATCAAGCCTTTCACAGCTTGTCGACCCCGAACTGTAGTAAGGAGCTGTTTATTTATACTAATATATATTGGCTTGTGTTAAGTGTTAACAGCCTCATTTCACATGGGCCCCTTCTCTCTCTCACTCGTCACCGTCAACAATGCCATTAAATTAATAAAGCTAACAGGCCAGGGCGTGTGGCTTTCCAAAGCAGACATCACCGTTGCTTTCAAATAGTTCACATCCACCCATCCCAGTGGAATCTCTATGGCATTAAGTGGGATTCAAAATACTATTTCGTGGCTCGCCAGACTTTTTGAGTCAGGAGCAGCACGTCCATATGCAACCAACTTTCGGAGGCGCTCTGCTGGATTTTGATTAACAGAATTAGGGTCTCTTCCTTGCTTCACCTGCTGGACGATTTCTCCTCATGATCCACATGACAGCGCAGGCTGATCTCTGGCTAAATCGAAACACTGTTTTCAGGATCTCGGCGTCCCCCCATTAGACGAAAAAAAAACAAAAAAAACAGGTCCCGACACTTGCCTGGAGTTTCTTGGCATCACAGTGGACTAGGAGAGCCTCCTTTCCAGTCGAAAAAACTGCAGTTCGTAAGTCTCTGCACCGCTGAAGACATGTTTTCACGGATGCTGCTCCATCCATGGTTTTTTGGGGGTTCTTTCAAGGGCAGTGGTTAGAAGTCACTGGCCACCTCCCTTCTCCCCTCTGGACTTCCTCAGCGCTGTGTGAATTCATCCCATCGCCGTAGCTATCCACACGTGGGTTAAAAATTGGAAATGCGGGGTGCTGATTAGCTCAGTTGGTAGAGCAGGCATCCCGTGTACAGAGGCCTTGCCCTCGCTGCAGCGGCCCCAGGTTCGAGTCCCAGCCTGGGACCCTTTGCTGCGTGTCACTCCCCCCCAGTCTCATCCTATTTCTTGTCATCTCTCAAGCTTGCCCTGTCAATAAAGCCATACAAAGGCCAAAAAAAGAATTTAAAAAAAATTGGAAACGCAAACGCATTTGTGATAATCAGCTGTTGTCAGAATCATCATTAGAGGGCTTATGACTTTTGTTTCTGTTTGGTCCTCGTGACCGTTTATTTATTTGCTCATATCATGGTCTTCGTAACCTAACACATCATTCATGATATTTGTAGTTAATTTCTGCTTGTCATTGTCTTTATTTTCATTTGGTCGTATGACCTTTTATTCAGCTGAGTCCTCGCTGACCTTTAATCATGCTGATCATTTCATAAGCATTAAGTTCTATGCAATCTATTCAGGGGGGCAGATCATAATATTTCTTCCCAGACATGCCTGTCTCTATCTAATACTGTTATGCTTCCTCTGCTAGAAATATGTCCCTGCAGTAAGGTAAGTATTGATATTCATCTAAAATTATTTCCTGTCGTAATTTTCTATTCTTCACTTTTCTTTGGAGGGTTTCCTATTCAACGCACAGCTCCATCACCTCCCCAAATATTACTTCATCTTGATGGAGTCTAACGGCCAAAGACTTTCTCATTCTCTTTCACACATGGCAATAAATCTTCTTGCTCCTTAAAAAAAATGACGAGTCTCTCCTGATTGAAATGAAGCTCAGCGTGAGGAAGTCACAAAGACTATCTTTTCATTCACCTGACATGGGCTTGTCTTCATGTACTCTCTCTCCATTTATCCAACCAGATTCTGCCACAAACACTATCAGCCAATCATGTCTCTGCTGTCAAACTTCAAACCGCTCTCCTCTCTGCCGTCAGCTGTCATTTCAGGCATTCGTGCAACCCTCCTCCAGCTCTTCATCCAGTGGCTCAGTTCTACTCACCAGAGGGGGGGGTTTCCTATTCTACGCACAGCTTCATCACCTCCACAAATATTACTTCATCACGATGGAGTCTAACAGCCAAAGACTTCCTCATTCTCTTTTACACATGGCAATAAATCTGCATGTTCACTCACAAAATGACGAGTCTCTCCTGACTGAAATGCAGATATCGAGAGGTTTCACACTTACACAAGTTGAAAAGTAGCCTCGAGCTGTAGTCACTGGCTTGGCGCTTTCTCACCTATAACTCCACCACCATCATCTCCACCTCCTAAAATGAAAATCAGGTCATAAACATGAATGTAGACGTGATATGACACATGTCATTGAAATGTCAATAAGGTACCTAGCCTATGACATGTACAAATGTGAACATACCAGTGGCAGCTGAGCCGACAAAAACACAAAACCGGAGGTCACGTGACCGGCAAGCGCAATGGTCGGAAGACTCTAGAGCTCTCGTTCGGTATCCCCACTTTTACTGATAATTTGATCTCTAAGACCTCGGCGGTGTTATATTTGGTAGTGAGAGCCATATAAGATGTCATGCCAACAGAAATTGTTTAACTCGCCGACCAAAATCCCCCCGGCTAAGCGTAAGCAACAGGATGCTAACAGCTCGGCAGCTACCGAGGTTAGCATGGAAGCGGCTATCTCATTAGCCCTAGCCAAACAGCGCGACCAGTTGGAAATGGTTGTCACTCGTGCTATTAACAAGGCAGTGGGGAGTGTGGACGACTCTGTCAAGAAACTTCAGAAAGACTTAGACGCTCATATGGATGTTGTTCGGGGCTTGGTGACTAAAGTTGAGAGGGTTCAAACAGATACGCGGACCATGAAACGCCAGATATTAGACAACACCACCGGCCTCGAGAAGTTTCAACAGAAGCTCGCGCTGTTAGAGGACCACAACCGGAGAAACAACGTTCGGATCACAGGAATCACTGCAGGTCGAGAGGGTGACAACGCAACCAGTTTTCTCCAAGAAATGCTTCCCAAGTGGATACCCTCGCTCGGTAACAGAGTTGTTGAGATAGAGAGAGCTCATCGTATTTACAGCCCGCATGTGAAGGGGAGCATCCCGCAAACCATGATACTGAAGCTGCTTCGGCACGGAGACCGCAACGCTATACTGAACGGTGCCCGGGAGACGTCCAAGACTGCCCCCATACAAGATGCTGGCAAGTCGCTGCGTTTCTATGCTGACTACAGTGCCCACACTAGTCAGCGGCGGAAATCATTTGTGGGCGTACAGAAGTATCTACGCGAGAAGGGCATCCCATCCTTCATGATCTATCCTGCCACTCTGAAGATCACCCTGGGCGGTGAACAACGCAGCTTTACTACTCCGGAGGAAGCAGAGGAGTTTCTACGAGGGTCTCGGCACGGGGTCTCGACAACGCGCGCGGCAGCCCATCAACACGGGGAAGTGATGGAGCAGGAATGTTCCGGCACTTGAAGATAAGGCGAGGAGTTTTTCATGACCTGGATTTCACTGTAAGATGATCTGTCCCATACTAATTGTGACATTGAGGGCTATTGGTCCCCTCCCAGGTTATACTACTAGTTAGTGTTTCTAAGAGAGAATATGGACCCTGTCACACAGTTATGTTCATGTTTCAGAGGGACAATTTCAGTTATTTTTCATGTAGCCTGGGTCTGTCAATAGTGGGCCTCACATTTATGTTTCAACTGCTTATATTCCTGCCAGGTCAGTTATGTTTGTAAGTGGGATACAACCGAGTTTTGGAGTCTCAATGAGCTGCGTTATGCAGTGGTCAAGTTACACAGAAACATGGGTTTTGGGGTATGGGCATGGCAGCAATGGGGTGGGTGTGGGTCTCCTACTGGACCATATGCTTGGATACTTGGTTTACAGTAAGTTGTATAACTGGAATATAACTACAGTGATTTTTGATAATGGTTAAACTGACTATCCTGAGTCTAAATGTCCGGGGCTTAAATGTCAATATCAAGAGGGTTAAATGTCAGGAATTGATGCGTCGAGCAAATGCAGACATAGTACTAATTCAGGAATCCCACTTAAAACAAGGAGATGTCCAAAGGATGCAAAATAAACAATATATGGTGATATCCTCCTCCAGTAGTGGGTCTAGCTCAAAAGGAGTAATGATTATGTTTAAGAGGAATTTACCTGTGAAAATTGAAGGGACTAGTAACGATAAATGTGGGCGAGTAGCATATGTGTGCACATCAATTTACAATACGAAGGTTGCATTTGTATCGGTATATGCACCAGCAGTCTTTGAAGATAATTTCTATCCTGACCTCACAGAGGAATTACTGAAACTCACAGAATATGAAATAGTTCTAGGAGGTGACATGAATGCGGTCTGTAACCTTGATTTAGACAGATCTACAAGCTCATTTACACACAGTCAGCAATCAGCCTCTACGGCTCTGAATACAATGATAAACAACTTGAACTTTTTTGATGTTTGGCGATTTCAAAACCCCGGTAGTCGAGATTACACTTGTATCTCTGCATATCATAAATCATTTTCAAGGATTGATTATTTTCTACTGTCGCGTAGTTTGAAGGATTGTGTAACACCTGTTAAATTTCTCCCAGCCACACTGGCTGATCACAACCCATTAGTTCTCAGTATTGATCTCAGTTTCAAATCCAAAAAATCTCAGAGATGGCGTTTCAACACCTCTCTTTTAAATGACACTGCATTTGTCTCTGAATTTAGAACTAAACTGTCCACATTTCTCCAAGACAATATGGGCTCCGTTGATGATGCTAGGTTAGTGTGGATGGCGACAAAGGGTTTTATCCGGGATTTTACAACGTCATACGCATCACATGTGAAAAAGCTTAGGAATCTTAAGATTAAGGAGTTGGAGGAGAAATGTTTATGCCTGGAGAGGGCTCTAAAGCAAAACTATTCTGACACAATTAATGACGAGTTACAGGTCGTTAGACAAGAGCTGAATGATTTATTACGCAAACGAGCGGAATTCATTATACATAGAACTAGGCAAAATTATTATTGCAACGGAAGTAAGCCCAGCAGGCTCTTGGCCCTAAAATTAAAACAGTGTGAATTAAAAGCGTCCATCGATTCAATACACCACCCTACTAAAGGCCTGGTTTCTAATCCAGCAGAGATAAATAACACCTTTCAGGCATATTACAAGGATTTATATACGTCGTCTGATAACTTTGACCCAGAAGTGTGTAATAATTTTCTGGAAGGGTTGGATCTGCCCACCCTACAGGGAGAAGAGGCAGCAGACCTGGGCCGCCCGATAACTTTGCAGGAATTAAAAGTTGCACTGAGTAAAATGTTAAGAGGGAAATCTCCAGGCCCTGATGGGATTCCGCCTGAAGTGCTCTTGCATTTCTGGGACCTCCTCGGACCGGTTCTTCTGGACTCCATCCAGACTGCTTTAGAAAAAGGTGCCTTTCATGAACACACCAATGTAGCTTCAATCTCATTGTTACCAAAGAAGGGCAAGGACCCATTACAATGCTCTAACTACAGACCTGTATCGCTGATAAATTCGGATCTAAAAATTTACTCCAAATTGCTGGCACTACGCCTGGAGCGCTATATGGATAAACTAATTCACATCGACCAAACTGGGTTCATGAAGGGCCGTCTTGCTGCGGATAACATTAGGCGTTTAATGCATATAATAGAAGAATCTAAACAGCTTCAGGCACCGTGTGCTATTCTGTCACTTGATGCTGCCAAAGCTTTTGACAGGGTCGAGTGGCAGTATCTGTGGGCGGTACTGCGAAAATTTCAACTAGGTGAAGCTTTTATTAAGATGATACAAATTCTGTATGCAAACCCCTCGGCTATGGTCAACACAAACGGATTGAACTCCAGACCCTTTCCTATTTTCCGCGGTACGAGACAGGGCTGTGGCCTCTCCCCGAGCCTGTTCATTCTATCCCTCGAACCGTTTACGCAGCACCTTCGGCAAAATTCGGTCATGTCCCCTATCCGAATCAGACAGACTTCTCATACCCTGTCGGCCTTTGCGGACGACGTCCTTATTTATATGACAGACATAGAAAACTCTATTAACTCTTTATTAGTGGCTTTTGAGGATTTCAAACAGCAGTCAGGATTTATGATCAATTGGACAAAATCAGCTCTGATGTTGCTAAATGAAGCTGCTAAGAAAGTCAAAATATCAAGCCGGATTCCTATAGTAACTCAAATTACATACTTGGGTATACAGATACACCCCTCCATCCAGAAAATAGTGAAGAGCAACTATGAAAGAATTCTTAAGGAAGTTGAACGTGATCTTGCTAACTGGACCAGGCTACCTGCCTCACTGCAGACGCGTATATCTGTAGTTAAAATGAATGTCTTGTCTCGCGTTAATTTCTTGAGTATGATGATTCCACTCTCTCCCTCTCCAGACTACTGGGTTAAAATTGATAAATTGTTACGTGGATATATTTGGAATAATGGCCATCCAAAACTTAAGCTTTCTGTTCTACAGAGACCCAAAGATCAGGGCGGGCTCGCCCTCCCAAATTTCAAAGTATACCACCAATCCTTCCAGCTACGTCCTGTCATGGCTTGGCTTGACGGTCGCTCATGTGTCTCATGGAAATCTTTAGAGAAAAACCTAGTTCACCCGAGGAGATTGGAGGACATTTTATTTTCTGGCATAAAAGATAAACACTGTAGGCTGCACTATGGCCCCATTATTGCCAACACAATAAAAAATTTTAGGATAGTTGAGAGAGAACTGAAGGGGAACTTAAAGTGGCACAGTGATGCCCCTCTGTGGCACAACGTGAATGTACAGATTGGAAATAAGCCGCTGGACTTTAAACCATGGTCTTTGAAAGGTATTAATGTTGTCGGAGACCTGTATGATGGAAATGGCATGCTTAGCTATCAGGATTTGAAGGACCGCTTTGATCTGCAGGACTCTTCTTTTTTTTATTATTTGCAAATAAGATCGGCACTTAAGGCACATGGTGTGCCACTGAGGGCTAAACTTCCCATACATCCTCTGATAAATTGGATAAATTCCCTTCCCTGCAGGGGCTTTGTTTCGAAAGTCTACTCCAAACTATCCGGACAACAAGAGACTCTACCGATGATCAGAGCATGGCTGAGAGACTTTGGTCAGAAGGATGACGACATTTCCTGGAACAATGTATGGGAGAACATTTTTCAAGCTTCCAAAAATCCAAATCACCAACTCATTCACTTCAAAGTGTGTCACAGACTCTATTATACACCTGTCACTAGGTTTCGCATGAAACTGATACCAAGTCCAAGCTGTACCATGTGCCAACTTAACGCAATAGGATGTTATAAACACATGATGTGGGAATGTCCCTCTGTTCAGGCCTTTTGGGGCCGGGTGTCCAAAGTCTTGTCTGAATTACTAGGTACTACTATAACATGCAATCCAATCTTACTTCTCCTTAATGATGATTCTCAAATACATATAAGTGAGAAACAACGTAAACTATTGCTGAGCGGCCTCACAGCTGCTAAAAAACTCTTAGTGCAAAGATGGCTACCACCTCATGATCTTAGTACTAGGAAATGGTTGATTTATTTCCACGATATAGTGTTACTTGAGTTGTCTACGGCACGGATTAATAATGCTAAAGCCTCCACTTTGGAGATGTGGTTAGGTGCAGCTGCACAGATAAAGGATAAACTTCTTGGGTTGTGAACAAGAGGGACACCACTTACTACAATGTATTGTTGACACTTGATGATGTTTGACTCGTCCAGGGGAGACCGGGGAGGGAGGGATGCTGCCAGGGGGGTGGGAGGTGGGAGGGGGGGTATTATGTCTCAAAAAATTGTACGGATGTTGCTGTATTCGCTATGCTTCAATAAAAAAAAGTTCTTCACAAAAAAAAAAAAAACACAAAACCGGTTGCTGAAACGAGGGTAAGCTAGGCCGGTCCAGTCTGCCTGATAAGAGGAGGGGATAGGAGGAGTGGAAGGACATCAGGGTCCTGAAGTCCACTCTCAACAGGAGGTGAGCGCAGTGTCTGCTAATGAGAGGGATGCATGTTCTCACTTGGTCAGCAATCTTGTGCTGGATGTGTGAGGTTGTGAGTCATCAGTCTGTTCGGAAACAACAATCAGCTGTCATAAACTGCAGGTCTGTATGAAAAACTTTGCTCAGGTATTAAACCAGAAATCTACAGAGTTTGCAAGGTAGGAGAAAGAAGAGAGGAGAAGATGTGCAAAGATCAGCAGAGGATGTGATGGTTAAAAATGGGAGGGATTAAGAGAAGAAGAAAGGAAAAACCAAGGGTACATTATGGCATGAAAGAAGAGAAGATAAAATAAATGTATATTATAGAGAAGAGGAGAAAATACACAGTAGGAGAAAGAAATGTGGGATGAGACTAAAGTAGATAAAAATGAGAGGATAGGATGGATGAAAAAAGAGGGAGGAGAGGAAAGGAGAAGAGTGGGGTGAACAAACGCTATCCATCTCAGTTCCTGTCCAGCTGCTTAGAAGGGACTGCAGCACGTGTGTCCACACACACACACACACACACGCACAGCAGACAGCCTATTCTGCCGATGGCTGACACAGATACTGCAATGCAGAGAGAGATGAAGGGAGGAAGGGAGGGAGCCAGCGAACAAGCAGGCAGGGAGAGAAAAGCGACGAGAGGAGGGGAATGGAGTGGGATGGAAAGGAGGGAGGAGGAACAGAGACAGAGAAGACATGAAAGGGAAGAGTGAGGGCGACTGAACTGAAGAGGTGAGAAGAGGAGAGGCAGAGTTATGAAAACATTAGAATGAAAAGGCAGAGAGAGGGAGGGGGCGATGCATGAGGAGAGAGGCAGGGAAGGTAGACTGAATGGTGTGTGTCGTAGAGAGACAGAGGGAAGCTGGCACGGTGTAAATGTGAGCTCTGTGAACTCAGATGCAAAGTGTAGGTTTTTTCTCATTGGCCAGAACAAGCTCAAAGGCGGATAGGATACTTTTGCCATGTAGCAGTTCATCGTCATATTAATCCCATCCAGTTATAAGAAACCAAACCTCCACTGACCTCTAACAGAGTTCACATGCAGTGGTTGTCCTGCTTAACTTGTTTATGACACAAACAACAGGAAGAGGAAGCTGCTATTTGGCCATCTGTTGTATTGGATACAATAATTTTCTACTCAATATTTTGGGAAACTCTAGAAAAAAAACACTCACTACTCAGTCCGTCCTCATCAGAAAAATAACCATAGGTCGACTGTGCAAGCAGCATATTATGACCAATATTTGCGTTTTTTGTTCGGCCTAGACCTGCAGTAAGGCCGGAGGTTGGGGATAGAGGGTTGCACAGGACAGGACTTGTTTTCACAAGAGACCGCCGTCCACGTCCCAAATTAAACTAGAAATTAACTGTGAGTTATCTTAACTTAGTAACGTAGTTAAGTCACGTAACATTCATTAGGCAACTTAAGTAACGTACATATTTTAACCCAAACCACATTTTTTCCTGGCCCTAACCAAGTAGTTTTACTGTCTAAACCTAAACAAGTATGACTGCCAATGCCCAACTAAGTAGTTTGAATGCCTAAACCTAACCATGAAGCTTTACACCCTAAACTCTATCAAGTAGTTTTACAGCCCAAGCGTAAACAAGTGCCTTAACAACCTTAACCTAACCAAGTAAAATTAAACACTCACAGGCAGTTCACGCTGTGATTCGTTAGGTGTGTGCAGGTGAGAGTAATGAGGATGTGAACTCCTCTGAAGCTTAATTGATTATACAACCATTTGCATCACTGTATTTCTGTTTTAACTGAAATAAGACACAAAGCTGTTAGTAGATACCTTGCAAACCTTATAACTCATATTAAATCCAGCCCATACAGTACATTCATATCATTTTATGTCTTTTTTTGTCTTGTTATCCACTACATTCACAAGACAGTGCAATACTATGAATGCCTTCCAGGGAAAACGTTCTGAAAATGTGTGCAGTGACCCCCACATTTCTCATTTTGTTTTTTCCCTGTCAGACTTAATTTTAGCGATGTCACCACATTCTGATGCGACAGTAAAATCCAAGATGTAAAAAAATCTAAACTATCCTTTAAATATAGTGCTCCTCCAGCATGTTATAGTCCCCCCAGTAAACTAGATCAGAAACTGAGATATCTTATAGCAGCAAGCAGAAATGAGGTCAACATAAATACAGTATACAGTATGTAGACTCTGCCATTGTATTTAATGGCCTGATCTGTACAATACTATACAAAGATTTTGTAAAAATGCTTAACTCGGGATATTTTGGATAATTGTCTTCCCCTTCTCATGACAGAATACAACCACAAGAACTACATGTGACGATTCATTCATGTTTCCACACCCAGATAGACTAGTTTGTCACAGGGAAGGAGCTCAGGGGCAGGCAGATACGGGTTACACGAGGACAAAACACAAAATCACAGCTCGTGTCTGCATCTGCAGCCTCTCGCTCTCTCTTTTCGTCTGCTCGCCTGCCTCTCATCATCCTGGTCTCCTGCATTCTCTCGTTCGCTTCCTGTCGCCGTCTCTCTCCTTCACACACACACAAACGATTGTACATGTCTTTCCAGGATAAGGGATGAATCACAGCTGATGCACTTCATGCTGTTTTGTCAAATATCCTTTCTGTCACTGTGCCCATTCGTTTTTTTGTGTGCGAGTGCGTGTTCAATAGACAGAGTTGTCGGCCCTCTAGCTTCTACATGATGAACAATAATCTGATGATGGAACAGAATACACCACCTTTCAATGCTGTTATCACAGCTCGGCCTGTATATGGGGTGTAGTTGTGTATGTAGCTGTGTGTGACACTTGTAGAGAGAGGGAGAAAATGTGTGGATATACATGTGTGTTATTCTGAGTGTGTGTAGGATTGATCTCTACCCTCATAGGAAGTGTTTTTACATTAATCTATTGGTTTGATTGATGCCTTCCTCTATCTACTATTGACTCAAGTGTGTGCTCAAATGCGTATGTGTGTCTTCAAGGGCACTTCCATCACAGCGCCATTGTTTGCCTTTGTGTGGGTGTATGTGCGACTGAACAAGCGTGTCTCATCGAGATTTATGACCTGCAATATTCTCAGGACAGCAGAAAAAGATAAAATTCTTCAAAACCGCATAAGAGATACAGTAATAACCAACTTGGAAAGCTACAATAAACATTTAAAGACTAGACAGATAGGAAATTTTATCTACAACACATACTGAATTTGTCCTTCTGCTTTTATTGTGGAGTCGAGCCTCCATGCAGCTTTACACAAAGTTTAACATTCAGCTCACATCTACAAGCAGACCACTTTTACTTTCTGACTGGAAAAAAATGTGGACCTGTAGCAGAGGTGGAATATAGGATGTGAAAATGAAAGAAATTCAAGAGTAAGGTTGTTTCATTGACAATTGACTCTGAGGGTGACCATGAATGGATTATGTGACAGTTGGCCCCAGGGCAAAGACTTTCAAAAGTTTTTTTCAAGTGTCTCTCTGAAATCGTTTTGCTTTTTTTCTTTAATCTTGCTGTGTCTCTCTGCAGTCATGTTGGGACTTTTTGTTGTCTCTTTGTGTCTCTTTGGAAGCGTTTGTGTCTCTGTCGTTATTTTGTGCCTCTTGTTTTTTTCTGTGTCTCATTGTGGTACTTTCTGTGTCTTATTGTTGTACTTTCTGTTGTCTGTCTGTAGTCACAATGTGTTTCTTTGTGTTTCCTTTCCTGACTTCTTGTCATCTGTCTCATTTTATAGTCACTTTGTCCCTTTGTTTAGTACGTTTGTGTCTCTTATTTGCACTTTGATGTCTCATAGATGTTTTGTTCAAGATTCAAGATTCAAGATTCAAGAGGGTTTATTGTCATTCCAGCCATATACACAGTACACAGTGCAATGAAATAACGTTTCCCAAGAAGCTTCAGTGCAAACAAACAAACAAACAACAACATAGAACAACAAGAACAATACCATATGCTACATGTAACTGCTAGTGTAGTGCAAAAACACTTGTAAAGTGACTGTATGATTATTATTATTATCATTTACATGAGGTGCAATAGTGCATCAGACTAATACAAAACAGCGATGCAGGACAACAGGGTAACAGAGGTGATCAGATCAGTGCCTGAGCGTTGAGGAGTCGTATGGCCTGGGGGAAGAAGCTGTTTTGTAGTCTGGTAGTGACAGACCGTATGCTACGGTACCTTCTGCCAGATGGAAGGGGGGAGAAAAGTCTATGTGAGGGGTGGGTGGGGTCTTCCACAATGCTGGCTGCCTTACGGATGCAGCGTGTGGTGTAAATGTCGGAGATTGAGGGGAGAGTGACTCCGATGATCTTTTCAGCCATCCTCACCACTCGCTGCAGGTTCTTGCGGTCCAGTTGGGTGCAGTTTCCGAACCAGGCGGTGATGCAGCTTTGTGTCTGTTTGTAGTCATAATGCGTTTGTTTGTGACTCTTTCTGGTCATTTTCTGACTTTTTTTTTGTCATCTGTTTCTCTTTATAGTCAATTTGTGGTTGTTTCATGGCTGTATGTGTTCGTTTCGTCACCTCTTGGGCCTGTGCCCCGAAGGTCCTTTCAGTAATTCATCCATGTGTTAAGTGGCCGTGAATCACAGCTTCTCCCAAACATCTAAAATTGTTAGTTCTCAAGATCTGATTTGTTCAGATTAGTTTTGGCTGTCAGGATAAAAAAAAAAACACAACCCTAACCAATTCTTTTTGAATCCTCTGATTTTGCTTCTCCCGACATCTTCCTCTCTCTGTCGAAGCTATCTTTGTCTGATTAAGACCTGCTTTGATTAGTACTTGCTCTCCCTCTCTAGATATGACACATGCAGTTAAATTTTGTCTCTGCAAATCACATTAGACGTGCAAATTAACTGTTTGTATCCTCTCCTCCAAATATTTTGCACACTACTATAATTACATGTAATTCAAACTGTATTATATATTAATTCAGACAAACCAGTATTAAGGAAAGCTGCTTTGCATCCATATACACACAACCCTTAAGTAGCAATCGCTATACCAGGTCTGTCTACTGGGCTCTGTCATGCAATACTGCATCGTCCTTGGACTTGTACTCTACTGTATTGCATGTAAAGAAGCCATATATAATCAATAGCCTGGTAGCAGACGATCATTTACATGCAGCATGTCACAGTGTTATTTCCAGCTTCCTGGTCCAGATGAGAGAGAATCTGCTAATCACTGTCAGATACACTTTACACTGAGCATGAAAGAAACCTAGATAGAGGGGAAGAGGGGTAGTAATGGGGGCAGTACAGTATGTACATACGCAGAAAGTTTTGCCTCATGAAGATCTGCGAGAGTTGAAATGTTGCCCTTTTGTTTGTCCAATTACATTTTAAGAGCTTTCATCTAGTGTACAGATTTTGGCCTGGACAATTGTTTACAGACTGCAAATCAAAGCAGCCACGTTAAAAGCAGTAATATAAAAAAGTAATAATTTTACTGGTTTGGCTATTTATTTATATTAACATGACATATTGAGATATTGTCAAAATTGTTTCGATGAACATGTTGGCAGTAGCGTATTTGTACTTGCAGCAGACATGTAGCAACATTAGCATTCATTTGCAATCATGTTTCGGGCCATGTTTTTGCTCTGTTTTGGTCTTCACCAACTCGTAAGAGAAATAGAGGCACTTAAGATGCTAAATGCTTCAGTGTGGTGGTCAACAAGCTGTTAAATGTCAGTCAACCTCTGTAATGAGCAGGTAGCCTAAAACTGGTTTATTGGAGTTTGGCTGCTGAAAAGAACTTCCTGCTGAGGCAGGAAACAAGGCTGAGAAGACCACAACAAACCAAAGGATTGAGTGTAAGACACTCAAACGTCCCCTCGAGCTGATGAGAGCTGCAGAGTCAGGTGATAATTCTCTGTCAGTTTGTCACAATGAGCAATCCGTTTCACATTCATCTATTCTTGATGTAAAAAATATTGAGAAGTTCTGCTTCAAATGTGTGTGTAATCACTGAGTTAGACTGCAGACCACAAACAGCCCACGATATGCCCATAATTGCAAGTTCTTATAAACACCGTTCAATGGGAATATGATGTTGGTTTGTAACAGGTAGCGTGTGGAGATTGTCGTCATGTTTGCAACCTTTTTTTCCCCTGTTGGGGATCTAAGCATGCAGAATAATAGCAATAGGTGGAGCCAATGTATACTCAATATAGTCGCTGGTTATGTAGTTTGTTCTTTTATTCTAAGCTAAGCTATTGCATCATGTCTCATAGCACTTTGATGTGCTTGCCTTGTTTGTCAGTGCAAAGCAACATTTGAAGAACATTATGCAGAAATCTGCATTTTGTGTGATTTGGCGCCCCCCACAGTTTCTGAGTGCAACACCACAGTGGTAAATGCAAATCCCAGGTCTGTAACAATGTGTCAGACGTCATGTAGGTGCTCACTGCAAGCAAAACTCATTATGTCATAACAGTGTAATGTGCTGAAAACTTGTATCTTGAAGTAACGCTATGATCCTACCCAGTCACTGAAGTTTCATTGTGCAGAAACAGGAGATGGGGGGCAGAGTGACAGAGACAGAGACACCATCCATCCTATAACAAGACACTGTACCATCACACTGATCTAAAGCTGTTATTTTAAGGTTTAAAAAAAAGTTACATAATGTTGCTTTATGATGTGTCTGGACTATTCCAACCAAGCATCTGCAACAGACTCATCTCATCACATGTTGACAATCACAACTCTGTCCACTACAGAAACTGATGCTCTCCTGTGTTCATGTTTACCGTGGTTGTTAGGGTTCAGGTTTGTTTTGGGTTTTGGTGAATGAAAACATTAGCACATGCATTTCATTGCAAGAAACCCCAACAATGTGCCCACACAAGTCCACACTGTGTTAATAGATACAAGGTTGCCAACAGTTGCTGTAATATTACTTTTAATTAAAATAATGATTTCAGCCTTCTTTCAAACTCTGACTCGTGCTTGTGTGCACATGCACGCGAACACGGCCCCTAAAAACCTCAGCTGGGTCAAAGAGGCAGCAATTAGCGATTTCACAGACCATCACCTTAATTAAGATGGAGAATAGGGACACAAACAAGTGAACACACACAGTGATGCACACACACACACACATACATATAAACAGAGATGGTGAACAGATGTTGGGAGGAAACACACTTGAGGGAAGTAAGAGTCAAAAACACTGGATTAGGAGAGCAAGAGCAGAGCACATCAGCACAGACAGAGAGCCCACACCAGACACAGGAAGTCACAAAGCTAACCCACACACTAATGAGGCTCCATGTTAATTGAGGCTAGTAATTAATCAGTCATGCTGCTTAATAATTCAATTCAAGCCTCTGTGTCAATCTGTCATAATATTAGCTTAACAGTCACACACCTACATTATTCATACTCACTGTAGATGCACAAGTACATATGTGGATACATACTGTACTTGGTCACGCACTGAAGTACAAAGTGTAGGATTTCATTGACTTAGGGTTACACTTTCTCTTACATCCTCTCCACCCAAACACAGTGTCTATCCATGCAGATAGTTCTGGTTCTGCATGTCCAGGTTTTAAGATATCCCTCTCTGTCTCCACCCCGATACAGTAGCGGTGAATAGGATTTCATTGGTGGTGCTCAGAGCATTGCCGTGAAACGTGTCTTTCCACAAACGGTGTCACCGTTACTCAGAAATCCACCGACCTGAAACATTTCCAGAACTACATCCTGCCGGAGAAAGGAGTTGACAGAGAGGTCTGCACACTGAGTGCTGCAAGCCAACAAATAAGGATTCAACACTTGGGCTTTTGCAGTCTTTGTCAGGATTTACTACAGTATGCACATAAAAGACTGAATTTCTTTAATAAATTGCATATGTAAAATACACAGTCATGTTTATGCATGTTTTTGGTTGCAAACATGCTAATCCCTTGAGAGACAAATACATTATTTTGAACTGAATTGAACAACCACTGTCATGTTGCTGAGATCATCACTAACATAAGCCTGCGATATTCAATGTGCAGCCCACCTCTCCATGCTACAAGAGGTTCTCGCTGGGAAGATAAGCAGCCTGTAACAGGAGTAAAATTACTCAGAGGGTTCTCAAAGTAAAGATTCCCTGTAAATGCTTTTACTTCCTGTCACATGTTGCTTTCCGGTGAAAGGTTTTCTTTTTCTGTTCTGATCTCACTTCCACACTCTATATGCAAATATACACCTACATTACTCGGACAAACGGATGCGTTTTTATATACAAATGTATAACATTTGCCAAGTTGACAAGTAGACCCAAATAGTTAAGAATGTGCCGTACACAGCGTCTCACAAGGTTTCTACAGTTTCTTCTCTGTCTGGTGACTTTCGCCACTTTTTTCTTCATCCAAAGAAGTATCCTATATCAGTTCCTGTTTACTGGATTGGTAGAATTTCACGTTTAAGGTCGATATGTTATACTCTTCAATACATTTTGTGAACACAGTGAAATCAGTAGAAACGGTGTGTTCAATCAGCTGCTGGGAGGTAAGACGCACCTCAGCCACTAAAGTAGACAGGATGCACTTTAAACCTGAAGAACAGACAGGCTTATACAGCAATGCCACGGCAAAGTGACACAAGGAAAGAAACATGTTAACGTGTTGTATTTAATGCCAAATTTACAAGAAGGCACCAATGCTGTAAAATTTGCCGCTGTTTCACAAAGTTTGTTAAGTTACTCCTCATGCAACAACCCTTAAAATCACACGATTTCTAAGGGAGTCTGGTGATGTTGTTATCGTTGCTGTTATTAGTGACGTTGCTTCATCACGTGGTCCAAGCAGCCCAAGTAGATCACAAAAACAGTTTTTTATTGTAAATATGAATATTATGACAGCTAGCGCACACCCCAGAGAGAGAGAGAGATTCATGCGGTCATTGTCACTGTCATTAAAGAGAGAATATGGTACGTAGTTGATCACTGTTGAAGAGTGGTTACAGCACACAAGGCTTAACATGTACTTGTTTTTAGTAACCTCTGGCGTCCTTTTTAGGTCACCATGTGCAGTGTTTCCTTTAAGTGCTGAAATTGAGTATGTTGTAGTCGCTAACAATACAAGACTAACACAACAGCATAATCAAAAAATCCTTCAGACGATGTTTTCACAGGGAAAAAATAAAAGTCTTTCCATACATTCCTCTATTTAGGTATAGGAACTCTTAGAATAGAAATAGACGACACCAGAAAGTTTGATTCATTTGATATCCAGACTTTTAGGAAGGAGAAACCTTCATAAATAAAACTGCTGTGGAAAACTGAAGTGAAACTTCTTTAAAGCCTTTGGAGAGTTTCGCTGTGCTGCACCGTGTTCTTGTAACATGTACATTCAATGGAAATTCCCAGCACAGTGGGTAGCATCGAGGCACATATCAGACTTTTGCATAACAGGCGTCTGTGCCGGTTCATTAAGAGTCAAATCAGTAAATTGTGCAAGCTGCAAAACATCTATGTCTTTATTGTTATTGCAACACACCATGTATCGGAGCTGTTGTTTGAGAGAGAACGGGATGCTCTGCGACGAAACACTTAACAGCGACAGTAGGATTTAATTGGCGTTCGATGTGACAAAAATAACTCTCTGAAACTGTCTCAGGCGGTACAGAAAAGTTCCACTGAAAATCCTGTGAGAGTCGCTAATGATTAATTTTGCACTTTGTCAAAGTCTGCTGAAACTTTCCTATGACAATGTTATAACTTCAAGTCACAATACATTTTAAGCTGTAAGATTCAGGGCATATTTACAACACTGCAGAGGGGCTGCTAACAAGGGTACCTGAGTAGAGACATGACTGTGCAATTATAATGTTGCATAATGTTTTTTTTTTCCCTAAAGCTTAATAAATGAATACTGAATAAAATACAATAAAATAAAGTCCAGTTGGACACTGTGAATGGCCAATACTGCCATAACAGCTAACATGGTTCTTTCAGCAACATACTTGACCCTCATCTGCTTCAGCGGAGCACATCATTCCTTTCCTTTGACAGATTCCTTAAATATGCCTCAGTTTCATTCACACCCGCATTTTCATCCTGTCAAACCACAAATACCTCTGCACCGCTTCACTGTATTTGTAGCACTGTAACTAACAAGTTAAAGCTACACTAATCTATATTTTTGTTACACTTGTTGAAATGACTGAGTGTTATTGTTTTGGTTTTACAGACCACCATTTTTACAGTTTGGTTCAATCTTACTGCTCCCATCGACCTCATTTCAGGAAAATAGTTCAGAAAACCCCGCTACCTGTCCACGTTGTGACTTATTTATTGCAAAGGGAGGGCAATTCATCACGTTTTGTCCACTGGAAGGGCACCCTAGAGGGCAGTTTATCAATGTCTGCCTTCGAGCAGTGGCGGACTCAGGATGTTTGAGGGGCAGGGGCAAAAACATTTTTTAAAAAAGGGCTCAAGCTGTATGCAGAGGAGCACCAGCGCGCAGAAAGCCGTGACATATTTATAGTGGAGAGAGGGCACTTCATCATGTTTTATCTGCCATAGGAACGTCCAATAGAGCACTTTTGCATCGTTTACTTCAGACATGGGGCTCCAAGTCTGTTTTAATGTGTAAACTGTTAGCTAACATGTTTGTCAATAACATTAGAACGTGACAATACGTCAATATGTCACTGTTGTATTTGTTTGCTTGTTCTGCTGCCCCTAAGTGGCTATATAATCAATACATTTTTCGTTGTAACTGTTTTTATTAAAAGAAGAGGAAGAGAAAAGCCAGGGAGCAACATCAGGAGAACAGGACATCGAGAGACTGAGTTATGATGTAGAGTGAAAAAGACTTATGATGTATTTAAATTTGCTTCCTTCAGACACAAAATTCCTCGGGGCTAACCCACACAGTAATGGAGGTCCATGTTAATTGCAGCTCCTAATTAATCATTCTGGCTGCTAAGAAATCCAATTTAGTCCTTTATTTCATTCTGTCACAATATTAGCTTCACAGACATACTGTACACCCACACAGTCTATCACATCCTTTTGACAAAATGTGTGTTATTCCGAATGTACACATAACACAGTTGCATTGTATTAAACTGATCTTACATCTTTGGTTATTTAGAAATAACTTTTGGAGCACTTATACACTCGCAGTACTAAGAAATGTTGTGACATGACATCACTGACTTCTCCAGCAAAGCAGTCTGCAACATAAGCCCCACTTCCTCTGAGTTTAATTAAAATTGACAGAAATGTTTTCCATCTCATAATCCTCCTGAAGGCCCTTAATGCTTGCATGTAAACACAGCACGCACACATCTCTCACATTTGCAACTGATGACGTACATGCACTCTACGGCCAAGTGTCAACTTATATGTAACTTCCAGAAGTTACATACTGCACGAAGAGTATGCAATATTCACATTCAATTGCTCATAGCACGCATATCAGCACGTATCTCACCGAGAGGAATTAGCTGAAATATACAATAATACATAAATGAAAACATACAAGTTACACTCATTAATATTACACACACACACACACACACAATAAAAGGCACAGTGATCGTACGCTCCAATGGAAGTGTCTGAATTGGCACGATGGGAGAATTTAAAGCCGTGTACATATTTAAATATGCACATACAAAAATGTGCACGGACACACACACGTGCATATATGCACGCTAGCACACACACACACACACACCTACAGTGAGATCAGATGTTCTGCTACGCTACACAAGGTAATAATGACAAAAGGAGACAAGTAGATGCAACTGGAAGCCATGTTGTCAACATAGATATTTCATTGTTGTGTCTGTGCGTGTGTACTTATTTATTCAAGCGTCTCCATGACGATGTTCAAACAATATAATGGAGACATTTAAGGTGGCAGTGTGTGTGGATCCCATGAAATGAGTCACACTCACAGATTAAACATATAAACACACACACACACACACACACACACACACCGATGATTCATTAATGTACATTTCCATATTGTGAAACCAGTGCGTGTCTTCTGTCTGTGTCGAAATTGTACTTGTCGCTTTCGATCTCTCTCTCTAACTTTAGCCAATCAATAATACAGTAGCCACTCACTGCCTGGTACACACACAAGCTGTTATGTCTTTCCTCAAAGTGCCTCTCACTCAAGCAACGCAATCTTCTTTCTGATATCTTCACAAACCTTTTTGAGGTCTTTTCTTCTTTCCTCTGCCCAATTTCATTTCCTCTCCAGCTGACTTATACAACTTTTCTTTTGTTTAAACCTGCAGCAATTGATTTTTTTGGGTCACTTGGGAGCACAGGGGGGTATGCCTTTAAAGTTCCAAAGAAATCTCTAATGGAGTGTTATTTGATTTGGCGTAGTTGCGTGTTTCCTGTAAAAACAGGCAGCAGCCAATAGCACAGAATGTAGGTTACACCCCCTAATCACCAAGCTGCCAATGCTGACAAATAGGCGAATAGGACTGCTTATCAAGCTAACCAGCTAACAGCCCTAGTCCGGAGTTGTTTATTGAGAAGCTGCTGGTTATCAGTATGTGTTTGTTAGCAGTTACTTTGGCAACAAATAAAGCTATTTGTCCAGAGCTGCTCCAGGCAGAGCAGCCCCAGGGCAGCAGAGGTAAAACCAGGAAATATTTTCTCCATAAAACATGACCCATTTTCCCCCAAATCACTGAATAAAGTTAAAGTTACGATTTTGTACAGTAAACTGTGAGATCCAGTCCTGAGCAACACTCCATGGCAGCGTCATCAAACAAAGCGTTAATTGGACCAGAAATCGATATACACCCCTGAGTGCAAGACAAGTCATCTACAGTTTTTAAAGAGTTTCCAAGAAGTTACAAACTTTACCATTAAAAGCATACCATTGTTTTTGCCACTGTCAGGCCTGATATTGAAACAAGGTGAGATGTGGAGCTAGACAACAAAAAACAAAAAAAAAACAAAAACAGCCATTTTGACTTAATGGGAACTTGTTCACTGGAGGAACACATCCAGTGGATACCAAGCAACAATATAATTGATTTGGAGTTGTGTTTCTTGCCCCCTGACCAAAGTAAACAGTAATTTTCTTTAATCACTGTTTTTGGTCTCTACCCTTGAGGTAAATATTTAGCTCGTTAGCAGCTAAATGCTCCACTATGTTCAGCAGCTAGTTGTTTGTAGTTGTTGTAGCTGTTTGGTTTTTGCTGCCTGTACTTAATTTGCAAGATCCCTGTCAGTTTACCCCCCCAAACTCCACGAGAACCAGGATTATGTTTCTGAAGTTTAACACAAAATGACAAATTACAGTAAGGTATTAGGTATATATAAGGTACAAGGTATAAGGTATAGCAAATATAAAATATCACAGTGAAACAAAGGAAAGTCTGCTAACAGCTAAGCATAAAATTAGCATATGATACAAGCTTAAGTATGTTAGCTTAGCAGCACCATAAGTCATCAACTCATACAACAAACAATTTGCCATACATTCTTGAAATATGTTGTTTTCTACAGTGATATTGCTAATTAACAAATATACTTAGTATGTCTAAGTCTCGTAATGATGAATGGAAAAAGACTGTAGAGACATCATCACACCCCCAATACAAAAATGACACTAACTGAACACTACTTCCTGTCTCAACAGTTAGCTGCACCACCATTTACTGCCACTAGGTGGCTTCAACAAACCAAATATGCGGGACCCACACTCAAAAGTCCAAAACACTGCCAGTTGTGGCCGAAAATTACACAATGACAACGGCGAGTGTGAAACAAAACAGTAGAGTTGTGGGTCAAAAGCTTAAAAATGAGCTGAACAAATCGAGGACAGCTGCAGATTCAGGTGCTAATTCTCTGAAGGTTCATCACTACACCCTTCATATTGGCACACTGTTCTCACATCGGCATTGATTCTTTGTTACAGCTGCTTTAACTAATGTACCTCTGACAACGGACATTCTTCATCCCCGGTTTATATGACTGTCATTAGCTCAACATTATGTGTATTTAATGACTGAACATTTGTTATTTGATGTTAGTTGACAGTGCCAGCATAGCTCTACATTCTGATTTACAGTGACACACTGGAAACAAAACTCAGTGTAATTTGAGCACTTTAAATCAGCTTTACATTTGTTTTTATCTTTAAACACTTTTCAAATCCATAAACCTGCCACACCCCATTCATCCTGCCATCATTACCTGTTTGCTTCTTTTCTTAGAGGGCATGCACAATAACTTTTCTCCAAGGGCTGTGAATGGACTGCTTATTTTTTATGTTTTATGATTAAGTGAAAAGAAAAAACGTGACACCTATTAGAATAAAACATTTTGTCTATAGATAGTTTTGCAGTCTGAGACTCTTTCTTCAGCAGACACAGGAGGTTGGTCATGTCAGTGAATTTGTCTCGGATAAGTAAGCAGGCTGACTGACTGACTGACTAACAGATTGAGGTCAAGTATGAAGTTCTCTAAAAATTGTTCCACCCCTGTTGCTTGGAAACCAATCATGACTGACAGCCAGTGTGGAAGTGTAAATGATATGTTATTGTCTTGGTTTTTCTTTTGTGTAACATCCTTGTTGAAGTGGATGTCTTGGCTTTTCTTTGGGATGGATTAAAACCATGAACGCACACATAATTCAACAGGGTACATAAGTCTGTTACGCCTTCAGGTACAGATTTTATGGCTTTACTGAAATGTCTGTATTGGAATTCAATTACTGAGGATGTGCCTGTCTTTTCTAACGAGAACTGCAGTATCTTCCACTGTTTCTTCTTGGAGTGGAGATATCAGGGCTACCATAATTTATACCTCTACCCATCTTTTCTAAAAAAACAATTTGACCATCTAACCTTCCTCAAATCCTGTAGATATTTTACCAACTTCCATGCTTAAAAACGTTCTTGGCTCTTTTGGTCCTGGCCTCCATGCTCCATGCAATCTGGCTGGGTCCCAGTTCATTTATTAAAACATGCAGCTGCTGTTTCTAAAAAAAAAAAAAAAAACCCTGGCTCATCCCTTCTCAGGAACTATAAGCCTATATCTACAGTGCCTTTTATCCCAAAAAGTATTAGAGAAATTGTTGCCAAACAGCTCACTGCTGTCTTGTCTGCACACACCATTTAAGATAAATTCTACTTAAGAACTCATTTAAACAGCACTTCACAGAGTCTCCAATGACATAATGATGTCTTCTGATGTGGGTGAATGCTCTGTTTTGGTGCTGCTGGATTCTGTAGATCACAGCACCCTGACTGAAAGACTTACGCAGTGGGTGGCTGTCTCTGGGAGTGCCCTTGACTGGTTCTCCTTCTATCTCTATAAAAGGGTTTTTCTGTCTCTCTTGGTCCTTACATGTCTGAAACTGCTGTGCTTCCCTGTGGTGTGCCTCAGGGTGCTGTCTCAGGTCCCTCATTATTTGCTATGTATATGTTTCCCTTTGGTCATATTGTCAACAAATTAAAATATCTCTCATATCACTGTCACACTGATGATATCTAACTGTTTGTCCTATTGAAGCCTATGACACCAACAAAGTTTGCAATTGTCTGACTCCCATTTTGGTCTATATGGCATAATAACTATTTACAGTTAAACTCAGGTAAGACTGAGGTCCTTGTTATTTCTCTAGAGAGTATAGCCTATAAGGTTGATCACTGTACTGGGTCCTTTTCTTCAGCTGTCCAGTTAATGCCCATGTCAGTGCCGCAAACACTGTCAACATACTTACGACCCAATCATCCTAGTTGCTGTAGCCTACTCGTCATTACAATTGCTCCCCCCTCAGCTCTGGCAATCAAATCTTTGTTAATGTGAAATACATTGCTACAGTCGTGTCTGTGCGGAAGGCTGCCACAGACACCAGATTTAAAATCTCTGGTATGCTGCAAATGCAGAGAGAGTTATCAGGAGGTGATGGATCTAATCAGCAGTATGTAAACTCATTTGGCATGGAAGTTAATTTATGTAAAAGCCTAGCACTAAAGGTTATCTTGCCTCTTTCCCCTCCTTTATAACCAGACAGCTTTTCTGTCCTTAAAAGTAAAGCTTGATTTTTGTTTATTTGCGTTGAATCTACACCTTACCTACCTGACGTGCACCTCCCCAGAAATGTAACTACACATTGCAGAGCATGTTGAGGAAGCACTGCTACTACCAACTAACCAAGTTTCAGTTTTGTTGCACTTAAACTCCTTCGAACACACAAGCTGCAGTCTCTGCATTTTTCTTGAAGAATACTTCTTCTACAGCGTAAACTGGCATCACAAACAGGATAGGACAGAATTTGATCAGAAGAGAAGACGTCTGCTGCTGTGGCTGGGCCTGGGCCTGGGTGACACTGTGAGGCACCCACATTAAAGAGGTAAGAGACATCTTACCATTATTTGTTTATAAGCAGTCTCACCAAGGTCTGTGCAGCAAGCAGTGTCTATTCTTTGTAAATTCTCCAAAAGAACCTGGAAAGTAATTATAAAGTGATGTGAGAGATAAAAGCAGCTTGTGGGTTTGAAGAAAATACTAACATGCATGAAATACGAGTTATGAGTTTAAAGATAAAAGTGCAAAAGTTGCTCTTTGTATGAGTTTAAAGACATATGAGACTATGAAGGCACTAACCCGGGGGTAGAAAGTAGGTCATGAGATAAGACCAGACTGCAAACCAAAACTCATAAATGTGACTTGGAGTTTGAGGCTCAGAAGTGGAGCCAGAGCGTTTGCGAATGTAACTCGTTCGCTCATAATAAGCACAGTAACTTGGGGTTAATGCTGTTAGAGCTCAAAAGGTCTGAAAGATCGAGGAAAAAGGGCTTATCTAATTATAAATAAGTGGGATCCCACACTAGAAAAAGGGAGACACACTGGACGGGGTATGGAGGGTTAAAAAAAAGTGGTCTTCCTGTGTCGGCTGAGTGTACAACCCTGAAAACCCAAATTGAGTAGACTAGTGGAAGTGAAGATAGAAGTAAAGAAAAAGTAATATAGAACTGAACAAAAGACAAATCTCAATTCTGCTAAAGTAATTCCAGATATATTCCTCTGCAGTTAAATTGACGCAGTTAGATACACTAAAGTTGACACACCTAAAACTGTATTAACACATTGTAGCTGTACTGACACATAGAAAACAGAGAACTTAAATGCAGTTTCAATAATCTGAAAACACTTGAAACACTGAAAACAAAGCAGTAAAATAACAGATAATCAGGTAGACAGAAAGAAAACCTATAGAGTTACAGACTAATTATAGTGTCATTTTTATTGAGTCTTCTGCTAAAATTGATGCTGTCCTTGTTGTATTTCTGAAACCAATATTGCAAAAAACTAATGTAGAATCTACACTTTATGGAAAGTCTATCTAGAAAAACTGAAGTAAGTGAAACATCTATTCTGATTGTCGAAATATACTGCTAAAAGTACTTCACACACCTCAATGTAGTGCAGAGCTGTAGTGTATTGAATGTAAAGGTTAGTATTTGAAAACTGCAGCGTGTGTGTGCGACTGTAAGCCAGCAGGAGTGAGTGTGTGCATGTGTGTGTGTGTGTGTGAGGAAAACTGAAGAAAAGGGAGGAAAGAAAGGCGACCCTGAGCAGATCTAAAAACTCCTGCTCAAAAGTAGAGAAAAACAGCAGATTAGAATAGGAATAAGCATCAAGTTTTTGTTGATGATATTGCTAGTGCTGTGAAAAAGTTGAGCTTGTGGTGATAATGTTGCTGTCATGTTGTCAAAAAAGTAATTTGCTGTAGTCTGCCTAGTGTTTCGCTGGATATCACTGGTTTTTATCAGTTGTATAGCAAAAAAGGATTGCGTTGGTGACTTTGATTAACATTGCCTCTGCTTTTGTATTGTATCGAGGAAATTTGCATACTGTCTGATTCACTCACTGTGCTGTTCGGATTCTATGTTCAAAACTGGGGTATAAGAAGTTAATTTGATCTCAACATAATTACAAAACTTATAGAAGCCTTACATATGCTGCCTGATTAAGATATTGAGCCTAAAAACGACTAAATTGTAAGTTGAAAAACATGTCCATCCAAACATTACTCATTTAATCTAAGTTACACACATTTGACTAAGCATAAGTTTGGAATGGAGTTCATATGGGTAAATCTACAGTTAACTGAGACAGACTTGGTTATTGTCTTGGTTCCCACACACTAATGTAACTCCCATTTTCATCACTACACCTGTGTAGTACAAGAATCCAGTACCATTAGATCAGACATGTCACAATAAAACTATGACTACACTCCACTTGCTGAGTGAACAGACATTTGCAGTAGCAGATAGCTATTGGATGTGTGGGGATGACATAACGCTAAATACTCTTCCATCTCTGCAGATTGGTCTCTGTACATTGGTAAGACTGAAATTGCCCATACAAGTAGTGTATAAAGGAGTAAGAGGCATAATTGGAGTTGATGAATTCCCAGACAAAATTCATAGGTCCAAGAGGGGGTACACTCCAGATCCAAGGGTATATTTAGATGGTATACTGCAGCCCAGATGAATCCCTGAGGAATTTAAAGCAATAAATAAAATTAAAGCTAGTCTAGAGTCCATATTTCTCTGGATAACACCAAACAAAAAATGTTGATTGGATCAATTATATTTATTACAACCAGCAGCGGTTCATTAACTATACTAATGAGGCCCTCATGGCGTTAGGAGAACAATTACAGGAAACTAACAGGATGGCATGGTAAAATAGGCAAGCCTTCGATTGGATGTTAGCTGAGAGGGGTGGAGTATGTCATATGTTCTGAGATCAGTGCTGTACTTTCATTCCCAGTAAAACTGCACCTGGTGGAACACTCTCTGTGGCTATGTCTAAGCTCAGAGAGATAAGACAGGAATTGAAAGATAATTCTGGGAAGGAAAAAGGTCATGGGATTGATTGACTCTAAAACTTGGAAATTGGGGAGCCTTATTGGCAAAAATAGGAATAACTGCATCGGCAGTTCTAATTATAATCTCCCTGATAGTCTGTGCATCATACCTATTCTGAAAAATAATCTTACAAAGGTTTTTGTTTGGCAGATGAACTTGACAACCATGAGGATGACAGAGGTTCAGCTTGCTCAGATGGTGATCGAGCAACCAGGACTGTCTCCTATCCCTGGTTACCTGGAGGACACGGACAATGATTCCATGAAACTGGAGGAATCAGAAGGAGTGGCAACTGTCTGAGCAAAGCTGATGAACTGAACTCTGACTGAGTAGAACTAATGAACTGATGAACTGAACTGTAATATTAACATCTAGTTTGGTAATGCTGAAGCTCCAATAGTTTTTAAAGTCATGCAAATTAGATTTTTTAGGTTAAGTTTATATGGATCATTTCATTTTAGTAATCAAGTTTAAGGGAATTATATTTCTAAACAGTATTGTTTACTTTATATGAGGTTATGGATTAAAATACATTTTGTACTTGTAATCGATCTGAATTTTGAAATTCAAATTTTGATTTAATTTGGCTTATAACCCATTTACATTTGTATTCATATTTTTACATTTTACTTATATTCAGTAAAAAAATTTGAGGTCAATTTTTTAATTTTATTTTTGCTCAGTTATACTCAGTCTATATGTTTTTGATTTACACAACTGCAAACTTCAGGGAAGTGCTGACTTTAACCCAGATATGCTACTATTAGTTTTTTTACTTACTTTACCTTACTTGCATTGACTGGTTGGTTGGGGGTCAAAAAAAGCTTAGGCGTTAGTTGACTTAGCTGAAAAACAGGAAATAATGTGTTTTGTAACACAAAAAGAAAGAGTGTCTGAACAGACAAAGAGCACCTCCTGCAGAAGCTCTGAGGAGTTGTATGGCATATAAACAGCTTGTGTTGGCCTTGATTTGAAACTACTATGACACCTAACTTAAAAAAAAAATCCCAAGTGACATATTGTTTTACATCAATTGCTGTTTCATTTAGCATCTTGAATCCTTACACGTCTCTGCAGCTACACCTGAAAAGAAAAATCTGTGAAATCCACGAGTGGCACCATCTGCAGCAGCAAATTAATGATGCCTGCAAATCTTACTGTCCATATGCTGTGTTGTATACAAATTAGCCTGCCCTGCTTTCTTGTTATATTATGGTAAGTTAATGAGTGTGCTCATTGGATGAAAAATTAAAAGTGCATTGGCAGGGATAAAAGAGGAGATGATGCACATGAGAACTTGAGACATGAAGAGGAGGAACAGAGAGTGAACGATACGGTATACAATTATGATAGAGTGAGGATATCTGTCATATGGACAGCGCTGGATTAGATCTAGATGGTGAAGGATAGAAATGATGTAGGGAATCAAAGTGGAAGACAAGATGTCGAGAAGAGGGGAGGACAGCTGTGCTACTGACAGAGTGAAAGAAAAGGACGGGGATGGAAGAGACGGAAGATTGAAGGCAAAGAGGAGGAGGGGGGACTGTAAATGATGGGAGTCGAGGTGAAAGGAGCAGAAAAGATGACTGGGGTAGAGAGGTGAAGGATGAGGGGAGGTGGCACTCATCTGCCTGCAGCAGAATGAGTGACAAAGAGAGGACAAGAGACCTCTAAGTAGCATGACATCCAGACTGAAAAAAAGACAGAAATACACTGCTAGTGAGGGAAAGGGTGGAAACAAGTCTAGCTGTTACACCATACAACCAAGTAAGTTAGTACCTAAACACGTGCCTTACTTGACCTCTGTCTGACGACCTCCTACTACCACAGTGAAGGTTTCTACAGACAGAGGCACGGCTGTGCCATGGGCTCGACGATGTCCCCAATAGTGGCCAACCTCTACATGGAAGAAGTTGAGAGCAGAGCCTTGATTACCTTCACAGGAACAGCTCCTAGCCACTGGTTCAGTTATGTGGACGCCACCTGGGTCAAAATCAGAACAAGGGAAGTGGAAGCCATCGCAGAACATATAAATGCTGTGGACAATAACATCAAGTTCACATGGGAAGATGTCAGAGGAGACAGTCTGCCCTTCTTGGACTGTGCAGTACACACTGAAGAAGACAGAAGCCTCAACATTGAGGTATACAGAAAACCTACACACACAGATCAATACTTGCTGTTCGACTTTCTTCACCCACTGGAGCACAAGCTGGGGGTCATCAGAACCCTAATCCATCGGGCTGAGACCGTGCCCACTAAGTCAGAGGGGAAGGAGAAGGAACAGAAGCACACCAGGGGAACACTTAAAACCTGTGGCTACCCAAACTGGACCTTTGTCAAAACCGCTAAAAGATCCAGAGCAGACAGAGAGGAGGAGACGAGAAAACGTAACAACATTGTCATTCCTTATGTCGCAGGAACATCAGAGAAACTCAGGAGGATCTTCAATAAACATCATATCCCGGTTCACTTTAAACCTACCAACACACTGAGGCAGAAACTTGTCCATCCTAAGGACAAAACACCCAGGCATAAACAGAGTAATGTAGTTTATGCTGTTCAATGCAGCCAGGACTGCACAGATGTGTACACTAGGGAAGACAAACAACCTCTCCATAAACAAATGGCACAACACAGGAGGGCCAACTCCTCAGGTCAAGACTCCACTGTCCACTTACATCTGAAGGAGAAAAATCATTCCTTTGAGGACAACAATGTAAACATGTTGGCCAGAGAAGACAGATGGTTTGAAAGAGGAGTAAAAGAACCCATCTATGTCAACGACCGTCTTTGAACAGAGGAGGTGGCCTAAGACATTACTTATCACCCACTTACAATGCAGTACTGAGTTCCCTCCCCAGACAGCTTAACAACCATTCACACCTGGGCTTACCTAGCGCTAGCAACCCACATGAAGGCCTGTTGGGTCAATGACCCACAAGTGGCCCTAACAACTCTGAAACTCAGAGCTCACACATGTCCTTAATGACTCTGTTTAAAAGCCTGCAACTCCCCTCCAGTTCGTTAAAAGCCTCTTGAATGAGAGGTGAAACTTCTTCAAGAAACTTAAACACGTCCAGTTGCCTACGATACAGCACTTGACTGATGACTGAGAACCTTCATCAACAGTATCCAAACACAATCATATCAAAAAATAACATTTTGCAAATTATTCAGTGGAAGTATCTCAAAAAGAGGATTCTGCTCCTCACAGCAGTCATTAACAATCCCTCTACTCTCAAACCTGGATTAGAGATTAATGTTGTGCAGTTGTAAATTGGCTCAGAGGGGGTTAAATGGTCTGTGATATAGCATGAGCAGAGCCAATTATGCTGTACAAGAGATCCTAGGCAATACTCAATAACAGTGATATCTACTCAAGAGCTACCAACTTGGAGTGATGTCATAGCTATGAAATATGAGTTATAGTGGTGTTTTTGTTACAGTGAGGTTTTTCTTAGGACCCAAAAGCAGAGATCGGAGACAAGAAGTCAGTGAGTAAAGGATTTATTTTTACAAACGCTGATTTCCGGAGGGTAATGTGGAGGAGACCAGGCAGGCAGGCAGGCAGGCAGGGTTGACTGGAGCCGGCGTGGAGGAACTCAGGAGAGCAGGTAAGCAGGAAGCAGAGCAGAACGGCGCTGGAGGTTTCTGCAGGAGCCAACAAAGGCACGGCATTAGCGCAAAGGCAAAAATCACTGAAACACAAAATACTCTGAATATCAAGAATACACAAAAGAGGTCACCATACAGGATGTAATCATCTGGCGCCAGGGTAATAAAGCCGGAGGGTGATGAGTTGATCTGAGACAGGTATGCCACTCTGCTGCTGCTGCTGCCGCCACGCCCACACACACACACACAGGGAAAGGAGCAGGTAAGGGAGAAAGGAGGGGGAAAAGCAGATAGGGAGAACAGAACACAGAAAAACAGAAAAACAACCAGACTGCCACAGTAGCACCGTGACAGTTTTGCTGTAAAACAAAGATAATTACCATGGTATTTTTTTCAGATTGTCAGTTCTTGATACCTGACACAATGGGTTATTGGCCCTAGATTCCTAGGACGTAGATTGACGTTTTAATTTATGGTGATTTCACCCGTTGATAGCCAACCACAAAGATAGGTGGATGTATGTGATCAGACCATATCAGGCTTATCTAATTAACTTTCCAGGGAACTTTAATTTTTTGTTCAGTATGGCAGCCCCTGGGCCAAAAGAAAACTTTGTTTTAGTGCCATTCTGTATTTCACCAGACTGCAAAGCAGATTTTTGTTGAGGCTGTGAGAACCCTGTACATGACACACAAAAATACTGAATAGGTTGAATCCCAGATGCTTCCAAAACAACATACACTGATGTCAAGGGGCATCCACATGAATGCCAGGACCCAAGGTTCACTAGCAAAACATTGCAATGTAACAAGATGATCAATGTAAATCACACCACCTGTCAGTGATTTTAGTTTTGTGGCTGATCGATGTATATCACCATTCCCAAAACAACATGACCGTTGCAGTGTAACAGTGAAAGACATACTGGACTTTCGCAGTATGCTCACAGTTTGGTTAGGTTTAGGCAAGAAAACTACTTGGTTAGCTTTTGGAAAACATTGTGGTTTGTGTTCAAATAACAACATTACTTATGCAACTTCAGTTACAAACATTTAAAACATACCTGTATTACCTATGTAACTGCAGCTACATTAGATATATGAAGACAATTCACTACACTAGTAAATTAAAATAACTCACAGTTGTCTTTTGGTTACACACTGGACAAGAAACAGCGTCCCCTGGGTGAAAGTCCTCTGCTTATTTGACCTGATCATCCCTCCTCGACCTTTTCCTATGCGGACTTTCTCACTCATTATATTACTTTGCCTACCTTCCACCTTTGCTGCGGTTATAATTACTAGGGCCACTAGAGGTCACACCCTTAACAAGAAATGTCAATATGGGTTGTAATAAGCTGCTTTCACTGTTGACCTTTTCTGATGAGAGCAGGCAGCTCAATTTGTACAAAGTACTCTGCCATAAAAATAGTTTTTTTTATTTTTTTTATTTATCTGACCTGGATAAGTTGGAACCCAACCCAGTGACAGTTTAACTATATTCCCCCAAAGTTAGTACTTGTACACTCTTTTCTTTGAGTTGTGTTAAAGGCTGATGATGGTGTATGCGTGTAACTACAGAACTGGAGGTACATCCTGTAACTTGTTTATCGCCTTGTGTCATTAATGAATGGAAATTACAGCTATGCAACTGCCTGCATTACGTTACTCGTGTTAGAGAGTGACAGTCACTAAACAAAAGGTTTGCTGGCTGGCTGGCTGGCTGGCTGGACGGACGGACGGACGGACAGATAGATAGATAGATGCTGATGAAGGTCCCTTTCAACCGATTTTATACGTTTTTTTTTTCTTCAGTTTCTTATCTTCCGTGACTAGGTCTTTCCCTGGCCTGCTTACTATATTGTTTTTGTAAAGTGACAGTGTGATGGGATGATTGTCAGCTGCAACCTTCACTGACGACCCTTGGAAGGATGGATGAATAACTACATGCCATCTATGAAATGGTAAGATGGATGGATGGATGGGAGGCACCGGATGGGGTGATGGTTCTAGACGGATAGGCAGACATTAACTGCTCATCCTAGATTGATCCATCGGAGTGTAATCCACACTTAACTGAAAGTATCATATCAGCCATGTTCAGACAGTTGTGAAATACACCTGACACTCATCTCCCCCAGAGGGCCAGCTGCTATACTACTTTATGGATGAGAACAGCCGCAAGGTGGGACTATTTCAAACAGAAAGCACATAATACATTCTGTTTATACGTGACATGTTTAATAAATTATGGAGGGCTCAAACCTTTTGCTAACACAGTTGAAAAAAGCAAGATTTTGCAGTTTTTAAAGGGGATATATAATTGCTATCACTGCCAAACACTGACTCCAGTCATTTAGCACCATTTAGCACCTGGCAATTAAAATTCTTTACATTTACATCAACACATAACAAAGATTGTGAGTCCAGTGGGTAGCAGTTATACTGTAACTTCAGTGGTGGAGAGGAGTAGTGCAACAAAGCAATATAGTTACTTTGTAATGCCTCAGTGAGTTATAGTTTAAGTGGTATAAAAATTAAACATTTGAAGATGTCACAAACAACACATCCTCATACCTAAAGAATTAAAGAGGTTAATTCACAGTGATTTCCAAAATGACGGGACGTACCAGCAACATTTGTATTGGAACTTCATTGTATGGTCATAGTTCAGTGCAGTATAAACATCTGAACTACTTGGCTAGGTTTAAGAAGACACTGTGGTTTTGGTGTAAAATAAGTATTTGCTTCAGTCCTGTCTTTATTTTACCCAACCATCCACCCTGTACACCTCCCTACACATCCTCATACCTAAACTACTAAATAGGTTGTTTGTCAGTGTCTCCCAAAAGAACATATACACCGATCAGCCACAACATTAAAACCACTGACAGGTGATGTGAATAACATTGATCATCTCATCACAATGCAATGTTCTGCTGGGAAACCTTGGGTGCTGGCATTCATGTGAATGACACTTGACATGCACCACCCATCCAAACACTGTTGTGGACCAAGTACACCCCCTCATCACAACAACACTACCCGATGGCAGTGGCCCCCCAGCAGGACAATGTGCCCTGACACACAGCAAACACTGCTCAGGGACAGCTGGAGGAACACAATAAAGGGCCCAAGGTGTTGACCGGGCCTCCAAATTCCCCAGATCCCAATCTGATTGAGCATCTGTAAGACGTGCTGGAGCAGGTCTGATCCATGGAGGCCCCACCCCCCAACATACAGGACCCAGAGGATCCACTATAAAACGCCCTGGTGCCAGACACCACAGGACACCCTCAGAGGCCTTAAGTCCATGTCTTGACAGGTCAGAGCTGTTTTGGCTGCTCAAGGGGAACCTTCACACAATTAAGCAGGTGGTCATAATGTTATGCCTGATCGGTGTATATAACCATTCCCAAAACAAATGACCACTGCAACATATCAGTAACACGTACTGTACCTTCATCTGGCAGTTAGAGTGTGGTGAGGTTTAGGCACTGAAACTACTTGGTCAGGTTGAGGAAAACGTGGTTTGGGTTAAAATCAATACATTACTTGCTACTACCATTACAAACGTACCTCAGTACATACTTATGTTAAGTTATGTATGTGACATCATTTCACCACGTAAGTAAGTTAAAAGAATTTGCTGTTAACTTTTAGTTTCACACTAGACTCAAACAGCAGTTTCTCGAATGAAAGTCCTGTGCTTGTTTAGCCCAACTGTTCAACCCTGACCCTATCTGTATATTGACTTTTCACTATTTCTACTACTTCTCCACACTTCCTCCTTTACAGCTGTAATAATTATAACAGCCGCTAGAGGTCACAGCCTAACAACAAACAACAAATATGGGTTGTAATAAGCTGCTTTCACAGTCTACCTATGTGGTCATTTTCTGATGAGGACAGGCTGCTTACAAAAGTATATTTACCAATAGTTCTGACAAATAATCTGTAGTTTCTGATAGAAATGACTGGTTACTGTTTAGTGCAGAAATTAAATAAATAAAGGAATTAATTTGAATGGAATAACAATGAATTTTTTATTTGTTTTTGGTCACTTAGGGGCAGAAGGACAAGCTGGAAACACAATTTTCAAGTTTTACAAAAAACAAAATTTCTAAGTAGCTTTCATTTGTTAAAGGTTATTTTCTATTATCCTGCACACCACGATGTTGCCTGCTAGCACCCAGGCATAAATTAATTAATTGTCTCACCTTGTCAGACCCTATGTTTATTCTTGATAACACAAACTATGGAGCTTTAAATGTTAATAGTAATTGACTGAAGCCTGGGGCCTCAATTTCCACCCTGCATGCCAAATTGCCATCGCAGAAGGTGCAAATAAATGTTTTAATATACCATTAATTTCTCAGGCACTTGACACTGAAATGACACTTTCTTTTTTATGGTGATTCTTACCTCTGCTTGGAGCACCTCATGAATCTGAACTCACTTTATCATTTTCTACAAATGATAACGGTTCATTCCTGAGCAGAATTTCATTAGCAAATGGGATTCAAACCATAGTCGACATCCATGAAAATACATTCATATGACATCGCACCACATTGGAACCTACAGCTGCTGTTAACTTTCATTTAGGTAGCAAACAAAGCAATTAATAGAGAAAGATGACTGCATACACACAGGAGAATACAGGGAAGCACAAACACAGGCAAAGCACTCTATTCACACACTAACAGACGGGCAAAGATACAAAAGAAGACACGGTGTCATCCATTCTGGTTAAGTATTATTTAGATGGTAGTTGGCGTCTAATTCTCTCATTCTATTAAGTCTACAGAGGGAGAGAAAAGAACCATTTAACACTAATCCTCACCAAATAATACATTCATTTGTGTGCAGAATGGGAGGATTTTAACGTCAGCTCACAACCAAACAAGACTGGAGTGAAATGCATACCACCACATCTGTGAGCATGTTTGTGTTTATGACTCCATTAAGGATGTAGACAGAGACGTTAAATAAAGTGATTTTTTTCACGGCCCTCTGAAAATAGAGTCCCATTCATTTATTTGTTTGGCGGGATATCTCATTTAAAATGTTGTTTTAATCATCATATTTGTTTTGCAATTTGTAGGCCTATCATGAGTCCCATAAGCTTATGTAACATCATAGCAGCCCATGTATTAGAGTAACTTAACATGGGGATAAACAGCACGGTTTTGCTGCCCTCTTTTGTAAAAAGTTTCAAGCCAGTTTTACCTCTCACAGCCAGCATCACCAGTGGGTGTGGTTGGGTGTGGTTAGAACCAATAAGCACAGCAAAGGGTGAGGTCACAGGGTCCTGGAGTACAGTTGTTAGCTTACTCTTTAAGGTGCTGGACGTGTGTGCAGGCTGGTTAGCTAGCCAAAATTCAATTGCAGCTTTGTTTTGACTGGATACAGGAAACAAGGCTTCCTAGCTCAACCCAATAGAATAACATAACACAATAAATATTGACAATTGCATGTTTCTGTTACACAGATATGTTGAAACTTTCTATTTCTTTAAATTTTCTATTTTATGTTGGAACAGTGCTGTGCTTATGGTCTGGTTAAGTGTAGGCACAAAAACAATTTTGGATTAAAATACCTGCTTTGTTTGCCAAAAACAGGGCTGGAGATGTCCTGAGGTCTCGTCAGAAAAACACCCTTTTTTTTCTCTGCAAACATGGTTGGACACAACATCTCGAGAACAATATCAGTTCTTTCTTGCCACAAATATGGCTGGAAATTGCTCCAATGTTTCCTGTGATTTAACCTTGGTCGTTTCTTTAAGCGTGAAATCTTTTAGCTAGGCCTACCCATCAAGTGCCTTAAAGTCAAAAGGTTTCTCATTTTTAAAGCTTTTAAAGCAGGTGGTAACATAAAGTTGTCTGAAAACAGAGATTTCAACCAACTCACAGAGCTATCGTTAGTCAGTGACAATTGTCATTTAAGCCTGCAATCAACGGTTGTCAGCTAGAGATTAGAAGCTGTTGTTTCTATCTAAATTGGGAGTGGTAAATCTTCCACTGCTCTCTTTGTCAACTGCATATGCTAGACTGCTCATAAATCCCAGGGGGGCAGGGGGACACAACCACCAATTCCTGGGAAAAATAAGTTTTTTCCCCTCCAATATGTCACTGTACACACAACTATGTAATTTCTGTAATATTACTAACATGCAATAATAGCCCTTGTGTTCCTCTAGCCCTCAGCAGCGGCACAATGAAGATAGGCCTACAGTACGTGTGCGAATATTAATGTGGTTCAAGAAAATATATATGAACATACTGCATAACCACTACAGGTTTATTTTAACATTTTATTATTATTCTTGTTTTCTTCAACTCAGAGCTCTCCCTTCCTCAGTTTTCAGCTGCCCTCAGGCTCGTCTCTGTTGTCACTAAGCCTTTAATCATGTAACTGTGTTTACTGCACATTTATCAGGCCTCCATCTGAAGTAATAGCTCTGATTCAAAGCTGCGAAGTGTGTGCATATCTGCGCACACAGTTATACATGTATGTTTCAAGCTGGAGTTCATAAAAAATGCACATGTTCAAGAGTTTTTCTTAATCTCGTCCTCTTATCTCCTCACACAAACACAGGCGGAGCATTAAACGTCCATTGAACTGGGTGTGTTTTGTCAAGGATATAGACACAACTTAAAGAACAGAACAGCCATGAAGGCCCAAAGGGGACATTGTATCAAGTGTAAATGGATCATTCTCAACAGGATGGAATATGATTTGTATTTTCCACCAAGAATTGATATTTTTGTTCTTTCCATTTCATTTATGTATACACTCTACATCCAGGAATTCAAGTTGGGTAGTGCGTGTGATTTAAACTAGAGTCCTTCAATAAAACTTTGTGGCAGTTGGAGTACAATTTGGCCTTCAGCTTGATTTAAATATTAAGTAAGCCATACACCCATACAGCTGACTGTTCCTTAGTTGTAGTTAATTATGGAAGTACAAGCAAGCAGAGTGATAGTTCTAACACTACTTTATGAATTAACCATAGACCACACGCCACCACTGGAGGTCAGGAAGGAGGAACTCAGCGGCAAAACATTCCTATTTTTAGATGCAAAGTTTCTTCATGTCCAAAGGAGAGAGCGTGGTTACTAAAATGTAACAGATTCTGGCCCTACGGCAGGATTTGTTTGTTATTCAAGAGATAGGTCTTTTTTTTCCTGAGGAACTACCCAACTAAAGAGGAGAAAAGAAAGGAGGAGATACCGTTTTCCTTTGTTGTGACAGAGGGGGTAACGAGATAAATTATGTCAACTGGTTGGAAATTTTGTGAAGTGGTGCTTGAAATGAACAGAGCAGAACAGCTGCTGGGTGACAAGTGAGAGGCCTGCTGTCCACACAATAAAGTGACTTTATCACACGTGCACGTTCCAAATAAGTCAAGACGCCAGAGAGTACGAATTGGCAGTTGCACCTCTTCAATGATATTGCTCAACGCTTTAGCCCCCCAGTAGTGTGTGCTTAGCCTTGTCCTGTTCACACTCTGACCCTAACCCCCTAACCCCTACGGACACAATCATCATCGGCCTCATTATAAACAAAGATGAGAGTTCTTATCAGGAGGAAATCAAAAATCTTAGAGAGTGGAGCACAGAGAACAATCTACAGCTCAACGTCAGCAAAACCAAGGAACTGAGTGTTGGAGGCAAAGACACACCATCACCATACATCAGTGGAGCGGAGGTCGAGCAGGTGAACAGTTTTAGGTTCCTGGGCATCAACATCACAGAGAACTTGAGCCCCAGAAATGATTCTATGATTTTGAGGGTAACACTGCATATTGGATTATCAGCTTTCACAACAGTGTTCATGTTCACTTTTAGCAGCTCATATAGCTTCAAGCTCTATATTCGCACTCCATATATAACTTGACATTTTGATGGGATGACAGGTTTGTTAAAGAACAAGATATTTCCAACAGTTGTTCGTGTTTCCTTGTGATGATTCAACTGGGAGAGATTCAACCTTCAAGTCACCTTTATTGTCTCTGGATTAAAATAAACTACCTGGGCTGTCTAAAAATGGTGCTGTGATTTTCACTGGCTGTCATAGAAACAAAACCCAGTTTAAGAATGTATAGGAACTTTGACTTTGTTTAATCAATCTCGTTTAAGCTAATATCTTAACTATCCATCTTTCGGTAGGTGTTTCGTTATCCGAGCTGCTTGGTGTCTGTTTATTTGAAATGTATCACAGACCTGTTAGATTTAATTTGTTGCTAAAATAAACAGTTAAATGCATCTTCAGATGTGAGCTTTGTGACTTTCAAAGTGTTTGCATATTTGTTTGATCAAATTAGAAATTGAATCAATATTGGACAAAGAAGAAAGATTAGCGCTTCGATGCTAAGCTATGTACTATGTTCAAAGCTAAATGTTTGTTGGCAAAAAGACAGAGGAGAAAGGGACTTGGAGAAAGTCAGAGAAAGAAAAGTGATGGCAAAAGAAGTCTGGCAGAAAAGAGAATTTGGAAGTGAATGTAAGAGTCACTGTGAATGATAAAAAGAGATGTGGATGAGAGGGGGTGTATGGAGGAGTGAGTTGAAAAGTGGGAAGATTTCAGCATGAAGAAGCAATAAAGAGAAGGGGAGAGCAGGAAGTTATAGACAGGGAAGAAAGGGACATAATATGTGAAAGTGACAGAAAAAAAGCAGTGACAGCCAACAGTGACAGATGAGCACAGTCAACCAGCCACCTCTGCAGACAGAAGTGCTTTACTAAAAGACAATAGCAGAAAGGCACGAGAATGAAAAAAGCGGTCGAGGGTGATGGAGAACAAAACGGGTCAGGAAAAGATTGTGAGATGCCAAATCGGTCGTGCAAAATAGGACCAAGAAGAGGAAAGAGAGTGCTGATGGGGGGGAAAGGAGAGCAGAAAGACGAGGAGGGAGGAGAAGAGAGGATTAGAGATAAAATGGATGAGAAGAAAGACGGGAGGTAAGGCGGAGAAATGCTTTAGATACTGACGATTTCCACCTGATGGATCTGTCCAATCAGCTTGTCTCCCTGCCTTTCCGTCTCTCCCCACACGCCTCCTCTCACACATGCCCACACGTCTTCCCTGTGGTCTGCTGTGTATGGATTGATGTTCTATGGAAGACACAATGGCCTCCTCAGGGCAGAGAGCACTCCACTCAATTTCTTTGTCACCCACTGTGTGCGTGTGAATGCGTGTGTGTGTACCCTGAACAAAAGGCTTCACATGCTTTTCTTGCACTTTCTTGCCTGGAGAGAAAACACACTCCTTATCCAGAATAGAGTACCACTGCTGCCACATTATTCTCCATTCACTTCAATCTAGGTGTAAGAAAGGTGAAATGTGTTTGAACTCCAGGAAAAACAACAAAATAGTACACCCTTGATCAAAAAAATGATTTAGCAGCTGCTGTGGAACGTTCAATCACATCACTTTATCTTCTTCTTAAGCAGCTCCACTGCAAATCCACATGTGCACCAACTATGTAAAGTAATCTTGTAGCCAATCAAGGACTTAATAGTAAAGTTAGGATATTTGAAGATTTAAAACAACAATGACAAGTTCAGCGATGGAGAGTTTTATACTAAGAACTGGTGTAATCAGTATCCTGTTGTCTGCAGGAAAGAAGCGGTACATACAGCGCAGGCGACACAACTGCTGGAATAAATGTTGCCAAAAATAAAACTAGATGTTGCAATTTTCAGCACCAATTCACTGCTAACTCATCAGATACAGTAGCTTGGTCCTATGCTTCAAACTACAACGCTTTACATACCCCTCTCTGCAGTTTTGGATGGCAGGGCTCCACATGTCCTTTCAAAATAAAGCTTGCTGACAAACAATGATATATAAAGAGTAGGAAACGTTATGAATCTTGTGAAATGCTCATGGTTTGGTTAGGTTTAGGCACAAAACTACTTAGTTAGGTTTAGGCAGTTGTGAAAACTACTGGGTTTAAATAAGTATGCAAATTACATAAGTTCTGTCACATCACTTACATAACTTACATTATGTTATTTACATATGTTACCTTACCTACTTACTTACGAAACAAATAAACTATGACACTTGGTGTGTCATGGTTCCCTCTCTCCGGGGGGAGTCCAATGTATGACCCATCCAACAACCCTGCCGATCCCCCGACTCAGACTTTTATTGCCCTTAATACTATTGCACTAAAGTATAAGGACGCTTCAAAAAATTAAGCTAGAGCACTAACTACCTTTGAAGTCTGGGGCCACCGACCAGGTTGCCGTATTTGATAAAAGTGCTTTACATAGTGTAAAGACATTAAAATAAAAATCTAAAATGAAATAGAAATTGACAAGCTAATAGAAGACAAGTGAATGGTTTGTTGGTTATATTCAGTGAAAGAAATAAATGTTCAGCTGAGAGCTGCTGCCTGTAGAGCTTCATATTTAACAGGCAGACATGAGGATGACATTGATCTTCTTATCCAACTCTTGCAAGCACATAAGCGGATTTCCCAAAGTGCCAAACTATTCCTTTAATGGGAACAATGTCAGTTAAATGATATTGTCATTGACAACTCTCAACATACCCATTTGCATTCATTATTGAGTTGATTCAACGGTATTCTTTCAATATTTTATACTATAGCATAACACTAGAGGTAAATTATATTGTACCTAAGTAATGAGGTTGATATTTTTAGGAAACTTCACAGATTTTTGAAAGAACAACTGGTTAGAGTTAGAAACACACTCACAGGACATCCGCTGATGATTCAAAACAGCTGACTGGCAGAGTGTCAAGACAGCAGGTGGCCGTTTCAAAGAGCTGCACTGTTTATTCCAGAGTTTTACAGTCAAAACATGAAATGAGTCATCCTAACCCGGTTATGTCTGTGTGGTATTTGGAGCTGACTAGTTTCATTGTTTGACAGATTAATCAAAAGCACTTCTAACACTTTTCATTTTATCACTGAAGAAGAAAACCAACTCATTAGACATCTGGCAGACTAAAGGTCAGGAGCTAACTGTGTTGGAAGACTTGTCAACCTCTCAGCAGACACTGAAATGTGTGATAATTTCACTTTTAATAAAGTAGGACAAAAAAGATTGTCTTCCCTCGCTGGCATACACACACACACACACACACACACACTGATGTGAGGCATCTAAGAGTCTAAAATAGTCCCCTTGTGTTGGTGTTGGTTGGTGTTGTTGTAGTGTTTTGGTTAATTGCATGCAACCAACAACATTCACAGTTAGATTAGATATCAGAAATATTTCATAAATATTTATATATATATATATGTGTGTGTGTGTTTGTGTGTGTTTAATATTTAAAGATACTGAATGTTGGCAAACAAACATTTTCTATCTGCACCTTTATCCTGTAAGAATAGAGATCCAGCTGCTGAAGCCTGATCTAAAAACCACTCCATTCCTACCTCACACCCGAATTGTTACCAGAGAGGCTCAAGGCTTCAGGTTCAGGGAAAAGAGAAGCGAGAGAGGGACTTTATTTCAATTACCTGACCCTTCTCCACAAACACTCACATATATATAATCAAACTCATAGATCACCCTAAGACAGCTTGATCTGTGTTTGTGTGTGTGTGTGTGTGTGTGTGTGTGTGTGTGTGTGTATGCATGTGTGTGTGTTGCGACACAGATAATGTGTGTGAATATAAGTATAAACGTGCACACAGGTGACAGGTAACTGAAATAAACAGCTGCACTCAGCAGATCGGTCAGTCGGCCTTTGTTAACGGTCTGTAGCAGTGTGTGTATTAAATGTGTCTGTTAGCCAATGGCCACTTAAGTGACACACAATACATTATGTATTATGTGTCTGTCTTCCCCATTAGCCTGCCCTCAGATTCCTCTCGAACACCACACAGTCAGTGGAGGGTGTAAGAAGGATGAAGTGTCTCAGCTAACAGACTTCCTCCAGGCTTTATCTAGTGTTGGCAGGTCATCCTTTCCAGGCCAGTGATTTCACTTGTCATAAATATGTGTCAGTTGCTGCTTGATTGACAGCTGTCATGCTGATTGGCAGTCCAAATGGCACGTGGCAAAGGGAGGGGAGGTTGATGGGGTAACACACACTCAAAAACACAAAGAAGACAGACACACACTGAGGACACAAATGTCTTAACAGAGGGGAAACTGATTCTTGAAATGTGCAGAATTCCTACAATCTGACGTTAGATTACAGTGTAGACAACACATAGCTGTTAGAAACAATAATTAATAAATAGACGTGGTGAAATGACTATGAAAGGGAAAATGTGTAGAATTTTTTATATCCACAATTATGTACTGGCAAATATCTAGCGTGTCTTCTTGATTAAACTGATCTCGTTCTCCACTCCAAAGGAATACACAGAACAACAACTGGGTCTAAATAAAAATATTTATCAACTGAGTAAATACTAAGACAACGACTTCAATGAAATGATTATCAGACATTAATATGTACCACATACAAGCAATCAAAATGATGATGGTGACTTGAATGATGAATGGGGAATGGTGGAAGGAATAATCTCTTAAATACGGATTTTAGTAACTATTACTGAAGGAAGACATGACATTTGGAGGTTGAATTACTGTCAATAAGATTATTATTATTGTTATTATTACTTTGACATCAACCCTGTCATGAGAAGTTTGAGAAGATTGCTCGTGCCTACTTTGAGCTGCAAAGGCTAGGTTGGATTTGAGAGCCCGGTTGGGACCCAATGGATGCAGTGGACGGAGGAACCCCATATAGTGTTGTATATCTGCTGGTCTTTGTCAGTTCATTCCTATGTTACCACCCTGTGTTTCTCACCCATTTTATTTCCAGTGTCTTCTAATGTCTCGCCGTGGTATGTTTTCTGGTTTTTGTTCCTGGCTTTATGTTTCTACTTAGCTCTCATGATTACTGGTTTGAACTTTGCTTTTGATTTGTATTTTACTCTTGTTTGTACTTAGTGTTAGTTTTTGTTTGCTACTTTTTTGTTTGCTACTAATGGACCTTTTTGCTACGTTGGAGGTCCAGCCAACTCCAGCACCTGTTTCTCCGTCGGTGGTCTTGCCGACATCCACCAGTGGTTCCCAGCGTCCTGCTCATCCTCCTCAGTTGGCGGCATGGCCAACTCCTGTTCCTGTTCCTATTATATCAAACTGATAGGTTTGTGGCTGTTAAGTGGGGATGAATCAGTTTGTTTCAAAGCAAAGAGTGTACCTAAGATGACCTTGTTGTGGAATGTAACTTTGCTGAGCTGTGTCCACTACAATGGCATGAGCTCAAATATCCTGCACAGAGATGTGAGAGTCATGGTGTGTGTGTAAAGAGGGGAGTTCATACAGTCATTTAATGGATTTCTAAACTCAGTAATGCAAAAGCATGATCCATTGTAGTTGTTGAATGCATCAAAACATTTCCACCAGCAGCAGAGTTAAAATAAGAAACTAGATCTTTACAGTAATTAAATGAACATGTGCCTTTGTTCCACAGCTTAAAAAGCAGAAAAGAGAAATACAGCAAGTAAATATAATGGAAATTCCCTGAATTACATTTAGGTGTTTGTGATTGGTGGGGATTAAGTGGCATTGTGAATCCATTGACTAGCCTTCCTGTGGACTTTGCCTGATCGTTTCCTCTGGGTGCATTGGATCTGTAGCCACATTGCAGACACAGATCCACATTTAATACAGTTTTCTGGGTAACACTTTAAAATAACTATCATTAATGAATGGTGCATTTGTAGTTAATTAAACTTTAGTTAATAGTAATTTCACAGTTAACATACACAATAGAGGTGTAATAGACTGGAATGTTTGTAAGTGTCATGAAATGGAATGTTGGGACATGTCATGAAATGGAATGGAATGAGCAGAACTGTCATGAAATGAAATGTGTCGTGGAATGGAATGTCGGAACATGTCATGGAAAGGAATGTTGTTGTACTTGTCAGAATGGAATGGTGGGACATGTCATGGAATGGAATGTTGAGATGTGTCAATGAATGGAATTTTCAGAAGTCTCATGGAATGGAATATTGGGACATGTCATAGCATGGATTGTTGGAATGTGTCGTGGACTGGAACGTTTGGACGTCTCATGGAATGGAATGTTGGGAAGTTTAATTGAATGGAATGCTCAGAATTTTTATAGAATGAACCGTTGGGAAATGTAACGGAATGCAGTGTTGGAACGTGTCTTAGAATGGAGTGTTTGCATGTGTCATGGAATGCAATGTTGGGAAGTTTCATGGGTTGGAATGTTTTGAAGAGTAAATGAATGGAATGCTTGGAAGTATCATGGAATGGAATGATTGGAAGTGTAAGTGAATGGAATGATTGGACATGTCATAGAATGGAATGTTTGAAGGTCTCAGAATGGAATGTTTGAAGGTCTCAGAATGGAATGGTTGGATGTGTCACAGAATGGCATTTTTGGGACATGTCATAAAATGGAATGTTGGGATGTGTCATGGAATGGATTGTTCTTAAGTGTCATGGAATATAATGTTATCCAGCTATAGAGACATAAACCGTTTTTTGTACCAGGCTGTAAACATGTTTATTTCTGCTATGAATAATTGATTTAGCACACTGAAAGGTACAGATGATCATAATGAAAACTTATTTTTGACACATTTGGCAAAAACCCGAAACATACATGGATACATATATACAAAAAATGTACGCTTCACCACCAATAAACACACACAAAATAAAATGTGCATGTTGCGTTAGTGCAGGGGTCGCCAACCCGTCAATAGCGATCGACCTGTCGATCTTTGGGACTTTCCCTGTAGATTCCGAAAATATTAGGAAAAATAAATACACAATCACCTAATGCCTGATTAATGTTCGCAAACGTTTTGTGAGCGCCTTCCTCTCTCTTGAATCAGCTGCAGCACTGTCATAGTAGTGTGACAGTGACCAATATGATTAGAAAAAAGTACAATTATTTTGACCAATGAGAGAAGAGAAGCCGTCTCCCACAATGATGCAAGGGCTCTTCGTTAAACCTGCTGACATCAAAGCAGCACTCAGCAGTGTCCCGCTCGGCCCTGCAACAGTGACAAGAAGGGTCGAACCACTGTCGGAGGACGTGGATCGACAGGTGTTAAGGGACTTGTCACTTTGTGAATATTTCTCACTGCAATTGGATGAATCTCTGGATGTAACCGACACATGTCAACTTGTCGTGTTTGTCAGAATGGCTTTCCAGGATTCTACAACGAAGGAGGACTTTCTCACTCTTTTGCACTTAAAGGACAGAACAAGAGGTGAGGATATTTTCAACAAGTTCAAAGAATATGTCCTTGAAAATGACGTTCCCATTCACAAACTGGTAGCGATCACTACTGATGGGGCGATGCACGGTGTGCGCTTGGGTTTTATTGCACTGTGCCGCAATGATCCTGCTTTCCCAGACTTTATGAGTTATCACTGCGTAATTCATCAGCAGGCCTTGGTGGGGAAAGTCATGGACTTCTCTCACATCATGACATTGGTGGTCAAATTGATCAACCCGATTCGAGCTAAAGCTCTTCAACACCGCTTATTAAAGTCGTTAATGGATGAGCTTGATGCCGCTTATGGAGACCTAATTCTCCATGCTGATGTTGCTGGCTGAGTCATGGCAAAGTGCTACAGCGATTTGTTGACTTGCTGCCTGAGATAAAGACTTTTCTGTCAATGAGGAATGAGGAGCACAAAGAATTGTCCGATGATGCGTGGCTACTTGACCTGGGATTTTTGACGGATTTAACAGCAAAACTCAGTGCACTCAACACTGACATCCAGGGAAAAAACAGACACCTATCCCACATGATAAGCGCTATGAACGCGTTCAAGGCCAAGCTCTGTGTTTGGACTGCACATCTGAACACCAGGAAGCTAACACATTTTCCTAACCTGGACAAAATGGCACAAGCGATCAAAGACAAGGATTTCCACCCGGAGCAGTACTGCACTCACCTGGACAAAGTGGCAGCGGAGTTCAGTCGGCGTTTTGGTGAGTTAGATGTCATGGAGGACATTGCTGCATTTGTCTCAAACCCATTCCAGCCCACTGATATAGAGCAGGTGGCAGCCAAATTTCACCAAGTGTTTGCTTTGCAAAGTGGTGTTGACATGGAGATCATTGATTTGCAAAATGACATAGAACTGAAAGGCAGATCAAGGGACAGTGACTTTTGGGGACTTGTAAGCAGAGAGAAGTTTCCCCTCCTCACTACATGCGCACTGAAAGTGAGTGCCCACTTTGGATCCACTTACCTCTGTGAAATGGCATTTCCACAGTTGAAAATAATCAAATCCAAGTATAGGAGCAATGTAAATATGTAGATTTATTCTTTGTGTTGGTATGAATCTGTTTATTACAAAATGTGTAGATTTCTTCCCTAATGTGAACAAAAGTATGAACAACAGTAAATAGTAACTTAAATGAAGCATGTCCATAAGCTTCACAGTTAACTCTTTTCAATGGCACTTCATATGATTTGCTGATTACAAAATGTGTTGATTTTTTTTCTATGAACATAATTCTGTAATGTAAATATAGGCCACATGCCTTTATTCTTTGTGCTATGAATTCAATGCAACTTAAAAGTGATGGTGTGATGTTCACTTCTTAAAGCAAACGCCAAGACCTGATTAATATGCCAGAGTTTACCTAAATAAAAGGCTTTGATTTGAAAGTATTTGGGCTTTTTTCTCGCGATGCTTCAATAGGTAGATCTTTCCTTTGTTCAGGACCGAGGTCAGGGAACTTCAGCTCAAAAAGGTTGGTGACCACTGCATTAGTGCATTAAAAGTGAATAAACTGCACCTCTTCAACATAATAATATATTTCTCTGACCCAGGATGCATTGCAGGAGAACGTCCAGAGAAAACACTTCATGACAACAGTAGATGGCAGCAACATGTTTGGAAAAGCAACCCGGGTCTCACTCCAACAGATGGTCGTCTTTTAGGTCTTTAAATGGTGTTGATCCCCTCAGTCCACAGCAGTTACATCATAATTTTGACTCTACTTAATGTCAAAAGTGTTGTCATCACTGTCTAAATGAATGGCTTTACCCTGACTGAGAATTACAGTCTCCGACTCCTGTTATGAAACAGAGCCGATCCATAAAAAAGCTTCTGCATTTTCAGTGCAGCGATGAATTAACTTTTACTGTTTGAAGTTTTGTTATGCTTGGCTTTGGTGGAGTTTTTTGTCACCTTTGTCCCATGCTCAGGATAGCAGTATCATAATAAACCTTTTATAACCGAAGGACTCTTCTCATAGCAACCGTAAACCTGGAGAGCTAAACTACATCCCAGCCTAGCCTGAACCTGGTTCACCTTGTGGATGTTTGTTCAGAAAATAAATATTAATTTAGTCCACTCTAGTAGAGGATTGTTCAAGTAGACTTTTATTATTGTTTTGTATTGACATGGACATTTATTTTGCAAGAGTTGCATCAAGGCAATAAGGCTAAACTTTGACCTGAGTTGATATTAAGGTGCAAGACTGGGAGCTGCTTCTTTGAATATTATCTTTTATATCAGCAAGTTTTGAGCAGCTGCTATGCTGACAAATGTGAATAAGGTGATGTGCCCATTTTTAAGTGAGATATAGACAACCACCCTCACTGTTTCTGAAATCACAGTGTAACTGTTGGTTTTTCTCTGCACAATGTCTCAATAAACTCTTCAGTTCTATTGTAATGCGGACCGCGAGCAAAAAAAAACACATTTGGATTTTTATCGTTGTTTACTGCTTTTGTTGTTGTGGCTGCTGCGTTGCATTTGAATGGCTTTTGTTCAGCCTTGCTGCAACTACTCTACATTTCCCACAGGGGACGATAAAGATCCAATAGCGTGAATTGAAACACTGAAGGTGAAATATGTAAGAATTTGCCACCTGTCGCATTCATACTCCAAACAAATAGGGGGAAGCATATCACCATACTGTAGTAACTGTTAAGGGCTGTCAACTGTAGCTGCCGTAAGCTAGATAGCTCAGTTAGCCATGCTAGCGCTTCTATTAGATGACTCTGCCGGGACTGGGAGCTTGGAGCACCGGAGGGGAGTGCTGGTGTTGTTTTAATATCGGAAGAAAGTATCTAGGGACTAGCTGGTTAGCATGCTAACTTCAGAAGATATCTCTGCAGTACCATAAATAGTCGTCTTTGGCATAACGTCAGAACTGTTTATTTATTTCTTTACTATCTGTTGATGATTTAATTTAATTATTGAATGTTTCAAACTGAAATTCTGACATAATGCACCTTTAAGTACGAGAAGGTAAAATTTAACAGAACCAAAAAACTACAACCTCTCGGGTGACCACAAAACACTCAACACTATCAGTAAGACAGCTAAACGCTAAAGCTATGTGTACCTAATAAAATGGCAACTGAGTGTACAGATGTGAATATATAAGATGTGACGAAGATTAAGATTTCTTCAAGGTGGGTAAATGTGGGGAAAAAACACCTCGACAGGTAATATTTTAGGTGATCTCATTTTTTAATTGACCAGATTTCCAGTTTTTAAAAAGTTGTGTTTTAATAGGTTTAATGGATTACAGGTCGATGGGACGTAAACTCGTAAGTTTTACTTCATTTTAAGACATGCTTCTGGTACACCAAGACAACCCAGAATTATATTGTTTTCGTGTTTTCAAGTAGCTTAAAATAATGTGATACTGACAAGATCTGCAGTTGATTTAACTGTGCATGCTCATTTTTGTTCCACAAAGCTGAACCAATCAGAATTAAAGCAGCAAGATTTATGCAAATGAATATGCACATGATGCATTTCCCTTGATCTACGTGCGGTGTTATAATAATTCCCGACATTGCTGATGTCCCCTTGCATCATGTACCTTTGACCACCAAACAGATGACTGCTTCATGGTCAAATCTTCGTCCCTGAGGACAGATTATACAGGCCGTCCCCTCCTGAGACATTCCTTACACGAGACACTGTTAAGTAACTCAACTTTTAGGCTCACCTTTGGCCTGTCAAAGTCCCTGGAGAGAGAGGGAGAAGAGGGAGGGGGGAAGGAGGGGGGAGGAGGAGGACAGGTTGAAGATACAATAGATAACAGCTAAGCAGGTGAGCTCCGCCTTTGGACTGGGATACTGAACAGAGAAGAGCTGGTGAGTTTGATTTATAAAAACATTATTTATATAGTTTTACCTGAGATCAAATAATCATTTAAGATATATAGCAAAAAAATTGTGTATAAAGACCCATTTCAGATTGCTAAAACTATCTAACATTACGTAGAGCGGTGGCTCCTGGGGGTCAGAACACCCACAACAGGTGCCAAGATAAATCTGAAGGGGTGTTTTTCTGACTTTCTGCTAATCTTTGCTAGTTTATTAGTGAATGTTTCATTATCTTACCTCTTTAGGCCTTTGAAAATAAAGCAAAAGCTCACTTTTTGGTTGAACTGGTGTTGTTAAGGGGTTACACTTAGACGTTGCTTCGTTTTAAGAGGTTCACACAAGCCAATCAGGTTGAGAGCCACTAACTACAGTAGAAAAAGGTTCCTCTATATTAACATAGATTCAACTGTTGAGGGTGAGCTGTGTTGATTTTGCAGAATAAACTTTTATGAAGGCAATAAAGTTAGCTTGCAGTGCATTTACATTATCTCAGTTTATACAATTATTTCCGATAATTCTGGTACTGATTGTGATGCTGGATGTATTTATTCCTGCGTCGTGTTTTTCAAATTACAAATTAACACACAAACACTGAGGCAACACAGAAGGAGCTGTAGGACTTTAACAGAACTTTTAGTAACTATTAACTTCTGTATGTCTGTCGGTTGGCGTGTACATCAGCTCATACACACCTGTCCACATTCCAACACACACATCCTTTATGCTCATACGGAAGTCTAATAAGATTATTACATGGCATTCATAGTCCAGGCTGTCTTTTAAAGGACTCTCACAGTCAGCTGTTTCTGCTATTACCCTTAACTGCCACTGCTGCACTGACATGAAAGATTAACTTTTCATCTGAAGCTACAGGTGTACGGGTGTTTAAAGGGATGGGTTGCATTAAAATACATTTTGTGATTGATATAAACTAATTTGGTCATATTTGCCGCTAATTGTTTATAAACTGACCGCAGAGGTCAACTTATGTTCACTTCAATTAAAAATTCCAAGAGCCACATATAATTTGTGTATTCACCCTCTCCTCCATGTTAGGACATGGCTACATTCAGGCCGAGGGTGATTTCTCTAACCAAGAGAATGGGTCGTACATTTGGCTTCTACTTAAGGGTGGAGCATAGTGAGGAGGGTCACCTGATCCGCTGCCTGGAAATGGGAGGTCCAGCTGAACGGGGTGGCATGAAAGATGGAGACCGCATCCTGCGGGTCAATGGAACATTTGTTGATGGGCTGCCCTATTCAGAGGTAGGCTAATGTGGAATTACTGCAGTGTGTTGAATCAATACTAACTCCTTGACTGATATGGAGCCCCGGGAGTGACTAAATGTACTGGAGTAAAAGGTTATCAGACAAGTCAAAAATATAACTGAATACATCAATAAATACTACAGTTAAATAACCAATTAAGTGGAGTGTAAAAAGAAATGTAACACTTAACACTTTTCCGTCTCCAAACAGTTGTTAAAAACAGTATCAAATTGCTTGTTTGTTTGTTTTTCCTTTACCACCAATCAGTTGATAGAATCAAAATAATAGATTTGGCACACATTTAATCATTCATTTGTTCAATATTTTCCCAATAATTATATAATAATAATGGGATGAGCAAAACTATTTTAGCAAGCAACAACATTAGTTAACCAACACCACTTAATACTGAAGCCAAGAACAGCTGTGCTTATATTGTCCCCCCTTCCATGGAGGTTGTGTGGTGTTGACTTGTTGGCTGGTTTGTCAGCAGGATTACACAAAACTACTGAATGCATTTCCACGAAACTTGGATGAAGGACTGTTGGGCCTTGGCGGATTTATGCATTCTACTGAGTGCCATTCTAGTTTTAAATGTTTTATTACTGGAAAAAAAGCTTTGGTATCTTGAGATAAAGAGATAAACGTTATCAAGAGAAAACAAAATGTTGTTTCTTCATATTACTTGTAAAGTTTGAAGTTTATACATAGATGACATCTTGATAACTATAGCAACTGATTTCAGCTGAAAATAGCAGTGTCCAATTTGATCAATGCTTCACTTTGAATGGTACAGTTAAGTATGTATAAATTACAGTCGAACACTCATCAATGTGGGTAGTTTCTTTGATGATAATGTTTTTGGTTGTAGCCTACTGAACAGTAACAATTCCACCACTGTATGTAAGCCTATCCCTTACAATAATTAGCTATAATGTCATGGAATGCAATGATTGTATTTGTCATGGAATCGAGTGTTGGGAAGTGTTGTGGAATGGACGTTTGGAACATATCATGGAATTGAATGACTTAAAGTATAATTTTGTTGGTCTCATGGACTGGAATGTTGGAACGTGTTATATGATAGAATGTTGGTGTTATGGCTCGCGCCGTATTCGTTAGTGTGTGTGTTTTTGTTTTGTGTTTTCTGTACAGAGTGAGAGCTCCTGTCTCCTCAGAAGATCGTGTGGCTCCCGCACCTCATTGGTTCCGCATCCCGGCTGTGGCAGAGAGGGATTGGCTGCTCCAGGAAGCGGGGATAATAAGAGCCGGCAATGCCAGAGGACGGGGTGGATCGCTATCGCGCCGGCATCTACCCAAATTGAGAGAGCTTTGTACTGTGAACATTAGTGCTTAGAAATCATTAGAGTGTGTTTGTGAGCCCGAGTGCGAGAGTGTCTGTGAGAGTGCGTGTGCTCTGGGTAAAACCAGAGTCCAAGAGTGTTTGAGCTTAGGGAAGCAGTAGGGGTGAGCTGCCTTTTTCTTTGCTTCAGTTTTCTCCTGTTTTTGATTAGGTTAGGGAGTTAGGTTCAGTAATTGTCTTTTTGTTTCTTTCCTTTGTTATAGGGCTTAGATAGATTCGGACCCCGGAGTTTAGATCTGTGTTTTGTTTGTTGTTTTAGGCCTGAGCTCACCCTGAAGCCACGCTTCATCACTTGTATATAGAGCACCTATTCACTGTACATAAATTGCACTTATACCCTTGTTGTAAATAAATTGTTGTGTCACATAACTCGCCTTGTTTGGGTGTCGGCTATTTATGTTAGGCTCGGCTCCCTAGGTCGAGCGTAACATAAATTGGGGGCTTGTCCGGGATCTTTGTTCCCAGTTTTTGTTCACTGGTTGGTTGGCAGGTTTGTGGAGTATGGCAAAATTGAAAATGCTTTTTGAAATGGATGATTTTGCACAACATCCTACATTGGAAAAACTAGATCGGTGCACAAAGGCCGACTTGTTACTGGTGGCAGGGCTATTTGATATCTCTGTCCTGCTAAACGCACGTAAGGCGGAGATAAAAAAATGTCTCGCGGAGAAACTGATAGAGAGGGAGGTAATTGTTACCAAGCCTGAGATGGGCAGTGCGGTGGAAAGCTCAGACGAGGAGGTGGGAGCGGAGGCTGCCACCGCCACGCAGGCTTCCAGAGGCCAGGGGAAGGTAGGGGCGGAGGCCCCTGCTCTCGCTTCGGCCTCCGGCACTGACCCGCTGGCGTTGCTACAAGCGGGGGTAGATACGGAGGATCTTAAACTGGCTCTCCGCATGAGAGAGGTGGAGCTCCAAACAAAAACCAAGCTGCCTCCACCCCCGTGAGTATGCGGATCCCCTCTACATCTCCAGAGCATTTTGATGTAAGTAGACACATTGCCTTAGTCCCACCATTCAGAGAGAGTGAGGTTGATTCGTACTTTAAAGCTTTTGAACGCATTGCAGCAACGCTAAAATGGCCAAAGGAGGTGTGGAGTCTGTTGCTGCAATGTAAACTGGTGGGAAAAGCCCAAGAAGTGTGTGCAAGTTTATCCATTGATGAAAGTTTGGATTATTCCATAGTAAAGGCCACCGTGTTACGTGCCTATGAATTGGTTCCAGAGGCATATCGCCAAAAGTTCCGTAGCTGTGAGAAATCTGCCAACCAAACATATGTGGAGTTTGCGAGAGAAAAATCGGTGCTATTGGATAAATGGTGCGCCGCCAGCGAGGTAAAAACTTTCGCTGATCTCCGCGAACTGTTTCTGTTGGAGGAATTTAAAACTAGCTTACCGGAAAAAATCGTACTATACTTAAATGAGCAGAAAGTTGAGTCGTTGTCTAAAGCTGCCGTGCTGGCAGATGAGTTTGTGTTGCTTTTTCCTCTGCGCGTCGTGAACATGGTCTAGGTAATCCTGTGGTGAGAAATCCTAAAATCCACTCGCCGCGTCCTCCCGCCGCTTCCTCCGATAGTCGGGAGTGTTTTTACTGCCATGAGACAGGGCACCGTATCGCCGCCTGTCCAGCGCTGCAGCGCAAAGAGCACAACCAGAGCTCCCGAAGGCCGAAAAGTGTAGGTTTTGTCCAGTCTGCTCCTGTGCCGCCTCCTGTCGCTCCCCCTGAAAAAGTAACTGAGGAAGTTAATGAGGGTTACAAACCTTTCATCTTACAAGGTTCAGTCTCTTTGACGGGAGAAGATGTGGATCAGGTACCGATCACGATTCTGCGTGATACGGGAGCCAATCAGTCCCTGATGTTGCAGAGTGTTTTGCCTTTCTCCGACAGTTCATTTTGTGGTTCTGATGCCCTTGTGTGGGGTGTGAAAATGAGTACACTGCGAGCTCCGCTGCACACTGTATTTCTGCGTTCCTCACTTGTTTCGGGTCCTGTGAAAATTGGCATACGTGCGCGTTTGCCCGTGTCAGGTGTGACTCTCAACCTCGGGAATGATCTGGCAGGAAAAAGAGTTTTTCCCACACCTGAGGTTGTTGAGAATCCTGCGCTTGAGTTAAGTCCGACTGTATCCGCTGCTGTTAGTCCTGTGTTTCCTGCCTGTGTTGTGACGCGCGCCCAGTCACGCAAATTTGAAGACATGTTGAGCCTGGCAGATTCATTTTTGTCCGCACCGGAGGAGTCTATGAAGGCAGAGTGTTGTGATGCTAAGTCTGAATCCCCTGTGAGGGATAGTTTGCTGCCTGCCACAGCGGAGATGAATGTTGTGGTCGATAAAAGTGCATTTCGTAAAGCTCAGCAGAGTGATCCGACTCTGGCTGCGTGCCGTGCCGCGGCACTTAAAACCGACTCTGACTCCCATGCGTACAGTGTTGTGGATGGCATCCTGATGCCTAAATGGTACCCCTCTGCCGCTGGTGACTTAGGGTGGAACTCCGTCCAGCAGGTAGTGGTGCCCCGGAGTTCTGGCCATTTGGGAGTTAGGAAAACTTACCACCGCATCCTGCGATATTTCTTTTGGCCAGGGTTGAAGGCTGATGTGCGCCGTTTCTGCGGCTCCTGTCATGTGTGTCAGCTTAGTGGAAAACCGAACCAGGTTATTCCTCCCGCTCCGTTGCATCCCATTCCGGTGCTCGGAGAACCTTTTGAGCACATTATTTTAGATTGTGTGGGTCCACTTCCTAAGACGAAGTCTGGCCATCAGTATTTGCTAACGTTAATGTGCACAGCCACTCGTTATCCTGAGGCCATCCCGCTGCGCACGTTGAAAGCGAAAGCAGTGGTCAAAGTCCTCGTTAATTTCTTTTCTACTTTTGGTTTACCCAGATACATCCAGACCGATCAGGGAACAAATTTCATGTCAAAACTTTTCACCCAGGTAATAGCGTCACTGTCCATCAAGCACAGAAAGGCCAGCGCGTACCACCCTCAGTCCCAGGGCGCGCTGGAGCGTTTTCATCAGACGTTAAAATCCATGTTGAAAAAATACTGGGTCATGGAATGGCCTGTTGGGAAGTGTCACAGAATGGAATGCTGGGACATGTCATGGAATGGAGTGTTTAGGGGTCTCGTAGCATGGAATGGTGAGTCTGTCATAGAATGGAATGTTGGAACATGTTATGGAATGGAATGCCGGGAAGTGTCACATAATGGAATGTTGGAACCTATCATTGAATGGAATGTTTGCATGTGTCATGGAATGGCATGTTGATAAGTGTAATGGAATGGAATTTTGAGATGTGTCATGGATTGTATTGTTGTTTAGTGTCATGACATAGAATGTCTGGAGTTCTCATAGAATGGAATGGTGAGACCTGTCATAGTATGGAATGCTGGGACGTGTCAAGGAATGGAATGTTTTGAAGTCTAATGGAATGGAATGTTGAGAATGGGTAAACTTTGGATTTCTCTGGGTTTGAAAATGTTGTAGTATACAACTCAACAAAAATATATAACAAAGGTCTAGCCATATTTAGACATTTTAATAAAGAATTCTGATGTATCATATGTTTAAGTTTGCATCCTAGTATACCATTATACTACAGACAATATAATCTGCAAGGAAAACCTAGCGAACAGATTTCGTGAGATATATGCACACCGCAACAATGCACTTAAATAAACCACAGATACAGATTTTTTGTAAACAAATATTCTGTCTAGTGAGCCTTGTTTAAGGAAAAATGGAATTTATTGCACTCATTAAAACACAACCTATTGTATTTTTTGTCAGAAGCCAGAGGTGGCCTGTGCCTGGCATTGTTTATCTTTATATTTACTCAGCACCAATTACAAGCTTTTACATTGATGTACACACATTATTAGCAAACAATACAATATTAGCAAATATAGTATTCTACTTGTAATCTACAAGCCAGAGAGTGTAACCAAACATGATATATAAGAGGGAGGAGGCTAAGCCATGACATCATCATCAAGAATTGCAGGTAGTCCAGGAACACTTTTATCACAAACTGTGATTCTGGCTGCTTTATAGATTACAAAACAACAATCCATCAAAGAAGAACAGAATGGAAATAAAGCACTGCGCAAAAACTGTATATTCTGCACATGACGTAGGAGTAGGAGTCATGCTTTGCGGGGTCGAGGTGAAGTCTGAACAAGTGAGTCTTGAGTCTTTTGCGGAAGATGGCGAGTGATTCTGCTGTCCTGACATTGGTCAGGAGTTTGTTCCACCACTGGGGCGCCAGAGCAGAGAAGAGTCGCGACTTCGCTGAGCGGGTTTTGTTTGCTCTTAGTGGTGGCGGTACCAGCCGGCCAGCTGATGTAGTAGAGCGAAGTGCTCGCGCTGGGGCATGTGGTCTGACCAGTGTTTGGAGGTAGATGGGTGCAGTTCTGTTGACGGCCTTGAAGGCCAGCACCATAGTCTTGAATCTGACGCGGGCCGCAATAAGAAGCCAGTGGAGGTCACGGAGGCGGGGGTCACATGGGAGAATTTGGGTAGATTGAAAACAAGGCGCACTGCAGCGTTCTAGATACGTTGCAACGGTTTAGTCACAGAGGCTGGGAGTCCAGCCAAGAGTGAGTTGCAGTAGTCCAGGTGGGAGATGACCAGCGATTGGACCAGGAGCTGCGTCGCATCCTTTGTGAGGAAAGACCGGATCCTCTGGATGTTGTAGAGGGCAAATTTGCAGGATTGGGCCACCACGGTGATGTTGGGGGTGCAGGATAGTCCGTCGTCGAGGATTACACCCAGGTTCCACGCAGTTGATGAAGGCGATACCGTGACGTCCTCGACAGTGACTGACAGGTCCATGTGAGGGCAGTCTTTCCCCGGGATGAAGAGGAGTTCAGTTTTGCTAAGGTTGAGCTTGAGATGATGCGCAGTTGTCTGCCAGACATTCCGAGATGCGCATGGCAACGTGGGTATTGGAGGATGGGGGAAAGGAGAGGAACAGTTTGGTGTCGTCTGCATAACAGTGGTAAGAGAATCCATGTGATGTGATTGCAACTACAGTTTATCAACAAATGTAAAAGCAAGCAATCACGAAACAAATATAAGATAATACTACTATCCATGTAACCCATGTCTGTTAGCTTCAAATACATTGATCTAGAAAGTTTACAGTGCATTTGAGAGAATGTGGTTGTTCCTATCAAATAGTTGTCTGAGAGAAAGAAAAAAATAGATATCAAAATACTACATGACAAAGGTAATAATCTTTGGTGTAGCCTTGGTTTATTTGCATTTGATTGTTACTGTGTGAGGGTAGTTTGTGTTCGCTGCAGGCAACCCAATCACTAAAACTAGACATTTCTTAATGTTGCAACTTTACATCTGTTTAGGTTGAATTTTCTACTTATTTGTTGTCACAACGCTGCGTTTATGCTCTGTTTAAGTTTAGGCACAATAACCATCTGGTTAGGATTAGGAAAACATCATAGTTTGGCATAAAATACCTGTTTTGGTCGAAAAGATGGCAAGAAAAAACCATGACTTTCTGGCGTGTTTGGAAATCAGTGTATCTGAAGTGTTTCGCACACCATCATTCTACAATGACTCAGTAAAACAAGACGAGGACTGAAAAGCACAACCTACAGCCAGAACAGGTAAGGTAAAAGCAAAGTTAACTATGTTGATGGTCAGAGCAGGATTTAGCAAGAGGCAGGTGGTCACAACAAGCAACTAGGTCCAAACAGGCAGAAACAGGCAGGCAGAAGTTCAAAAGGGCAGCCAAGGGTCAAAAAACAAGGTAGGCAGGATAACAACACAAAAAGGCTGGCTCATTACTGCATGGATGGCATGATATCTATGTGGCTGACCACTACAGCTAAAGGGCAGGTGTATGTACTGTTCATCTGATGAGGGCTTTGGGAGCTGGTGTGCAGGTTGGTGTGGAGATCAGGGAAAGGTGGGGGCAACATTAAAGGGATGGAGTGTTCTAAAATGGCAAAAAATAAGTCAATATTGAGAGAAAAACGAGCTGTGTGCTGTATCTAAAGACATATTTTTGAATAGAGTGAACTTGAAGCAACAGAGATTGCATGACCACCAATAAATAAAATGTAACATCAGGAAAACATAGACCATATAGTCAAGAAGGTTCATATGAGGTGCTGAAATGAGTAACTGCATCTAAGTCTCAGTCTACTGTCCTCTAGCTGTTGTGAGGGTGAAATCAGAAAAGAGCCTCAGCAGCTTTTAGGTCCGTTATCTGTTCTGCGTTCCCAGCTGGTGGAATTGCCAGAGGACATGTTGTCTGACTTACTGACAGTGAACAGTTGGGATAAGAGCAGAAAGCTCCACCATAATCCACTTGCTAGCGCATCACTTTTTATCTTCATCACTGTTGATCAACAAAAATATTATAAGCCACCTCAGCACACTGCACAGGCAGGCTGTGTTAGCACCTAACCAGTGCACTGAGAGCATGTGTTAATGCTGGCCTTTATTAATACGGAGTGAGAAAACGTATTTAATTTAGAGCCACCAGTTTATTAGGTGTATTTAGTCAATGTAACTTTAAACACGAGTGACAAAATGACAACTTGTTTCAGCAAGTCCCCCAAAATGACATGTGTATGGGTGGTTGTGGCTCAGGGGTAGAGCCAGCGTCTTGTTATCGGAAGGTCTCTGGTTAAAATCTCATATTTTTAATGAGATTTAATGAGATGAACAATTACCAGGTGTGTTCATGGGGAAACAACCAAAAAGTCAAAACTGTATTTATAACATTTATAACAATATTTTCCAAACTCTAATCTTTGTGCCTAAACTTAACCATAAGCACAGCATTGTCACAACATAAAATTAAAAATAAAAATAAATTGCTACACAAAGACACGTAAACTTATTCTTATTTGTTCTGGTGATAAGCTTGGATTTAATGGGATTGTCCTTGTCCTAGTAGCTAAAACTAACCACAGGAATCCCAATTTGACCTACAAACCCTGATCGCTGTGCTCTGAAAGGGAAGCGTAAAACACCAGGTTGTATTAATAAGGAGGCACATTAAGTTGATTACAGATCTTGTGGAAAGAATGCTGGTTTTGAACCAGTCCCAGCGGTAAGAGGAGTCACATATCATCAGGGGAACAGACTTTGACATAACACCAGCACTCTTGAGTCTGTTCTCTAGTTTTACCTAGGTATCTATCACTCTACCTCTTGCCTTCTTTGCCTCTTCCATCAGCTGGGTTCTTTTTCTTTTGCAGTGTGGAGTTTCCACAGCTACTCCAGTTATTCCACTACTTGGAGATAGTGACCAGGGAAAACAAAGCCTCTTCTGTTTTGGTTGCACAATGGCAGACGTGCTAGGTGTTGACCCTTTGTGCAGTGATTTGACCTTCATTTTTCCAGGAAAAATTGAGCCTGATGGCAGGCCATATAGCATTGTAAAAGCGAGACTTTATGGGACCCAATCTATATGCGAATGGTGTCATTATTCTACAGCCATTACACTGCGCAATTGACTTCGGAATGATAAGTTAAATCAAAAAAGTTTTCTATTCCCAGCTTAAATTCAAGTTTAAAAAAGAAGAAAAAAAGCAGTGTGTAGTCTTTAGTTTTCTATCTCTATATGTATTATCTACTGTATGTGGTATCTTTGAAACAAAATACTGAAAATTAGCACAATACATTATTCTTCAGCGACAGAGGAGGTACTCCATCTTGATCGTCTTTTCACCAAAAGTACTATCTGTGATCAATTGTCCTAGGTTAATGTCGATAAACTCACAGCATTGGAGGGAGTCTGTGGGCTGTAACAAGGTCCTGGTGTTATTAATTTATATGCAGCTCCTCAATCTTTTGACTCACACAGATTTATGTCCAAGTGTTGCATCTCAGCCTCATTTGTTTTTATTTTCCTGCATAATATCATACACTTAACTATAAGTGATAAATCATTTTAAGACATACTTGTACACAAAATACACCTGGTGTAAGCTGATTTTACAGTGGCTCACCTGTGCTACAAAGAAAGAAAGAAAGAAACAACAACACTTTGACTGCTCTCAAAATGCCCTTAACTCGAGATGTCATCATTGGATTCAAATTAAATGGATGACAACCAATAAAAGGGAAAGACGAGTCGGTTAATGAGAAATAAAACAAGAAAGAAAAAAAACATTGAATAAGAAATTCACAAAGACACTTGGATATATCAGGATCAATCCACATAATCTCTGCAGAGGCAAACAGTCGCTCTCAGTGGAAGTGTCAGAGGACGAGATGAGAGAGCTAGCAGAGTTAGCCAAAAGTATGTTGTGCCAGCTGTGTGTGTTTGTGAGTGTGCACGTTTGTTTGTGTGTGTGTTTGTGCGTGCGAGCAGTCCTTGGCTGGCGAGATGTCACTACGGATTTACAGCATTTTGCCAAGGACAAGTGGGGTTTCTATGATGCCATGTTTGTCTCTTTTTAAACACACACAGACGGATCAAATGAAAGACAAGTGAGCACACAGAACATCACTTTCAGCATTTCTTGGCAGAGATGGACGGGTTGGGAGCGACACTGATCATACACACTTCTGCACACAGAGCATGAGGGGAAAGGGGGAGGATGATGCAGAGGTCTGATAGACACTGATACATCACATCAGAAACATGGAGACCAGACAGGAACGTCAGGACATGAAAATGAAAAAAGACAGAAAAGTCTGGATCAATCTTCAGTTTATTTGCTACCATTTATTTACATTTATTATATTTATTATGTGAGGACATTTTCACCACACAGTAAAATTGGGAGTGTTAAAATATTCTATCTGTACCTATATGTTCCAATTCAAATTGGAGAGCAGTGTGATTTACAACTGGACTTTGGACTTGCTACCTTATCTCAATCTGTCCATATATATAGTGTGAAAAACACCAGCAGTTGCAGACATTCTCTGCGTCTCTGGGGTACTGTACATGTCATATGACGTCGCTGGTGCTGGAAGAACAACAGATTTTGCAGCTGTGCAGCGCAGTACCCCTCAGAACATCTGCAACAACTGCAGGCATTATTCACACTATATGCAGACAGACTGAGATAGATGGGACAAATTGGCATATCTCTCCTTTAAGAAAAGTGACAGCCCTAGTGGCTCAATTGTAAAGATCTTGGTTGGAATCTATCAGTATGGTGGTAAAATAATAACAGGGTCATTAGTTATGAAAACAGCTGAAGTTGGTTAAATTTATGAAGTTTGATAAATGTAATACAGGATCATTTGTGTGGTCTAAATGCTTTGGACACTGGAATTTGGAAATAGCAATTCACTATTTGTATAATATGGTCTAAAATTAAATTTGGCGCACTGGTGTGATCAAATTTACTTCTGTTGGTGGCTTTTGTTTCTTTATTTCTTTTGTACGGCCTATAGTAGGAAGAACACATGAAAAGACTTGCATATCCATTTTTGGAATATGGATCCATCAGGGAATGGTGGTGCCGTCCTGAAAAGGGCAAAGTTAACAAGTCTGTTAATGTCAATGCTTACGATACATTTCAGAGCAATGAAAATTAAAGAACGCCACTTAATAAAAATAAATGAAGCGAGTGGTTGGTAAACAAGTCTCAGCTCTTGTTTCTTCATTGTACACTGAACAATGCAACAGCATGGCAGGCTGTACGCTTTACAAACCGAGTCTCTCAATCACCACAACCCACAAAACTAACGTGTGAAAATCCGATGTCTTTACATCAGAGATGATGAAGATAGGCATTAAAACACGAGGAACTGAGTGTGGTGCTGAGCTGAAAACAAATTTTAAAAAAAGAATGAATTGTCAAATCTTCGTATTGAACAGCCAAATCCGATTTGACTGACAAAAAAATCAGGTACAGCCCTGTAATAAATATTGGTATTTTCCCCACAAGCATAGAAGAAATGTCTTGTCACATGTCTAATGCCATAAGCATGGAAGAAAAGTTCTGCTTGAAGAAAAAACTTCTGAATTACCCATGAGCTTCAGTCATGTCTGCTGCAAGGATGTTAGCCATCTGTCGCCATGAGGAGTCAGACCTTTCATCCGGTTGTATTCCTTGACAACACGGTCTCCACCAGGTTCTTTGTCAGCGCAGATTCAACCAATTGTGAAACGACAGAGTAGAAGACAAGACAATATTCACCAAAAATTAAATAATGTTGAAGAATTAACAGTAAATACACAGGGAAAAAAAAGTGTGCAATCCCAAGGGAAGCTGTCACAACAAACATTTTAGGTGGAAGGGTGATTATATGATTTTACAAATCAACTTACACGTTTGGCATCTTGATCTTCCTTCTGCCGTTTTCTGGAAAAGCTCTAATCCTCATCTAACCCTCCTGTTGTCTTCGGGTCAAAAATGACCCTAAACTGTGTTTAACAGCAGAGAAAACCCCTTAAATGTTGTTTTTTCAACTTGAAATTGTATGACTTTTCCTAAAGTGACCCCAACATTAGAAAAAGGGAAATATTGCTTTTATTCATATTTCCATGGAAGCTGTACACCACTTGGGTACAAAGATTGTCTTCAGGTCTTTTTTGACCCGGCAGTTAAAATCACACACACACACACACACACAGACACACACACACACACACTGCTGATTGATCTCAGACAGAACTAAAACGTTGTCGTGCAGGTGTACCATCACCTCTCCACGACCCCACACACAACCTTCAAAGATCAAAGTTCAAACAGTTTGAGACAAACATCAAAGCATTGTTTCCTAACACTTGTACATTCAGAGGTTCTACATGTGCTGCAGATGACAGAACCCTCAGTTCTCTGTTCTGAAGCCACGAGTGCACGTTTCACCGCTGAACAGTCCGCAGAGCTGATTCTTTCACATCTCCAGCAAGGAGCAGCAGATTTGGAAGATGAGGAGGTATCTGAAGAAGAAGATGGGGAGGAATACAACCCAGAGCATGGTGCATCATCTTTAGATGAAGAAACATCAAAAAATGGCAAGATACGATGGTCCTCATCACCATATGATAACCAGGGCAGGTTGGCAGCACAAAATGTCATAAAGATGACTCCAGGTCCCACAAGATATGTTGTTTCCCACCAGCTATCGAAAAAAGATGACAAATTTGGAGGGCTTTAAAAAATGTGGAGACAGCTGGAAAAGCATGGATGAGATAGACCTGCATGCCTACAGAGGGTTGCTAATCTTAGCAGGAGTTTTCAGGTCATGAGGTGAGGCGGCATCTAGTCTCTAGGATGCAGAGAGTGGAAGGGCAATTTTTCTTGCCACAATGCCACTGAAAGTCTTTCACACTTTCTCAAGAATGCTATGGTTTGATAACTGTGAGTCAAGACCTGCAAGACGTGTGACAGACAAACTAGCTGCCATAAGAGAGGTCTGGGACAAGTGGGTGAAGCGGCTGCTTGTCCTCCTGTAGTGGTCGTGGTTGCCCTCTCAGATTGCCTTGTTGGTTTATGTTGTTCACATTTGACTAGTATTGGAAGTGCCTTCAGTAAATTGCATTCAAAACTACTTTCTGCGCATTTGTGATACTTTCTTGGGCTATACAAGTACTATCTCTTGAGAAAACAATATTGTTTACCACCTTTGCAGTACCTTAAGAAATAATAATAATAATAATAATAAAAATCTACTTTAGTAAAGAAAACATATATGACAGCTGTGCTGAAATAGAAAAAACAAGGTGTGCACTGAATGAATGCAGTCTTTCTGCACTGTAAAAGGGGAAAACTCTGATATTCACACAAAACTTAATGAAAGCGTAGGAAAAAAACACAAACAGGGAGTCATTCCATATGAAATCTCAAGACTAACAAAGGGTATGAATCCAAAACATACAAATACATCAGCAAATCATGTGTATGTTCTTAATAGACCATGTCTGTAATGTCACAAAGTAAATATAAAGAGTGTCAACATGTTACTGTATTCTTAAACTTAATATAATTCCAGTATGGATGTCCCAAGTTCCAGTTCCCATCACAGAGAGCCACAGATCACATGAGGACAATAACAGGGTTTTCCCTAAGCGCCGGCCAGACAGCCGGACATTATAGCATTTCCAGCCACCTACTCTCTCCCTCCTGGCGTCCTGTGTCTGTCGGAGAGACGCTGATTTTTAACGTGAAACTGCGTTATTGTGTTTTTACCGTTTTACTCAGGTCCGTTTATTTTCGAGAAGATCTCTGCGGATCAGTTTTTTAAAAAACATATTTTCCCCCAACTCGGCATCTAGAAGTCTGCAGAATCTCGCTCTGTGTGTCAGTGCTGCACACACATACACACAGAGCGGTGCAGTGAACTACGCTTGTAGTTCAACTTTTTAGTGAACATATATCTTACATATCTAACATATATTTTACATTTATTTTTGTAATTTATGGTATGATAGACCTCATTTACATAAGTAAAAAATTAATTATTATTTTCTTACAAAAGAATGCAATGCATTGACCTGAATATAGATAGTACATGAAAAAAGTGCAATACCTTGTCAGGGTTGTCGACTCCCCCCTTGTTCTTGTTATAATCAAGGATGATCTGGGGCTTTTTGCCCTCCATGGCGCTAACTGCAGTGTCCCGATGCAGAGTGCTCATGAGAAGCACATTCTTTCTCTTTTTGGGGCAGTAGGAGACAAGAGCATGCAGGGGGAAGCTCTGGTTTGTTCTTCCTCATGGTTCCCACCATGTCCAGCTTCCTCCTTAGCAGCTCCTGGCCAAGGGCATAGGACGTGAAAAAATTATTGCATGTGATGGTGTGTCCCCGAAGACCCTCTGTCACCTCGAGAACCACACGCTGGCCCTGGTTTTTCTCCGGCTGGCCATCCACAGGTTTGCCTGTGTACATCTGCATGTTCCAGGCATAGCTGATCTAGACATCGCAGACTACCCAGATTTTGATGCCGTACTTGCCAGGTCTACTTGGCATATATTACTTGAATCCACATTGACCTCTGAATGGGACCAGGCGCTCGTCCACTGTCGCATCAGTGCCGGGATTATACATGAGCTGCAGGAGACACACCCCCTTATCCCACACCACCACCAGTTTGTCTCTGGCACGGCACGCTGGTCTGGTGTCGCGATCAGCAAAACGAATTACTCTCGAGATGATGTGGAATTTCTTCAGTGGCATGGTGGCACGAAAAATTGGCCTCCCAGACTGAGTATGCCATAGGCTGGACGTAGCCTCTTTACTGGACCCAGCAAGAATCAAAAGACCCAGGTATCCCTGTAGATCTGTTTTATCCATCTTCTTCCAATTGTCACCATACACACGACGCCCCTCCTTGTTGTTCATTTCCAGCACTATCTTTTCAATTTCCTCTGGCACAAACAACTCAAATGTAGACTATCAGCACGAGAAACATCATACCTCGTCGGCCCTCGGGGGCTCCTCTCCCTCTCTGCGCCCAACATACGCTGTCGGTCACTTGGAGGAATGGAGGACCAGAGAACTTTTCCATTTTTGGATTGGAAAATATTTTCACTTTCAGCAGACTCCTCTTCATCACTTGATTCCTCCTCGTCAGTTGGAGCAAAATCTTCATCATTTTCAGTGATGTTCTCTTCCTCTGACGCTTCCTCCTCTTCTTCTGCAGGTTCCTCCACATCTCTCTCCTCCTCCACAGGGCTAAAAATGAGTTCAAGAACCTGTGATCTAGTGTGGGTCCTCTTCATTGTGCTGTCTCGATGCCCCAAGGATGCTGTAAACTCAGTTTTTTTGTTTATTGTTATCTTGTCCCCAATTGGAGGAAGGTATATCAAAGCCCAATGCAATGCCCAATGTGTGTGCCTGTGTGTGTAGGTCGGGGAGCTCAGCTCCGGCACAGAGAGCAGGAGCTGCCGTGTGATAACACATTAAACAAAACATTAAAATGTACGATATAAAAAAGCAGCAACGTCGCCGCATAAGTTATCAGTACTACAGGCTTTAATAATTTAGCCCCGGGGCCCATTTAAAACCGAGTTTCGGTAACCATACCAATCAAAAACAGGACCGAGTCTGTCAATAACAACTCCTGCAGTAACGTTACTTTATCTTAACATTACTGAGACAACACCGTCAGTTTAACTACCTACTGCCAAACACACATAGAAAGGACTGCGAAAGTACGTTACTGTTAAATTGATATGAAGCTAACTTGTTAACGCCACGTATTAATCCTTGCAGGATTGCCCATGCATGCAAACGTAACGTTAGCCCGAGATAACTAGTCACTAACGTTAGCTTATTCAGCCAACTCCCCACACATGTAGTCTTTGATATTTTACTGTAATCTATGGACATTAAAAGGAAAACAATACTGTCACTCCTCCTTAACTTCTCTTGCCGACATTGTCTAGTTTGACTTTAGCTAGTTAGCGTTAGGTTAATTGGCTTAATGTTGCTGGCACATTTAAGCTAGCCTGCAACTCAGTCACATTAGCCCTGTGTAATTCAGTATTTTAAGGCACAAAACCACCTCAACTACAATATAAATTTATTCTAAAATGCTGCTACTGCTGACATGCCAACATTTGGTTTGATAAGCGATTAAGAGAAACTTCCCTCAGTCTATTGATGAGTGCAAAATGGCACAGTGAAAATCGTGGTCCGTCTGGAAGGAGTAGGAGGTGGGCGGAGCTTTCCAAAGTACTTGCACACATACTACACTGCATACTGACACTGAAGCTGCCAAAACCTAAACTAAAATAAATGGCTTTATATGTCTATCAGGGAAACGCAAATCACTCAGAGCTTAGGCAGAGCAGCCGAAGGACAGGAGGTGAGCCCGAGACTGTTTTCCATAGTCACGCCTTACTGTGTGTTTATTGGCTTTCAATGACAGCTCCATCATTTGCATAATGAATGCAGAATAAATATGTAAGTAAAAAACTAAATAAATATGGAATTAATATACTTTAAATAAATGGGTTCCTGTGTGTGTTTATAATATGAAAACACTGTAAGCTCACCTACAGCATGGTGAGGTCATGTCCAGTTATGAAGGATGACAGCTTTCATAATGTTTGATTCATTGCTGCGTAAACATCTTCCACCTCCAACCTTCAGCAGTGATGAAGAGCCGACTTCAGTCCAAGAGATCCTTGATGGATTAAGGTTAGAGTGTAGAGCAGGTAGAACATGAAAACAACTACAGGAAGTACATGGATGTATTAAGATGAGACTGGATACAGTGTCGGGGCCTCATTCGCCCCCTTGAAAGCACTTCAGTGGTGCATGAAGCCGAAGAAGTTTGACATCTTTGGTTTAACCTGGATCTTCTGCATAGCTTTTGCATTGTGCGGCCCATAGAGCATGCACACTGAGAATTGTAACGCCCTCTGCTAACTTAACCAGAGATACAATGATTTAATAATTAATTATTATTATTTCAATGGGGCTGTATCCACTCATTTGACTGCTACGTGATATTGGAGCTGTAGTCCAGTGCTCTTCCTGGGGTCTTGATTTAGTAGCATTTGTTAAGGAAAGCCTAACAGCTAAATTCCACCAGATCCGCGTTCAGTCCGGCTCCGCCACGGCAGCAGAGCTGATAGGTTTCACTCTAGTCTATGTGTTAACTTCCACTATCTCCGCTGGTTCTATTTCTGCTGGATGCCAGAGCACGACGCAGCAATTCAGCCGAATTCAGCACAGAGCAGACAGGAAGTCACACACCGAAACAACAACATAACATCTGGTTAATTTTCATAATAAAACACTCCAAGCAACTCTTCTAATCCTTTGTTGTTGTGTTTATAACACATACATATAACTGCAATCGTGTGTGATTATGTAATTATCGCGGGAAATCCTCGGCCTCGCAACTCCAGCTGTCCTTGTGCCGGACTCAAAACGCAGCAGTGGGGGTTGTCGGACGACGGATGATAGAGCAAAACCTTACCGGAGCCGGATCGCAACACACATGCATCCAGTGGAATCTTAGAGTGAATCTTGCTGTGTTTCTGCCTCGGCCTTTTGAAGTTTTAGGTGGTCATTGTTATCGGTGGTGTTGCTTTTGCTCGCGACATAAGTAACATAAGTGCTTTTGGCACATCTACTCTTTCAGAATTCAGAGTTTATGAATGTGTAAAATCTGTTGATTCAAAAAATGGAACTACTGGACACAAGATGCGTCGTACTTCACTGAGCAATCCACATCACGCTTGTGTAAGGTCAGCTTACAATGACTTAAGTTCATGGTTAAAACATTCCACCTTCAGCAGATGTGAAAACACCCTTCAAGTCATTTTTACAGACTTAAAGGTGCAATATATAAGAATTTTTGTTAAAAACTTTTTAAAAAAATCAACTAAAATTGTCAACAGCATGTGAAGAAATAAGAATTTTGAGGTTATGTCAAGCTCATCAATGTAATGTGTTGCAGAGATATCTACTGAATACTGAATATCTGTTCTCTTTCATAATGCTACTCCAAGCTCTCAGTCCAGTGGATAGCTAGCTGCATGGCTAACTGAGCTAACTAGCTAACAGCAGCTACAATTAGTATCAGTTAGCGTTTATTCTGGTGATATGCTATTTGTTGGGAGTATGAATTTGAGTGGTGGCTACTTCTTACATACTGCCCCTTTAAACATAAAGTAACTATAAGCCAAACACATGTTGAGTAGTTTTATGAAAACATAATGCCACTGCACTATATCTCTTGATAAAGTTGTTAAGAAACCATGACTTAATCGTTGGCCGTATTATTATTGAATTGTCTAAAGTGTCTCATCTCATCAGGATAATGTCGATCGATGTTCAACAATGTGTGTTCAGTTTACAGTTTGCCTGTGTGTACTTCTGTGTACTCTGCACAGTCATTATTATATTTAATGAGCCGTAGCAATCAATATTGAAGTGTAAGGCTAAACACACACACACACACACGCATAAACAGAATACATGTCGCTCCCAAACACATTCACACACAACTTCATGCTCATAATTTCACAGATCATACCACCGTTGTACAGATACTTCTCAGTCAGGGTAGGTCGAAGAAGAAGACAACATTTATTCTTGGGTCCACAGAGAGAACCTGCAGGGCCACCTGGTGTGATCAGTGCCTTTTCGTGAAATATTAAGAATAAGCTGCAGAGGCATTAAAGTTGCAAGCTCTGGCATTTCTTTTTGAAACTACAGGATCAGTCCGAGGGTTCATATAGTCTGATATCCCAGGGGAAGAGGAAGGAAGCAAAGCAGCAGTGGGCATGGCAGAGGAAGTCATCAATCAGATCAGAGCATGTTGGACTGCTGAATCTTAAGTGGCCACAGCACAAAAATAGAAATCATCATCAGATATGAAAGACAGGTTGGTTCTGATACATGCATTTAATAAACTGTGGTACGTAAAACTAAGTATGTTTATGCCAAACTGATATAAGAAAACAATTACACATATACACAGACTCATTATTTCCATTCAAACATTGATAGCAGTTAATATGTACAATTGAATAATCAAAGGCCCAGTTTGTGTTTTGAGAGTTGATTGTTGAGTCTCATTTCCTACTTGTCAAATACTGACGCTTTGGGTTCTTGGCTGGTCTGACCTACCAACCAACCCAAATAAATAAAGTTCAATGCAGCAGAAGCATGAATGTGCGCATTCAATTTAACAGCAATCTATACATGCAGGTGTCATATTTCTTCTATACAATTGAGATTTTGTCCCATTGGTGGTGCAATAGCAAGTGGCATAGCATTTCAGGACTTTTGGGGGGAATCTTGAATTTCTAAAAGAAAAGTAGTTTTTAAGAAACATTAGATTCAAAAGAGTTGATCACAGGGTGAATGTATTATACAGTATATTGTGTGATATGCAGTATGTACCATACTGTATACATGCACACGCAGATGCATGCAGACGTAGCGCCAGTAGCTCCTTCAAACTTCGCTCCATTTTTCTTAAGCACTGGAATAGGAAGTGCAGGTTTTGGGTTAAGAGCAGCAGACTTTGAAATGATCACTGCCTACAACATCTTTAGACCATTGAACCTGACCAGTCGGACCACCCCAGGGAGGAGAGGGGAGAGATCCAGGATGGGAGTCATGCCTATCCAGGTTGGACAGAAGGCTGCTGCTGGCTAATGTCCAGTCGAAGGAGAATAAAATGGACAAAAAGGGACTCAGAGACTCTTCTGTCCACAATCCCCACCACAGCATCCCGGATCAAGCTTTTGCGCTTGACGGGTGGACCGTATTCTGAGACAGAGAGGAGGGCTCCAGCAGGACATGGCGAGGTGGACTCTGTGTTTACATCATTGATGCTTGGTGTTCAAACACAATTAAAGTTGATGGACAGTGTTTACCTGGTGTCCAACTTTTAATGTGAAGGTGCCGACCATATTATCATCACCGTCTTGTTTGTGCACCGTGCTGTTTACGTTAACCCTGATGCAAGTTTTAAAAAAAGCAAATTATTGGATGGATGAATGTGTTGATGTATGTTTATAGACTACATAACTGTTCTATATCTGTGTAGCATGACATTATGCGACCCTGTGCTGTATAATGACAAACAAGTCACTTTATTAGCTTGTTAGCTTGAATTGTGACCTCAAAGAGGCACCATTAGGAACCACCCTCTGGTGGCCCAACATTGTCCAAAATAATAAAACATTAACCAAAACATTAACATGAAGCATACACATAATGACTACTTAGTTGCTTCATTTCGGAACCCCGATGCTGAAAGGAATTCATTGTCCTATAGTGTCACTCAGAGGCATCCATATGATAATTCAAATACCACATCCAGACTCTATGTGTTGATTTTCATGTGAATGCTTATGTATCAGTCAAATCAACACAACCAAACCAGTGAACAAAGCATACTGTGGTTCTCTGTTTTGCATGTCATGCTTTGAAGGATGGTGTTTGCTGTAAGCTGCTATTGAGCAATTCATCATGAGCAGCCATATGCAACAGAAAAAAAAGAATAAATATGCACCATGTTTTATTTTTCAGTGGCAAAACCTTACAAAATGTGACTTTTAACAAAGTGATGACCGACTGTAATACCTCTGTGGAAATTGTTTATCTTAATTAAAAGCCATTTGCTTTTAAAGTGGCAATGTCTAAATATTTGTCTGTGTTACTGTAAAATCCATTAGGGAGGAAAATAAATAGTTTGACCTCATTCTTGACCCTGGGAACATACGTTTCACATTATAAGTGAAATTTTTTCTGCAGCTTTTAACCCCATTTATCATCATTTATCTCTGTCAACTTAAAGTGAAACTCTCGCCAAAATGCAACCTAGGCTTTTTTTGTGAAGGAATCCGAGTCAAACCTTCGTGTAAAAGCATAATTACGACGAAAAAGCCACTTTTAAGATTTACCATACTTTTGTTTTCGGGTCAAAATCATTTTCAATTGCGTGCCAGGGGCAACATTACAGTAGCATCAAAATCGCTATTTTTAAAACACTAAGAAGACTCGACACAACATGAAACTTTGCTCGTAGTATCACCAGGGTCGCTACACATGAACACGAGCATTGAGAACATTGTTTGTGTACACCGAGTTTACTAAAAAGAAGGTTTTTGAACAACTCATGGTAGCAGTAGCTTGCTCCGCTCGCTGCCGTCCTGCCAGTCGTGAACAGTCGATCCCCAAGTGTGACACTTTACACGAAGGTTTGACTCGGGTTCCTTCACAAAAAAAGCCTAGGTTGCATTTTGGCCAGAGTTTCACTTTAACTAAGCTCATTGCCAAACTGCTTAAATACTACTCAGTGTTTTGAGTCTGTCTGCAGCTTGTCTACTGAGTCTACAGCCATGGTGACTCTCGTGGTGGTCTGTGAGGCTTAGGCCAAATCAGAGGATCACCATACCTATCTATAAATCCTCCTGAAGGGAACATAAAGCTCCCAATTTTATAGCAATCCCTCCAATAGTTGTTGAGACATTTCACTCAAAATTAAAAACCCTCGACTTCAGTGGCTTTGGAGGAAACATCAGGGGGACATTGAGACAGTACGTTTCATCCTCTGGGGATCATGACTGTTTATACAATTTCATGGCAATCCAACTTATAGTTATTGAAGATATTTAAGCTTGGACAAAACCAGACCAAAGGACAGATCAACAGCACTATCGTTACAGTGATACTGTTAGCATGGATAAAACTAAACAAAAGTGCAAAGTGGTTTTCTTCTGCTTTTTCAAAAATTCCCCTTAAAAAGTGACAGTCAGAGGAAAAAGAAAAAGAAAAGAGGGACAACAGACTAGACAGAGAAGAGCAGCAAGAATAAAAAGATGAAATTAATTAGTGCTTCAGCAGCGAGGCAACTGGAAACCATTGAATCTAATTGATGCTCATTTATTTACCAAACAGCTGAGGGGAGGAGATGACTATAATTACTATGGCTCCCTCCCCTCCCTGCTTTCTCTCCTTCTCATATCTTTTTTTATACTATCAGTCCCTTTTCAGCTCTGTTTGTTGTTTTTCACCCCCCTCTGAAGATGTCTCTTCATCTCCTCCTTTCAGTTTCTCCCGTTCTTCACATCTTTAGGGGGACTGATCAGCAGAAGACAGCACAGCTCAGCGTGAGCTCAACTCAATTCTGCGGTAATTATTCATTATCGCAGTGTTCAAACACAGACTTGTCTCTTTGACATGCACTTCGGAATTTAGTTTAGATGAAGCAAAGTTCATTTTTGGCGCAGTTCTGCAATTAATCCACTCTTGGGCTGTGCTTCTTCTTTTTACAAGGACTTTGGAAAAGACTTACTGACTTCATTCTGCTGGTATCAACGTGCCTGCGAACTCATATCATGTAAAACAGAAGATTGAAGCTGTCCAGACATCATATCAAGCTGCTCAAACAATAGGATGCATGTACTGTTCCAGTCCTCATAAGACCAAGTGCACATTTTCAAATAGTGATTTGTGTCAAGAATTCAAGTGTAAAAATGGAACCAACAGCTGAAGGAGAATCAGAGAGGAAGCAGTTTGAGATGTTTTTGACATCTGCAACCTGTTGACCATGTTGTTTTGGTCTGTATGGATTGCAGAGAAAGTTGTCTGATTCACTAAAAGCAACTGTGTTGTAATTCTAGCAACAGTCGCTTGCATATTGGCCTGTAGCAGTGTTTTAATGACATGACACCTTTTCCAATTATCCTCAGACATGTTTTGCTCCCGGTTAATGAGTCACCGATGTGTTACGGCCGATTGACCAAAGGAGTTTAAAATAAAAAATGAAAAAAAATGATAAAAAAACTTCACAGGTCACTGAAGCTCATCAAGGCATGATGTTTAGCCTCAGTGCAGAGTAGGTTGAAACACTGCATGTTAAGTTTCCTTTGCTGACAAATAGGGTACATTCGTTCTGCTTTAAGCTGTACACAGTCAGTGACGACTGATCAAACCTAATGTTACAGACTTGTTCAACTTGATCACGCTCATGTGCTCTGACATTAAGATTTTGTTTGATTGTGTCAGGTTGTCGATTTGTAAGAAGAAATAGTTCCCCTGCTGACAAAACAGCCATCACTTCAAATATTTAGGTGTTCTTACACAAGAGGTCAGAGGTGATCCACAGAATGAGCTTCTCTTCACCCACAGAGGTATAAAAGTCCTTATCATTCAGGATGGTGATAGGTTCGTCTGCATGAATGCTGTTGATGAGTGGAATAAGCAGAAGGGGGAGGCCTGTGACTGCTCTGAGGTGTTCATGTCATTATCCGACACATTAACTATTCTGGAAGATAATCTGTAATCTGATTCAGTGTTTTAGCATGTTTTACTTTACATAGAAGGACCAGCTGTGCAAACACTGAAGGTGCTAGCCTCCACAGTTCTATCTCAACCCATCAGCAACTTTTTATTCATGGCTGGAAGAGTATGATTTTTTTTTTAATTAAAACACATCCTCAAAATGACTGATTAGGTCGACTCCAAAAACAACATACCACCATAACCAAAACAACATGACTGTTGCGGTGTACCAGAGATAGGCATTTCGGACCTTCATCATACACTTGCAGTTTGGTTATAATTGGTTCTCCTCCAGCTTCTCCTGGATAAAGGTCATGTGCTTCTTTATCCCAACCATTCATCCATACCCTGCTGCTGTAATAATACTTATGGCCACAAGATCATCATCTAACAAAAAAGTAAATATGGGTCGTAATAAACTGCTTTCAACGTTGATCCATATGGTAATTTTTCTGTGATGAGGCAAGCTGTAAAGGAAACATTCTCAGATCGGGCTCATCAGCCAGTCTAGAGTCTTTTTGTGTAAATCTGGTTCAGTGTTTTTTTCTGCTTTATGTTCTGTAGATAGGGCAATAGACACTCAAGCAGCCTTCATGATAACCTGTGAATAGCATGTTGAACTGTATATGACATTTAATAGCATGCTAGCAGCTCTGTGAGGCTGTACTTGCATCAACATGCTCTGCTGACAATGCATAATGATGTTTAACATGTATTAAGTTTATTGTGTTCATCATAATGATCATTGCTAATTTGCAAATGGGTGTAATTAGTTTAGCAAGTATTTGGTCATAAACAAAAATGCTTAACAAATATAAATGTGGACCTGATGAAGGCACTAGTTAAGGGATCACCCAAAGCTGTTTGAGTTCATCCTGATGGGTACATGGAAGTCTGTACCAGGTTTCATGCAAATTTATCAAATAGCTGTAGGGACATTTTTAATAAGAAACAGATATATCAAACCTTTAGATGGTGGAGGAAAAGTCAGGGGATCACCACATTTAGTAGCCGCTAGCGAGGCTAGTTGCATAATTCAGAGCTTGTTTGTATAGTGTGCAAGAACCATTACCTGATGTTAGGAAGGGGAAGTCACCTGCAGCATTTATAAGTTGAGGCCACCCTTTGAGTGAAATGGACACAGGTGCTTTAATTAGCTTCTTTGTATTCCCCCTGCGTGACTCATCTGAGGTGGTCCCTTTTTTCCTGTTTCTGCTTAAAACTGCTAACTGATCATTTGAACCACTTCAGGGTACATCCCACAGTCCATACAAGTCAAAGTCAATGGCAGCAATTTACTGAGAACTGTCCGACACCTGCAGACCTTGCTTGTTATTACTCTGCAGTATCTATTCAATGGGAGCCTTCAGCTGTAATTGGAATCAACAACAAATATCAAAAGAGACGAATGGCTGAAAACGCTCCTGTGTCAGAGTTTTTGAAAATATTAAACGGTTTAGAAACAAATGTGTCAGCTTTCTTGTCGAATAAACAATCAAGTTATCTATTTGTAACGACAGCTTGTCATATTTTTAACTTTAACAACTTTTTTTTGTCAGCAGGCAAGTTAATCTACTTTGCTATATTTATGTCAGCTTCTCAAAGGGGCTCAAAAGGGCTTTCTTGACTGTGACATTTTAACAAGACCTGCTATCAGAAAGTCTAAAGGCTCCAATCACCGTGGCCTTAAAAGACCCAAATGCAATTATTTTCTTTTTTTATTTTGGCAAGTGGGCATGAAATAGATTTCTCTTTTTTGTAATTGAAAAAAGCCAAAGCCTTCGCAACAGAACAATTGTCACTGTCTACATACAGATTTTAGTCACACTCTTTGGTTCCTGACTGAAGCAGAAGTAAATGAGAAATGCAAAAATCTAAATGATGACACCTTCAATTCATTAAAAATCACAGAGCGATAATATTAGCCCACCAGTGTTTAAGAGCAAGTTAAGGGGAATGGTTCTGCTTAAAAAATGTTGACAAATCTTTTAGGAAGTGTCATACTTACTTTAATTTTATCCTGTCAATTATTTTGCAGAGTGATTCCAGGATCAAAGTGCTCAGTTATGAGACAACTCTGTTCTGTCGCAGCGCAGTGGCATGACAGCTTGAAAGCTTGAAGGCTTTAGACTTTATTTCTGTTCCAAGGTTTCCACTTTTGTCTCGAAGGGTCTTGGATGTGTCTTACTCGGCTGCTGCAGTTCACAAAGCCCGTAAGGGAAATATGAAAAAGGCATCAAGCTTGTCCTGCTACTGCCATGATGGCAAGTCATTACTCTTTGAACTTGAACATAGCGTTACAATGTACTTGAGAACCGTTGACAATACGATTCAACATGAAACATACTGTACAACATTAAAGATTCCTCCATACATGCAGTCCTGTACATCTGAGATGAATCACAGTAACACTAATTGGGTCTGGATAGTTTGAATTCTCCTTAATAAGGCACATTCACCGAGAAAGGTGGCACCTGCTCTGCACATACACACTCTCACACACGCCCACGTACTGCACTGCCAGGATTTGACAATTACAGCCAATTACAGAGAGACAGTGGTGCTGCAGGAGAGACAAGAGAAGACATATGGAGACAAGAGGGAAAGAAGTACAGAGGAAAGAAGAAAAAAAAACTATAGTCATACAAGGACTCCTGCAAAATGCCCTGTAAGAGTGTTTGAGTGGGTTGTGTTAGGGCCAACATATGTTCTGTTCAATTAACCTTTGTGTCAGTGTCTTTATACACTCTGCAGAAGAAAATGAGTGAAATGGTAACTTTAAAAGATTTACTTTCCAAGAGAGTGCCTAGAAAGTACATGACAGAGAAATACAAAAGGAAGTAGAGATATCTAAGGACACATACGGACGGGAAATCAATGTGAGTTATGATGTCAGCAAAACATAAATACAGGTCCATCCTATGGGGCAGGAGTGTAAAGGTTGTTTGTCAATGCCTTCCAAAACATCCATGTGCAAATCTGATCTGGTGTCCCTGTTGGCATGGCAACATGCCCAAAAACTCAGGGCAGGGCAACAACCCATTACCAATGTCATATAATCAAGTAACATAGTTATTTTAACCTAAAACACAATGTTTTTTAAACCTTGCCAAGTAGTTTTAGTGCCTAAACCTTACCTGTGATGAGAATTTTGTACTTCATGTAGAGGTATGTGAATTGAAGTTGTACACAGCCCTATTCAAGGAGCCTGTTTAATGTGAACTGTGACCTGTAACCTGTTTTATGACTTGTTTTATGTTGTTTTATGACCAATGTAAGGTACTGAGTAATCACTGAAGGTAAACACTCTCTTCTCTGCAGGAGGGCATACATTAGTAGCTGTTAGAGTGTAAACACACCCAGAAAGAGAGAGAGAGAGAGAGAGAGAGAGAGAAATACCAAGATTTCCTCCTTAGAAATTGAGTCTTCACTTTGTAACTGACCTGCGTGTTGCTCTGTGAATGCTCCTCTTGTACAAGATTAAAACCTTGTTTGAACTTTGAGCTGACTCCGATCTCCTTCCTCCAGTTCTAAATTAACACAGAATTATTTTAACATAACCAGACTGTGATTGTTTCACAATGTCAACAGTCCAAAAGTCGTAATATATCATAAAATGTGAAATGTTGGTCAGCAAGCCTAATTTTGAAAGTCTATTGGATGTTGCATATGCTGCCTACATAATACATGATGCGTGCATTTATTTTATGTCAGGTCATTTTGGAAACAGAGATAAACTGTATGTTGTTTTGGGACCTATTCAGTCGTATACGTACGAGGATGCAGCTACTGTACATCCAACAGCAGTTCTGATGCCTGACGGAATGTTTTTTTGCAGAACTATGACAACACCACGCCAGACATTGTGACAAATTGTAGCTGATCTTGACAGTGATGAGGAGCCCAAAGAAGAAAGGCTAACATCAGTATAATGTGTGTTGACTGTGTTCTTTAAAGCATGGTGTCTCTCTGAAGAACTGGACAAGTTGAAGACAGGATGGAGCAAACTGCCTGAGGCACAGCACATTTTAAAGTGGCTGAGAGGGGAACATGACAATATGTGGTAAGACAAATACAGCCCATCCTCATCAGAAAAACAAGCATATACTGTAGGTCAGCTACACCTGGGCATGTTATTTTGGGAATGCTTATATATGTCACTTTGAGAGTCACTGGCAATCAACCAATCAATCTGTTTGGGTATCAGGATGTGTTGGACAAATACTTTAAGAAGAAAGTATCAGAGTTGAGCGAAACACTGTACAGATGTAATACAGTGGAAAACTGTCTTGTTGCACTACTTACATGCTAGTAAATGCACAGGATTATTTGTTTTTTCTTTATTTGTCATTGATCGTGACAGGAATGTAAATTAAAGATTTTGAGAGTCTGAACAATGGGCTGTGCAACATACGAAAGGTAAAAAAAATCAAATCAATGTATGCCAAAAAAGTATGGCAGTGTTAAAAGGATGAAGAAAGAAATGTTTAAGATCAGCACCTTTACAATCACTTTATGGTTTATTAAGTGTGCTGCCACATGTGGCCACCTGGACCTCATGTAAATGCTACACAAAGAGATACTTGCTTTGATGGCAACAAATGCAGAGAATGACAGGGCAACAGAAGACAGACAGAGACATTTTAAAAGGAGCTTATTCTGATAATTCCCTCATCAGCTCCACCCAGAGAGGATTTAACAGTAATATTTACACAACCTCATATCCTGTTGATGTCATAACAGGCAAAGCACACATTAAGCATAATCCCAAAACTACCTACAAAAAGTACTCTATACAGTACATTCATTCTGTCTAATTCGGATCAAAAGAAATCAGGCTTCATTAAGGTACTTCTTCATTTCATTTAGATGAAGACGTCACAATTCTACAGTTATAAAAATGTACAAACTTCTGCAGTTCCTCATGCACAGCCGACACGGATCTTGAGTGCCCCAAAAGTGTGTCAAAACAATACAATTTGCTCCCCTCTGCTTACTCTGTGTGTGTGTGTTTGTGTGTCCATTAGGTGTGTGTGTTACAGAGAAAGAAAGGGAGGGGAGGGATAGCCAGAAGGAGCGCAAGAGGGAGCTACATGGAGTGAAAAGATAAGATAAGGAGGCAGGGTGAGAAGAAAGAGGGGAATTGTAGGGAGGGATTTAAGGATGTAATTAGGGTGGGAAGTAAAGGGCCAACAGGGAGCAACGTTACAATAGCTGCTGTCTGCTGTTAGTACAGAAGCAATGTATGGAGGCTAAGGAAAGGCATCATGGGATTGGCGTTACAGTCACTACAAAAAAGACACGGAACGGACAAAGGAAAGGGATGGAAGGTAAAATATGTAAAGTATGAGAGGAGATAACAGAGAGAAAGGTGGAGAGAAGGAGGACGGCCTTCTGGGAGGCCTTGTTAAACAGCCCCAGACACAATCCACTGAATACAAGGGGACTGGCCTAATTTTAGGTTATAGAAGCAGTTCATTCACACTGTGTAGCAGGTACTTGAGACTTCACATCAGCTAAACGCAGTGCCAACTTTATTTGTAAATGTAAATGTCTTACATATAAGAAATGTTAGCTTTGGCATCTATCTTGCACAAACTGTGTAATCCACTCGTGTATGCAGCCTGTAGCCACATCCACAGCAGAGGCAGTGTAGTGTAATATAACCATATAACCATAAATAAGTAGTTAGTGGTTAATGACAACTGGTAACAAGTACTGAGATATTAAATAATCTAATCAAAATGTGAATGAATCATAAATGAATGATTAAAACATGTATTGCTCTGCACTAGTTGATTGAACATGCACCTATTGATTGAATTGATGATTAAACTACTGAATTGTGTTACTTTAGAGTGAAATATAACCACAAATGAAAGAGTGAAATCATGTGATTAAATATACCACACTTTTATTGTTGTTGTTAAAATAGATGCAGTCAGTAGGGCAGTAGAACATATAATGGAGGAGAGGAAAAAAGATCCACAGAGAAGCCAAGGCCAAACGTGAGATAAGGCATCTGTATGATCTCATGCTTTAATTGTCGACAATTAAACATTACTGCACTCAGCTTTGGAAGACTCCTGGAGATTATTTACTTTTTATTGGTGACTTTTTGAAACTCTGAAAAACCTTTTTGGACAAACAAAGATTACGAAGTCGGTACACAACAATAGTCGTGGAACACGCGAGACAGGTTCCAGGGCGGCATTCCGAAGGGCCGCCATTCCGAACGTTCACTTTCATGTTTCGGAATGCCGGCCCTTAATTATTTTTGAAAAAAGGGCGCCATTCCGAACCTGAAACCCTAACCCTAACCCTAACCCTAACCCGGTCGGAATGGCGGACCGTCAGAATGGCGGTCCTTCGGAATGGGGGTGGCCCCCCTGCGAGACACACTCAACTAGATAATGTCACAGACACAGAGGGAATTCAGACCTGGTATCAACATCCGTCCCACAAGTGGAGGCTTCCTCAGTTCACACCTGGCATTAACATGCACCTTGACATGCATCTCGAGTGACCACTTGTGATCAGGTCTCACTTCACCGCTCTATATGCAAATACATCATACATACATCACTGGAACAAGCTGACACGGTTTTTAAACAAAGAGTGAGATATTTTCATGTATAGCATTTGCAGAATTAACAAGAAGACACAAATAGTTAAGAATTTGTTGTAGACAGTGTTTCAAAAAGTTTCAAAAGTTTCTCCTTTCTCAACAACTCACTAAGTTGAGAATTTTTTTAAGGAAGTCTGGGTATTTTCTCCACAGGCGTCAAAAACGTTGCCTGTATTGGTCACTGTCAATGACAATTAGTTCAACCATCAATGAAATGCTGTCTTCATTCAATAATTGGGTGTAAATGGTGAAATCAGTTGAAACAGCGTGTTGAAACTGTTGTTGGGAGGAAGGATGTCACAGTCAGTCGTTCTCTGTGGTGGATTTGTGTTTTTGGTGTTTTGTGCTTGTTGTGCTTGCAGAGGTGCACTGAGAGACTGCCAGATGATTTTGTCAGTACCACGTGGTATATGGCTCCTGCTAGTGCAGATCGCTTTAAGAATTTTCTCTCGTTGTCTTTTGTGCCTGTCTCAAAGAGATCTAACTTCACTTCGTTTTTGCCTTCAGTGATCCACCTCGTTTCCAACTAACTCTGTTTCCAGTGACCCAGTCCTCAGCACCTCTGCAGCCAACAGCCTTGCCCTGAGCTCTCCTCAGCGCCACACTCCACGCTATTCACCAGCGCCACCGTGAGCTACTGTTCCTCCTCCTCCTCCTCCTCCTAATCTTCGACGGAGTCTCCCATCACTCTCACCTGTGAAGCTTCAATAAATTCTTTCAACTCAACCCCCTGCCTGCCTGTTGTCCACTTCTGGGTCCTACTAAAATCTACACGTTGTAACAAAAGATGCACTTGACATGGAAATAGAGTTGCTTAGTTAAAACAGATGTTCACAAACATCTGCCGCTAACATTGACAGGATAAGAGCGCCCACAAATGTCATTTGCATTACAGTGAAACAAATGAAAATAAGACAGTGTGTAATCCTTTCTGCCTGTTGTTGTGGCTTCTTCTTGTTTCACAATTGACGTCAGTTGGGTAGGGGGTCCTTCAATTGCCTAGCACACGTGTGTACACATTGCTATTAACCTGTATTTAGAGCAGTCCACTTGTGATTGAATCACTCTGGACGTATGTTGATACCAGGTTTGAACAACAGTTCTGTAAGGTGTTGTCAAAATCCCCTTTAACTTTACGAGCAAGCATTGCTCTTATATTATGCATATTTCCAAGGCCTACTCTTTTCCATACACTTGCTGGAGTTGAGCCTACAAAAATAACATCATCTACATAAGACTACTTTTAAGTGGGTCAAAATGGCCATAATTAAGTAAATTTACATTCAGCAGACGCTTTTGTCCAAAGCGACAGTAATTCATACATACACTGATGGCAGTGGCTGCCATGCAAGGTGCCGACCAGCACATCAGGAGCAGTTTTGGGGTTCAGTATCTTGCCCAAGGACACTTTGACATGTAGACCAGGGGAATCGAACCAGCGACCTTCTGATAAGAAGATGCTGGCTCTACCCCTGAGCCACAGCCGCCTAGAAAAAAAGAAAAAGTAAAAAAAAAATTCAAAAAGTTTAGCAAATAGTAAAGCTGCAAGATAGGGCCCAAGTGCAGAGACTAGATGTATAATTTCAGTCTCCAAAGCAAACTCTGAACAGGAAAAAGATAATGCCTGGGAGAGTAATGTCTAAACTGGACACAGACATGAAGTAACTAACCATCTTTGGCTCTTTGAGAAAAAAGGTGAGAGAAATATTCTGAAACCTTTGATCATCATGTAAAAATGGTGGTCCACTGATGGTCAGTTTTAAAAGTAACCAGCATTTAAATTCTGACAGTGTCAGAGATTTGTGAGACATTTCTTCCAATGTGACCACGTTTATGACCCATGTTTACAATCCAACCAATCAGACTACAACATTAAATGCTGCAGAATACACTGACAAACTAGCATAATGGTACTGCTAAAACCATACTTAACTCACTTTTCAGCTGATGACCAGCTCCACAATTTCCCCCTTCATTGAAGTAAATCAATGCATGCCAGCACTGACCAAAGCCTGTAATGCAAGATCAAATTTATATTCTAGAGTGGACTGGAAAGATTGTTGTTATTGCACAGTGTGATGCCTTAACATCATCCTCTTTTGCAAAGAAACCTAAAGGAAAGAGACTTGGCAAACAGAATCTGGAGCAACAAGAATTATTGTATAATGTGTCTAAACAGGGTTAGGGTTTTGTTAGGGTTGCACACATGTTATGCAAAATGTGCAGCAGACATTTTATGATTTAATCATAAAATGCAAGAAAGAAAATGTTCTAAAATGTAACTTTAATGACCTAAAACCTGGTTGGCGACTAGTTAAACCCAGTTACCACATGTGAAGGCTGAGCCGCGGCACTTTGGTTTGTTGTAAAATCAAAGGGCCTGTCACTATAAGGTGACAAGAGGCACAGCTGCCTCCTAGCTATCTGTAGAAGCCAACATTGCCTTCACTCCTGGAGGAAGCTCAGTGTCATCATCTTAGAAGGCCACTGATCCCTGCTTTGCGGGAGCCAAGAGTGTTAAAAATAGGATTTGATAAGGGATATTTTGGTGGCATCATTTCAGGTCAGCTGATTTCAAGGCAGCTTTTAATGTTGTGACTCCAAAGGCCCGAAGCAAGAAAAGGCAGAATACTACTTCTATTAGTACACAGCCTCATAAAGTTTTGTGAAATGTGCACAGAAAGGGAGACAAAACCACAAATTGGATTATGTGAAATATTATGTGAAATTAATTGCCTTCCTTGGGATAATATAACTGGAACTGATTTGGCAATAGCAAAAATTGAGCGTTCAGGCAGAAAATGTTTGTTAGACACTTAGGAGACATAGAATTTGTATTATTGAAAAATTCTCCACAGGCTACTTTTTAATACAGCATGCTCATTTCACAAAACTCTTCCACCTTCTGTTGGTAAAAGTGCTCATCCACAGCTACTGGATTGATGCAGTCTAAAGCCAAAAGTGGCACATGGCTGGTGCAGTGTCACCATATATGCTCTCTGCAATAATTCTGACAAACACAGACAGAACTGAGCCACAAGACAGAGCAGTGGCCATTTTATTCTTTGCCATAACAGGAACTAAAGGGACACAACTAATGTATCTCATGTGAAGGTCTAACCTTGATGTCCCTCTCTCCTCTCTGCCACGAGTGGTTGTGCTTTTAGAACTTTGTAAGAGTAACTTTGCACTCAGCAGTAAGGAAGTTCACAAAAAAGTTGAAAAAGTTTAAAGGTCCCATATTATACTGTTTTTCATCAATTTCACACAGCTGTCAGAGGTCCAACAACACTGTATTTGAAATGTATTGCCCCAATACATTCCTGTATTTCAGCTGTCTAAAAGTCGCTCAAGTGAGCTCTACTGAGAGCAGGCTGTTTCTGTGCCTGCACCTTTAATGCTAATGAGCTCCGTCTGTCAACGCCTACCTTGCCTGCTACACGCCCCTCTCAGGGAGAGGATGCCGCTTACGCTAGCGGTAGCGTGCGCTAATGTTTACGGTGGATGTATCGCCATGGCTCGCCGAGATGCTGTCGTTCAACCATACCAGTTTGACCCAGAATCGGACCCAGAAGGAGAGGCTCAGAAAAATACAGACTCTGCGGCTGCAGCAGGACTCCCCAACACAACCCACCCGGCTCCCATCCCCCACTGACCTGCAACAGGTAACATCTAAAAACAGCTAGCGAAAGCTGTGTTTGTCTCCAACACTGTCTCCAAACTCTTGGTCACTGTTCGCATAGTCTCTGTCTCCAGTCTGCACGTTTCCAGACTTTTTACTGTGACAACCAAGCTCCCTCGTAATATTATTAACATTAAACTCGCTTCAAACGCCGTTGCATAGCGGACCGAAGCGGAGCTAACTAGTTAGCCAATTTCAAGCTGACGTCACCATACTCGTAGGCAACTGTAAATACTATCAAAACGTGGCGACACTTACCTGTGGCTCGGGTGCAGTTGCTGGGTCCCGTGTGGTTGGGACTGATCCTTTTACCAGGGTCAGTGTCGAGGCAAAGCCAGCTTTGTACTGACCCTCGTTACTGAAGCAGTCCGATGTGAAGCGGTTAGCACACACAAACAGACTTACAGGAACCGCAGCCGGCACGTTGTCGTTAATAATGAAACACAGTCACCGTCTCTTCTGTTCTTCTGTAGCTGGGACAGAATATAGGCACTTATGTTGATTTTTACAACCAACAGCAATTTGCGTGTCTAGCTCTGAGCGACGACATTGCGAAACACTGCTATCTTACTTCACCACGGGGATGAACGCCCCCCTCTCGGATATCTCCGGGGAGAGGGGGGAGTGTTTTCGCGCAGAGAAGCCAGGCCTATGCAAATCACTCCTGTCGTTACGTAACGAAAGGAGCTGAAACTGAACAGCCTGTAGAAGCCCCGTTTTACCAGTGGGTGGGCTGCAGAGACCATGCAGGACTCGTTTGCTTTCCTCATTCTGGGAGTTGGTAGGCTCAGGGAGGACCAGTTTATATATGTAGAGGCCAGAGAAAACGTGTTTTTCATAATATGGGACCTTTAAACTGGTTGTGTTGAGAAGGTCGACAGATAGACATAAGGGTAATTCAAACAAATAAAGCCTTATAAATAACATGTCTAGACACAGACCGATATGGTGTTTTCAGGGCCGATACCGATACCGATTATTAGTAGTCAAGGAGGCCGATAACCGATATTTGGAGCCGATATTCATTTGCAGTGAAAGGGAAAATATTGGCGTCAAAATTTTGAATAATACAAACTCCAATACTTAATTTTGTTTAAATGCCTTTAAGCATATGTTTACTAAACAGCTTATCAGATTTGCAACATGTTAAAGGTTTTTTTTTATCTTAGACAATAGACATCTTTGTTTTAAAATTCTAACAAAAAGTGCAGGGAGCTCCCAGGCTCAGCAGCATGTCTTACAAAGTTAAATGAAAACTTAAACGAATAAATAGCTCCCTAAAGTTTTCTACAGTGAATAAAGTTTTCCAAAATTTCAATATAACTGAAATGTTAATCTTTCACTTATCTTTGTTTTAAGTTCAAACAAAAACAAAAAGTGCAGGGTGTTCCCAGGGTCAGCAGCATCTCTTATAAAGTTAACTGAAAATTTAAATAAATAAATAAATAAATAGTTCCCTGAAGTTTTATTAAGTAAATAAAACAGAGTTAAATAAAATTTGCACAGAAACGTGAGTCTAAAATCAATCAGTGTTTATCATAGGAACAGACAGCTGCCGCTAACGTATTGGGCCTCACAGTAACGTTAGTAGTCGTGAGTTGTAGAGTTTAGCTACAGTCTGCTGAGCGTCTAGAGCCAGAAGGAGAAAGCGGACCGGTGGGCTAACGTTACGCTAAAAGCTAATCAGCCTTCACCTCAACGTGCTTCCCTGCAATAAAACTGGACTGAATTGAGTTCATTAGGTTTTTACTCTCTCTCTCACACACACAGAGACTTCTACTATCACGGACTATTTCCATATCGATATTATCAGCAACCTTGTTTTGAGTGATTAACAAGCACGTCTGGAGGGACTGCGAGCAAGCAGAGCTGCCGCTTATGTTTATATAACGTTAATGGGCTCACAGTCATGTTACTAGTAGTTGTTGAGTATAGAGGACTGGGATGTTTATTACAATTTCGGGAGAGTCTGCTGCCTTAACTTACCTTCGAAACCAAGGCCCCAGGAACAGCGCCGGGCTTTGAACCCAGTTTTACATGGTGGCCAAACAGTGGAATTACAACTTCCGGGTCCTTCACATGATGCACACTGGCCCAAAAAGACTGGCCCGAAATGACTCGTTTTACCAGCAGAATTTGATCCATTCGGTCCGATAACATTTCTAAAGTCTAGAAGAGCCACACGATTGAATTGTTTGATCCCCATTCAAGTTAGCCCGCAGTGCTAACTCCCGCCAGCCGGCGGAAGTCTCTGGTGCGCACGCTCCGGGAGGCGGGGTTAAAGGAAACGCCAGTGCGCCTGCTCTATGGGCCAGACAATGCGGAACTGATGCGGAAGATCCAGGTATTTTTATGCCCGCCATGACACCCGGAAAACAAACTTTTTTGGCATCATGCGCCACTGAGCAACGTCCGTAGGAATGAACGGGGCCCCCGCCTCCGACGCTGTATCCAGTTGACATATGACATAAATAAGAGTAAATAGTTGAATAAAAGCTGCATAAATAAGTTTGAAAGTTAAAAGTGATTTATTTAATGTCAATTAATTCATCAGAGTTAATTAAAAACGTTAATAAAACAATCATTTAGTGTTTAAGATTAAAAGTCTGTTGACAAAAAATAATGTCGCTGCCCCTTTAAGGGACCAACGACACAGACGCAGCACCTCAGTGACTCTGCAGCAGAGACCTGAAGGAGAGCGCAGAGGAGGAATCGGAGAAAACGAGCGGTGATTAATTAACAGAAAAAGCAGTGAAAAAGTCGATAAAACAGTTGAAAAACATAACTTACCTGGTCGGGAACTGACAGGGATTTCATGAGAACTAAGCCACATCGGTTTTGGTGAGTTTTGTGTTTATTTTCATGCATTTTCACCGTGTAGTACTATTTTTTTTCTGGCGGAGAGCTAACGCTAAAAACGTAGCTGTTTACAAAGAAAAGCTCCGTCATAAACTGTTTACCAGTTAATATTTTGGGTTTATGAAGACTGTGAATGTTATAAAAGTGTGTGTAAGCTGCGTGAATGAAGGATTCATGCAGTAATTAGCGCGGGAGACGGAGCCGTGAGATAAAAGAGACCGCTCCGCTGCCATTTTGAGTTGGAAAAACACCGTAGCAGTAACGTTACAACTCAGAGACTGTGAAGCATTTATTTGTGTGATTTAAGGATTTAAAAAGAGTTTTTGTCGTGTTTATGGCCTGTTACACAGGTCAGGTTTTTTTGTTCGGTTGGAAGCTCGGTCGGAGCGAGGATTGGTCTGCCGTGTGCGGGCGTGCACATCCACAGACGGGATTCAAGATGGCGGGCTAAACCCAGACCTTCAACTCATCTTCTCCATTGCATCAGTGAGGACATCCTCCTTGTGTGGTAGCTCGCTGCCAGAGTGGTAGGAGTATCAGGAACTAGTTGAACAGAACAGAACTGAGAACTGAATAAACTATCGTTCTTTTTGGACTGAATTGAACTGAAACTGTTCACTGAACTGAACATTTAGATTCACATTTAGACTTGAACTTAAAATTAAAGTGCCATACTTTTATGTTCATATGTTTATATTTTTGAATGTGACTTGAGCAACTGTGGTCCACTTTAATTTTATTGTGCTTTGAAGGTGTTTTCTTACCTGTAAAAGAAGGAAAAAATAGTTAACTCCGGAAGAAAAATAGGAATCCTAAAATAGGTACAACCTAGGGAAAAAAGAGACTGGTCTAACTAACTCAAATTAGTCTAACTAAAATAACCTAGGAGAAAAAAAAAGAGACTGGTCTGATTAAATTAGATTAGCTTTACTCAAATAACTTAGGTGAACTAAAGGACAAAAAGAAAGAGTGAGATACTTTTTTTTCTCTCATTTATACCTACCTTATTATTGGGAACCTGCAGGGTAATTTTTTGGTTTCATGTAATGTGTCTTATATGTGTTTTGCATTCAGTAAATTGCCGGCCTTTTTCTACATAAGCAACTCTGGTGTAATTATTCTTGCTCCCCACTCCTTAGAGCCTAGAACTGGTCCAGTGGCGCAGTTAGTCAGGTAACCGGTGCTACACATCCATGTTTGAAACATATATCTGCTCTCCGGACCTTCTCCGTTCGGCAAAACTTTTTCTCCTCTCCGCCGTGTGTGTGAGCACTGTGCATGCACAGCTTTCACTGCTGATTGGCTGTTACCTGTGCCGTGGCTCTGCGTGTAACCAGAGCGTGTAACCAATCAGATGGTGCTGTGGGTGGGACAATACTGGAGACAGAGTAGTGACAGCAGACAGAGAGGCGCGGCTGCATCAGAGCCAAAATAACCCAGTTTTAAATTGATCTCTTATCGGCCGTCGGATTAAAATAAAAGGCCGATGCCGATATGCGTCAAAATGCCGAATATCGGCGCCGATAATCGGTCTATCCCTAAACATGTCTGTAATTATTGAAAATGGCATTATTTTAATTTTATTGTACTTCCATTTTTTCCTGTGTTTATCTGAAGTCTATAATAATTTGACATTAAATTCAGTGGATATCAAACTGAATCGTCAGATTGAAATTTTGAATTGCCCAGTAATGTCAAATACCTGAAAAACATTGACAGTCCCATCAGCCTCTGCTGTCCATTGTGTTAGGCTGTCATTACCAAATGTAAGCTTGCTATTGTGCTAAACCAAATTGGTAAAGATGGTTTGAAAGCTGGCATTTAGCTGAATGCAATGTTGGGCATGGGTAGCCCTACAGCTTTACGCAGCCGCAAGAGTGTCTAAAGGTTCCAGGTGTTTTTAAATCATTTGTTTCTCACTGTAATGCACTTCCTAATGTTAAGGTCCCCTTGTTTTGGACCGGTGCTAATTAGCAGTGTTATCCTGAGTGGATAGGCTACCTGTATTGTCAGTAGCTCGTTTTACTCAGAGACTCAGCATTATCGCCGCAGCGAAGGCTCGCCATCTCTCCGCATTTGTTTGTTCACACTGAACCAAGCAGCTACGGCGTAAAGCCGCATCAGTGTGTAATTCACACAGAAAGCCGGTGCTGCGGATCCAAAAGAGGTGTGACGGTACACGTCATGATGATGACGTCTGTGTGTTTTTTTCAACGTGTTTCCCCCGGTGTCCTCCTGTTAATCTAAACATGTACCCGCTGACTGTTTATAATCATATGGATGCTGTTATAATGTGTTGTGATTGAGATCCTGACCCACCATGCATCATGGAAAGTGTCAAAGTTAAATGTTTTGCTCTAAATTACATAATTACATAATCACCATCAGTAAACAGTGGACCCTGTCTGACTCTCTCACTCGCAGGGAGGGATGCTATTTTCTGGAGGAAAATGCTGCCGGGGACAGACGCTGTTTTTCAGGCAGAAATTTGACAAAGAGTTGGTAGGACAGACAGATGGACAGACAGGAGGACAGACAGGATGACAGACACTTTTCCACGTATAACTGCAGTATTTTTTTTCCTCATATAAGATGCCAAAGACACTACCAGTTACCATATTACTGTTGTTTGGTCCTGTAATGTTGCTTTGTGGGCTGAAGTGTGGGACATTTTCTTTTATTTGATGAGTGAAGGGTCTGTTTAGCTGTCAGACTGACACACCCCTGATCCATGCCTCCGGCTTTTCCATTCACACATGTATTATTTATTTTTTGCTGTGGCTCTGATACTACCTCCGGAGGCGGATGAGAGCCACAGGGAAACTGTCCATCCTCTCCGCATCTGAAACTTTCACACAGACGGGGATGCAGAGAATCGGCGCATGATTCCCGCACTGAAAGGGCAGTGTGAATGGGGCTCGTGACTCATGCTCTACCAGCATGTTGCACAAGGACACACAGACACAGCAATAATTGAGACTACTTATTAACAGTGCAAGTTTTAAAAAGTAATCTTTGCAAATGTTTTTTATTGAAGGGGAAATAATTGAATTATGTTTGTTAAGCATCTAGGATACTCGTAAACTTATATTTATAACAGCTATGCTATGCAAGATAAGCCCGTGCTGGTTTATGAAAAGAAAAAAAACAGTCCAAGTGCTGAAGACAACTTCTGTCGATTACACAAAAAACTAACCCACTTCCTGTATTAGATGTCGCAGCTTTATTGTTCTACTTCTTAACTTGTATAACTGCCATATTTCAAGCATCACATCCCACAACACTGATCAGAGAAAAAGTGTGTGTGTATATCTACTATGGAGATTGCTCTGGAAATGCCGTGATATAGCAATAACAATGCCAAAAATAAATCTCTCTTGTATGCATACATGCACATAGTCACACAAACCACACACAGACAAGATTTAGCAATCTCTCAAGGGTCCTAACTTATCAGATAAAAGGCTGAAAAGAATGACTGTAAAACAGTAAAGGAAGGAAAAATGGAGAGGAAGAAAACAATGGCCTTGACAGCCATTAAATATTCAACGGGAAGATAAAGCTTTGCAGAAAGATGAAGAGGACAGCTGTAAATGGTGGACTCTAACTTGGTTCATGGCTAAGGCTGACTAAAGTGTGTGTGTCTGGTTGTGTACATGTGTTTGTGTATCATGTTTTTGTTATATCCTTCTATCATCAATCAATGTTTAAAGGATTTCCGATGTACTGTACAACAACGCCAGAAAGGCTGCTTTGGGCAGTATTTGTTTCTGTGTGTGTGGGAGAGAGAGTACACTAAGTGCTTCTTTATAGCTTTTTCATAAAGCAGGTCATGGATAAAGTGAAGCAGAGAGCAATAGAAACAAGTGGCAGACAATAGAGAGAGAAAAAAAGTGTTTTTTTGGGGGGGGAATCTTAAAAGGCAAATGACAGCACTGTTATTCAACAATTAAAATTACACAACATGACCAAATTAAATTTAGGTCCCTTTGTGCAGAGGTTCTCAAACATTTCCCTGTCATCAAGCCAAAAATACTGTCAACACAAATTAGACCCCTCATTTAATAATATTGTCCCATTTCTGCCCTCATGAGCTTTTTTATTAGATGTATTATTTATTTTTTGTAAGCTCTCTAGACAAAAGCAGTGAGAGAACTGCTGATTAAAATGCTGATGCCTGTACAAGAGGGATAATTTCTGGTGAATTCAATCAGATTACTTAACTATTAATTTATTTGCATTTCCCATCAAGGACGCTTTGGGTGTCTCTGGACTTCCATAAAAACACTGATGTTCATGGAATTTGATGCAGTCCGCCCCAGCAAACAAAACAAGAGAAGGTAATGGTAGAATGGGTGCTGCAGTTTAGGTATAATCTGTTATTGGACATTTTTTCAAGATACCATCAAGTTGAACTATTTTTGGATTCAGCTTTTTTCTTCATCTGATAAAAGTTCCAGCCCCTTTTTGGTAGCCTACATGATGTTTGCTGCCCTTGGTCTGAGCAGGTTAGAGGCTTTACATGTCCCTCTATTAGCCTCTTGTCAAGTGTTGTGTTGGCAAGCGAAGAATTAGCCATCGCTTATTTGTTGTCCAGGTCACTCCTTAAGATGGCTCTATTCAGAGCTTTTATGGTGTTCAAAGTACAGACTTTAAGTACCTCCTTTGATGCTTAATCCAAAGTGAGACATGGAAATATTATTTCAGTGCAATCATTTCCTGGCACATTGCACCATATGTTTTGCCCTACTTACAAAGCAACACATGAAACCTGCAGCCAGCTGGCATATATTAACAGATGGTTGACATCAGAAGACAGAGACTAGAAAGACAAGGAGAAAGATGGGTGGCAGGCACTGAAGTGCAGTTTTGGCACACGTGATATAATAGTTACACAGTGTAATCTACACCTTAGCCAACAACAACACACACACTTATGTAGTGCCACTAGAGCAGTGTTCTTGGGCCCCCTGTATGTCTTATAAGTTTCCCTGCCCCAGCACACCTGATTCAAATGAATTGGTCATTATCAGGCTTCAGCAGAGCTTGGTGACAAGCTGATTACTTACGTTTGCTACCTTTACACCGTACATGTGCACCGAGCTCAATTGATACTGGATCTACACTGACTCCCAAAAAGTAGCCATATGCTTTCAAAAGCACGCTAGCTCTGGTGGTGAGAGTTGGGCGCAGTGCCAGACTGGAGGAATAAACACCCGGAGTCACATCAGATTCTGCTCTGATCTGGAGCCGTTCACCAACAGACATTACTTTTAACTTTTGGGATTAGAAAGTGGATTTATCTTCACTCCTGTTTATCAACCTGACTGCAGGGGTGATCCACAGAGGTGGACTCCATTGCCGAGTGTTATGTTCTGTAATGTTGACTGCCGACTGGAGCTGGAGGAGAAAAGTACAGTACTTTACTGTTATGAACGACATTACAGAGAGGAGAGGGGGAAGAAGAGAGTCTTTGGTGAGTGCTGATTTCAATGATAGTTGACCTGACATTAAACACACTGGCACACACACCTTTGATGCGCCTAAATGTTTGTTACCTTACAGCTAATGTACAGTGAAGTAATCTGGCTGTTTTCAGAAAACAATAATTACTTAATAATGATAGTTCTCAGTTTTATGAGTAAAGGGTAAATGATTTGTTTTCTCAACTTCCTTTGTAAAGTATATGAAAAATAATGAAAACATAAAACTGTTTGTGTTCATTTTTTAGTGTTTCCATTTATTTCTCTCTCCATCTGTCTCACTCACTGAAAATAACAATTAGATTAGCTTTATGAGGTGAAAACTACTTACTAAAAGAGACAGACAGTAATAGAACAGATGCTGGTAAAAATCAAAGTTTATAGGCCTTGAGTTGATAGCAAATTAAAAAACTTATTATGATTATTTTCATGTTGATGAAGGTTCTCAGTCATCCAAGTCATGGTAATTCTAAGTGTTGTATTGTAGGCAACTGGACTTGTTTCAGTTTCTTGAAGACGTTTCACCTCTCAACCAAGAAGCTTCTTCAGTTCTAACTAACTGGAGGGGAGTTGCAGGCTTTTAAACTCTGTGTGGGAGTGTCCTTACAGAGTCGTTAAGGACACGTGTGACCTCTGAGTTTCAGTTCCTCCAGTTAGTCACTATCAGTTTGCCATACAGATAGTGAATGTTTTTGTTTTTTCAGTTTACCGGTTGGTGTTGTCTAAAGCTTATGGTGGAAAATTAACTTGCTAGCTAGCAGCTCTGTGAGGCTGTTCTTAGACACAACAATACTTTGAGCTAAATGCTAACGATAGCAAGCTTACATGCTGATGCTAAACAGGTTTTATGTTTTACATGTAACATGTTCACCATGTTTGGTTAGCATGCTTGAATGCATTTGACATTTGATAATAAGAGCTAAACACAAAGTAGAGCCGAGGGTGATGGGAATGTCATTAGTTTTCCAGGTATTTAGTCATACTGGCGCTATATGAAAGCTCAGGAGATCAACACTGAACGCGTGTCACCAAATTTCATTAAACTCCATCTGACTGACATTGCCGTCCCTAGAGCAGCCAATCTTGCTGATGGTCTCGTTTGCTCATGCAGGTCATATAGGGGTATCAGTATTAAATTGAGACTGCTCATAACCAGTTAAAAGTTTCTTGTAGTATGTTTAACAAAGAGGTTGTACAAGCATGGTATTTAAAGCCTCAACAAGCATAAACACACAAACAACAAGTATTATTCAAAATTTGCAGGTCTAAATTGCTGTAGCTGTCACTTTCTTTTCCTCCATGTGTTGCATGTTGGCATGTGTAGAACTGATGAGACCAAAATGAAAGAGCTCCCCCTTGAGGAGGTATCCAAATCCATGTTCTATGTAAATATGCTTGTGAGTGATTTACAACCACATCTGTGAGATGCCTTGAATCTAATCAGTAAGCATCACGGCAGAACACACATCTGTAATGACCTTTATGCAAAACGTGCAGCAGTGTGATGCATTCTGTTGCAGCATTAAATTCAGAGATCTTTAAAAAACCCAAAAGTTCAAGGCATGGTTTGTCTTATCAATTTTTGGCCAATAGTAAAAATGCAAATGCTTTTCTGCAGGAAAATACTATTATCTAGATGAAATAACATCAAACTCTGAAATCAGTTTCACAACCCAACAGCTTCACGATGACAGATACAATTGTGTATGTGTGTGTGTGTTCATTTGACATTTTATAGACCAAAAAATAATTTAGTCAAGCTAAAAATGGGAAATCTAGTGATATAGTTGTACTAGTTGCAATAAAAATGCTGTTTAAAAACACAGTGCTACAATGGAAATATTATTTCTCTGTGGTTTCACTGAAAAATTCAAACACATTTTTCTGTTGACCTTCCTCTTGTTATCATCCCCTATTGGCAGCAATTCTGAAATATTTAGCTCTTTTAGTGCTCAAAGAACAGCAGCTCTCCAAGCAGACCAGCAGATTTCCCACCAGATCTGACCCAGGGGTCTCATTTGTTGTTGGTGATCACAATAATGTTTTTAATATGGATATTAAAATACTACTTTCTGTTTTGTTGTGTATATTTAACACCAGTTCAACACCAGTTGTTGCATTTACAAGATAAGTAGCTGTTTGATCATTTTATTATCATCACTGCTGAACAATCACACAATCTTCAACAAGCACACACTGGAAAGTATTAAAGTGTATTTGTTTTTTGATATCAGATCAAAAATTCACATTCATCTCTTCTTTCCAAAAATAATCCTTACTGTCTTGCTGAAGAATCTTCTTCATCTGGTGACCCATTGGTGGCTGATGTGATACGCTTTGTGAAAAGGTGAGGACCCAAATGCAGAGACATACGGGAGGAAGGCAGGATAAAGAAACAAAAGGCAAGCTTTAATAACTAAAGCTGAAATAACAAAAAACCAAGAAAACCAAGAATCTAACAAAAACCAAGAAGAGCACACACCAAAAAACAAAGTAGCAACACAAAAGGCCAGTCCGGGGGCGACCAGGAGGTCAGGGTGAGGGGCAGAGGCCCTCTGAGGGCCGAGTGGGAGTCCCGCGGCCGAGCCGCCGACTGGGAATCACTGGCAGGTTTCAGCTGGGCTGCTGACGCCGGAGCTGGGGTGCTGGGCAGCAGTGAAGAACAGCAGACCAGGGAGCTGGGTGTCAAGGAGCCAGAATGTGGTCGGCGACCTTGCTTTCTTAGGGGAGGCACCTCAAAAGCAAAGTTCAAAACAGAAATTATGAGAGCTAAGCAGAAACATAAAGCCAGGAACAAAAACCAGAAAATATACCACTGAGAGACACTAGAAACACTGGAAGACACACGGGTGAGCAACACAGGGTGGTAACACAAACAATCTGACAAAGACAGAATGAAGCACACAGGCGTAAATACAAACAAAACTAACAAGGGGATGAGGTGCAGGTGGAGTGTTGCAGGGAAAGGACAGGTGAGGGAAAGGAATGGAAAAACACTGGAAGGAGGGAAAACAGAACACTGGAGAAATAGCAAAAGACAACACAAGGCCAGAAAACACCTATAAAACACACACATGATGAAACAAAAAAGACAGGACCATGACACGATGTCTCCTCAGCTGCATCTACCAGCAACATGGTGGCTGACAGCTGGTTCTTCATCAGCTGAACCAGAAGAGTCTTCAACAACAACAGCTGCTGCTCCATCCAGGACAACATGTCTGAGATGCCATCACAGGACTGAGGAGTGGCTGAGTCTGCAGCACAGGAAGATGGGATGACTGGAGGACGTTAAGCTTTGGGCTCTTCCTTAGTCTCGTTGCCAGGTGGTAGTTCCTCCTCTGGCAGATTACCATTTTATCAAAGGAGGCATCCATACTCAGTAAAATGACAATCAATTAGGAATCCTTTGATCAGTAAATAAATCTATCCATTCTTCTGATAATGAGTCTATCTAACCAACCATTGAGGCAAACAGGTTTTTTAGAGCTTTCTCAGGACTGATCCTCTGCTCAGGGTCTGTATATTGAAGACATTACAGGAGGCTGAACTCCTCTATGTCTGGGTAGAGCTGGATCCGAAAGAAAGTTACAGTTCAGTTGATCTGCTTCCTGTCTCTCAACAGCAGAGCTGAATGGTATGAATTTGTTCTTCACGCATGAAATAGACCAAATTACTATTATCAGCTCATCCAGAGAACTCACGTCTTCTAGGCTCAATGCCAGCTGGTATTCTCCTTGAAGCAACACAACATATATGTCAAATTCTTCTTCTTCATAAATGTTTAACCTTTTGAAAGAAAGTTGTCTGATTAGGAGATCAAGCAACGCAAAGAGCTCAGGGAATAGCAGGGTGAGATAAAAGTATGTCAGACACCATTTTGGGTTCTCCCAGTGCCGGTTCTCCTTGAAGAACTTCTTTTTGTGGCTGCAAGCACACAGGAGGTGGTCAGCTGTCTGGCTCAGCGTGTTGACAATGTTCCTCATCTGGTCAAAGAATATAAAGAAAGTCATCAGCAGACATACTACATCAAGACTCTTGTTGGGTTTGGACACTTGTCAGAAGCTGTGCAGTCAAATTTAGATACAGTATATTGGGTGACTAACCAGCCGGAAATCACAGCGTACCTCAAACAAGTGGTACAATAAGGCTAGAACACAAGGCTAAGACCCCAGATGTATATTGCCTCAAACCAGCGAGGCCCAAGATGAATTCAAGTGCCCTGCAATAGACATTTGTGCCTTGTGGGTACCAGTAGCTCAGGATGTACAGAATATGGAAGTTGCGAGAGTAAGTAGTAAAGTTATGTTCATAATGGAACTCAATTGTCATTTAGCATGTGTATTGATAAAGATTGACGAAACCTCTACTAGATCACCTGAAACAGACAGCTGCATGTGTTTTAAAGATGGCCTGTCTGGCAGTCTGAGGGTTGGTTTGGTTTTGGTTCATTTAGGTCAGTTCAGAATTAAATGAAACTGAATTAAAATGAACAGAGACAGGAAGAAAGGATAGGGAGAGCTGGAAGTGGAGTGTGTGATATTTACCTTCAGGTTAAGTGGAGGTGAAAACAGTTCAGTTTAACAGACGCTTTCCAGCTGTCACACAGGCAGGCTGTGTGTACCTGTGTGTGAGAGAGACAGACAGGCTGTGTGTGTACTCAGACAGAGAGGTTGATGAGGGTATAAAGGTCAGTGTTAAAGTCTGGCCTTCAGCCTGAATGACGCTGCTGGCATTTACACAGAGATACAGACGAGTGCCACACACACACACACACAGACACACACAAACAGTAATTTGTGATGCAAAAATGTTCCAGTAGAGGAGATGAGCACTAACCAGAAATGGAAGGGAAAGGATTACACACAGTGGCATCAAAGTAATGTGATTACAAGAAAGAATAGCTCTGGTGATTTCTGGGTTATGTGTCTGCTACTGTCTACCTGAGGTGGAAAGAAACAAATATAAAGACCTCTGTATCACCTGTAGTTTGAGACCAAACTGCAGGTGATACAAAGCTGGAGTGATATTAATATTTCCTCTCATACTCACCAATCATTTATCAGACAGTATTAACCATCTATGCTTTATTTACATCTTGACAGCGACAGCAAGAATAATCAAGTTTCCTAGTGTGCAAGTAACACGCACTAACAAGATGACTATCAGTGTATTTAGACTGTAGAAACAATTACTATGGAAGCTAATGGAATATATCGTATTCATGGATTGAATAGTGTTTTCATTAGTGTAAGCATCAGCTATCTGTCTCAGATCTGTAAGGTATCCACTGTCTTAGGGTGAATAACAACAGCAACCTGATCAGTAGAAATGATAACATCTAAATGTCTGTTTTCTTCCACAATATTTGAATAATTCCAGCAAGCTAGTACAAAAAGTGGTAAGACTTTATAATAACTATTAATAGATGGTGAATTTATAGATAATTAAACTTAACTTGCTAGTTATTTCACTTTAAACAATGCTTTATAAATCATTTATTAAGCAACTGTTTGTTGTTGTTGAAACAGATGTTTATAATACTAATATACGTTTATAGAAATCTTCTTTTTAGCTTTTGGTTTAACAAGAGAAAGATTTAGGCGTGAAAACTAACTGGTTGGTTTGGGAACCTTATTTGGTCTCCTGCTTATTCATTTCTCACTATATAAAGATAATGTCAGTGTATTTCCTTTGCCCACCTAGCACTTTACTTTTCCTACTTTGTTCCCACATAATTATTCCATTATGCCACAGTACTGTAAAACCCTGACTCTCTGTTTTATTTGTTTGCAATGTTAATGATGTGGAAATACAGCTTAGTCTTCTGTTGTACTCGGGGTAAGTAGCTGTGGATAAAAGCATCATTTAAATGCTGTAAATGTTATGATAATGTCTTTATACATATCAGCTATCATTAGCTAAATACTGTTATAAAACGCAGCAACAGGAAAAGATAATCCATCATTAATCACATGAAAAGACATTTATGGAAGCTTGTGGAATGTGGATCTTTGTTTTCTATATCATATTTAAATCATCCTATTACATGTTGGTCATGCTCCTTTGGTCTTAAATAAGATTGCTGATATCATTACCAATGTGAAGCTTTTCTACTGTTTGATATTATAGTGAATGATATTAACTTAATGAATCCCTGTGGTTCATGTGATTAGTGGAGGCTAATGGGGTCACCGCAGTGTGAAAGGGAGTTCTTTCCCAGTTCCCCTTCTCATTTGTACTGCGGGTAACTCTACATGGAATGAGCTTTCCAACCAAAGTAATTTGTAACCCCTGGTCAAATAATTCTGTGTGAAACAAAGAAAGCTGTGTTACAATGACGTTATATGAAGCCATCTTATAATTGAAAAGAATCCATTGTTCATCATACACCAGCAAAGCCAGCATAATAAATCATTATATAAAGTTAATTTATTGGGTAATTATTTACACATTATCACGTTATTCAACATCTTTGTTTATGAGCAACTCTGCTGTTAAGTTGGATTAAAAATAATTAAACTGTAGTGTGTTCCCCATGTTAGGAATGTGTACACATGTAAACAGTATGCAAACTGTGTACAAAAAAGCTGATGATGTATTGTTGGTAATCTGGTGTCTTTCTTATGACACTGGTTTCTCTGCTCTGTAACTTTCTTACCTGTAATAACTAATGAATCAAACTGCATTGGAATTTGTTTTCGTATTACAAACACACCCCACCTCTTCATTTGTCAGTTCATCAATTCCGTCAAAGCGTCCATGTCAAAGGCACGGCCGCATACACCTACACATACAGCAGCCGATGACTGACAGCTGACATGTTAGTATCACATTATAGATTCATACATTCAGCACCACGCTTAGCCAGGGATGTGACAGCAATCTTATTACAGCACATACATCACTATTATTGACTGATGTTTGGACTGAGTGCATATTTATATGTATGAAATGCATTTTTTTTGATGATGCAATGAATGGAGCCTTGATGAAAGTCAAGTCAAAGTCACCACAGTGACATACATACATATTTAATGACAACTTTGCCAGCCTCTGTCACAAATATGCATAAGTTTAGCTGTCATCATTTAAGGCTAGCATGGTTAGCATTTAGCATGTATGGCAATATTTCATTTTCTTGCTTTTGTCATACTACTAACAGCCTATCATTAAGTCACTTATGTGAGTACAGTCGGTACATAGTTTGTGACGATTAACCACAAACAACCCATCAGTCAAATTTACTCAACTAAAGCTAGGCTAAACTGTGCTTCCTGTTCCACCTGAAGGCACCATACTGGACTCAGATTAGGGCAACTAGACACAATGGGAAAAAAGTCTGACCCATTACATGCCCTGTTATAATGACTAAAGTTAAGTGGCCAAAAATTTTGGATTTGAAACTATAGATAGAAATGTTGTTGAAAAACTCTTGCTGACTTTGGGAAGATCTGCTGTAGGTGGTTGCATTTTACAAACTTATCAGACCATGTACCAAATTTCCTTAATACCACCAACTGCAGATACCAAAAACAATGAAAGGATGTAACATTAATAACAATAAATTAATAATGATAATAATGCACATATACAGTATATACACTCATAATGTATACACATACTATACATACCATTTCAATGAGCCTGTTTGGTTTGGCATATAGTCTTGACTGTAAATCCCACATAGAAATAGCCAGCCTGGTAACATATACTTTCTGGCTTGTCAGGGCCAGCGTTGTCACTTGCCTTGGGACCGTTTTTTTTTTCTTTATCACCATATCAATATTCCACTCATGCTGTTTTGTAATCAGTGACTGAGGAGTTTGAGTCTCACTGCGCTTGTTAATTTACGAGGTCATGTAGGCAGTCATGTCACAACCATGGATGTATAGGTCACGTCATGTCAAGTCACATTCACCCTTCGTGGCTAAGCACAGGTGACTTTATTTCGAATTGTAAAGTATTTAAATAAATAACAACTCGTTTTTAATGTGATGTGTATACATGTGTATATGTAACTTTTGTCTGTACTAAAATGAAATTAAATGACAGTTTATGGTCTTTGGGCCAGTTTGGTGTTCAGTTTCAGCAAGGCTCTTGTGTACCACCTAGTGGAGCACATGAACCGCTGGTGGAACGCGTACCATAGTTAGAGAATCACTGGCCTGCAGTGATGTTAACTGCACTCAAGTGAAAATAGAGGCACTGCAAATTTACAAACAGTAACTCTACAGTGTCTCAAGGATCAGGCTATGAGAATTGTGATTAAAAATTAATTAGAACAAGTTGCAGGCCTAACGATGTTTGCTGAAAAGCATTATTTACATTGACTTGGATCATTGGTTTGACGAAGAAGAGCACTGCTACAAAACTCCAAGCCTAGCACTGAAGTTGGGTCACTCATTGCAAAAGATATGCAACATCATACACTGCAGAGCTCTAATGGCAGGAGACAGTGAGCTAAAAAAAGTCAACCCAGACATTCCAAAAACTGTATACCTCCAAATGGTCTGAACTTGTCTCTCACACAGCTTTGACCACCTTGAATGAGGCACACTTTAACAAGTCATCTACCCTGCCATTCACAGAAGATGTGCAACATCTCCACAAACATCTTTAAAAGACTGCAGGTTTAGCATCTGAGAACCTGGGAAAGATCCCATCACCAGAAGTCTATGGTGAACTTTGCAAAGCAACTTTGGATGGACCAAATTACTGACTTCTTAGGACATGATATTCGTGTCCACAGAGAATACTACAGGCTTCCGGAGTCTACAACCCAGCTGGCCAAAATATCAAAACTACTTCTTGCTATGGAAAAAGGATCCCTTTCAAATCTTCAGGGCAAATCCCTTGAAGAGATTGAAATTGAAGATAACATTGACTTCACTGATTCTGAACAAACTCAGAAACAAAGAAAACCGATAACAGGACTACCGGTAACCTCCAGCCCAAACTAGCACAATAAACCAAAATAACGAAGCCCCAGCACCTAAGCGTGCGTGGAGGCTGAGAAACCAACCTTTTCAAAGAGAGGAGAAGAAAGAGGACAAAACAACTCCTCACAGGTGCGCTGCTGCTCATGTGTGTCTCCAAGCTCACCTGTCCCTGCACCCTCTGCCCTCTTATCACCTCCCCCACTCCAGCCAATCACTGACCACACGGGGGGGGAATGAAAATCGGGGAGAGAGAGAGAGGGAGAGCAGAACACACACAACAGAGGCACACGTAACAACACCAATGATGATCATAGTGACCACAGATATCATTCAAACTGTTACAGGGGCTTATCTATTGTCTGACAGATACAGGAATATTTGGAATAATTTATCATAATCTCAACCTGTCTGAGATTATGCACGATGTATGTCTTTGGTTAAAGCCAAAACAGCTAAGATACACTTAGTCCTTGACACATTTTAAATTCATACCCAGATTTGTCAGATTGCTTCAGTTTAATTTGGAAAAGATATTGCCACTTTCTTTAATAATATGCTACGCGTCTTCCAGGGTCCCAGGCCCTTTACATTCCTTTCAATAGCTGACATGGAAACACAAAAGAATATGAGGGGGTCAGTGGGGAAAACAAGTCAGTTTGTCTCTTTCCCTGTCAAGTGGATTTTTTTCATCTGCCAGAAGTGAGAACGTATAATCTCTGTGTGATTGTTAATATAGGCCTTCTCAAACTGAGTAACATTGGAAAGCCTTTCACACACAGAGCAACTTAATGCTTTTATGTGTCGGAAGGCCGACGTATTAGAGGAGCTCACATTATCTGACTACAAAGGCTTTGACCCCGTCAAAGACTTCCATACACAAAGAAACAGCAGTATAAACAGCCTATTAAGTGAGCTGGAGATGGCAGGAGGCATATCAGCCATGCTCCAATATATTTGCCTGTGCAGACTACAAAGGGTACAGGTATAGACACACAGACAAAGAAACACGACAACAAACAGATTAGAGATGGACAGAGAGGAAGAGAGGGGAATAGTCCTCTGCTGTTTGCTGTACAGCGCAAGTCTACTCCCACATTGTTCTCCAGTTCAAAGACTGCTGGCAAGCAAATTTCACTGGATAAGGGTGATGGGCAACACAATGTACTTTTGGATCTGTCTTGAATTAGAGGGGCTGAATGGAACCAGTACATTTAAAAAAAAAAACTAATTAAAAAGTTTCTACAGAGTTTCATACAGTAGAAAATTGTTGTCAGTCAGGCAATTACGTTATAAAAAGCAATAGAAAGTATTTTTGAAAATATAACAGCATGATTACACAGAAGAATGGTTCAATCTCACCAACCTGGAGTATTAAATTGATTTTGGGCTTTATCTTTTGATAGTCAGAAAAATAGCTCCTTATACACAGTGATTGATGGAGTCTTCACACAATAAGGCCAAAAGTCACTGTCATCAAAGTACAGTAATAGCCTGTCGAATTAATCCTTGAAGACTTTTTTTCTTACACTCCAGACTTCTACCACTTAATCCGTGATGATACAAATGCTTTTGTTTTTTCTTCTTTGAAACATTTCACAAGTTAGGTTGCTTCACTGAACAATTAGACAAAAATAAATCTTTCGAAGAAACTCTAATAGCACTGCACATTCACTGTAAATGGTAAAAGACAGCCATTATCACATAACACCTTCTAAGCTTATTGTTCCAGATAATAACAGCTGACGGGAAAATGCCTGCACCACAATTTAAGATGACGGGGGGAGTCAAGGTGGGCTTCCAGTGAACACCGCTGGACACTAGACTGGAACTAAACATAGCCTCCAAAGTGATGGATGCCTGTCTGAAGACACAGGATACAGTAAGGAGGCGATTTACAGTAGCTCCGATCAGGACTGACTTTCTTTTTTGTTTTTCTTTGTGCATTTGGTCTGCATGGGTTCCTGTTGTTTCATCGACTAACAATGATAGAGCTCAGGTATTTGAAACATCTGTCTAAATAAATCAGACTCTTACTTGCAAAAGTGAGTGTGGAAAGCCTGTGCTTTTATACATGTTTGTATTTGTTAAAAAATCTAATGTAACAATTTACCCTGCATAGTGTGACAACTTACCTGGTGATGTTGCCATTCTTCACTTAAACATTCATAACTGTATATTAAAACATCTAAAGAGTATACATTTTATTAGATTTTATTATTTAATTTAACCAGGAAAATTGGTGACCGTCATGCACTGTGACTGAGAAAATAAAGTTAAAGCAAAAAGTGTGACAAAATGCCCTGCTCTCCCCTACTCTATGTCAACAATTTTTTGACCAAAGCTTTATTTTCCTTTATTTTCCTGCAGTGTTCAAGTTTGAATAATAAAAAATATGAATTCTTCTCACTAAGCAATACTGTATAAGCACAGTTGTAGGACAGAAGGAACAACAGACTGTTTCAGTAAATGTGGGCAAATCTACAGTGCCATAAAACCTTGGAGTGGGTAAACAATTTCTGTTCCAACAGGAGAATGACACTGAGCACAAAGCCAAACACTGGAACAGCTTTAAAAGACCCAGCTGAACCACAGACTTGATCTCGTCTGTGAAAGCACTTAAACGTAGCTGTTGACAGATGCTACCCATCCAATCTGACTCATCTTGAGAAAAATCTGCTTTTAGGAATGAAAAAACTCCAAATCTGAACCTGACACACTGATATAAAATAATACAAAAGCTGTAATCCATTGTATTTTTTTACTCAGACTCTTTTTAAAAATGTTTTTACATATGAGATCCCACTTTGTTTTTAATTCTGGCTGCAACACCGCAAATGAAATGTGTTTCTGCTGCATATGCGGGGTCCCAAAGTCCGAGACCAGACACTTCCATTTTGCATTTGTTTTTCATGTAATTCTATTTTTTTTACATTTTTATTACAATATCAGTTTGACAAAAATGTCCATGAATTTCAGAATGTTTTTGGTATGGCTCCAATTTTTCTTTAATGAAAGCATGCACTCAAGATGCCATGGCCTCAACAAGTTTGTGCAAAGCCGGATGGCTCATGTTACCCTAGCATGATTTGACAGTGTTTCATAAAGCTTCTTGTGATGTCACAGAAAGCTTTTCTTTCTGAAGCTTGATAAATGCTTCTGCATTGAATCGATGCTGTACCTATGGCAAAGTATAGATGCATGCCCTACGTCATAGCCTACGCTGTAGCCTGACTTCCACCTCCCCAGAAATGTAACTGCATGTCACGGTGACCCTGACTGCAATGACTGTGATTGGTCCGCTTGGTGACATTGCATTTTTTGGCTTCTCCAGTGTGTAGCAGCGGTGATCTGTGGTTTCCCCAGTAAACACACCAACCTCTTTGTGACTGTGGAGTAAAGTCCATGACAGTCAGGACTTCTTTGTCTACTTTGGTCTTAAAGTAGTTCTTGCAAATCTTTGGCTATGTTTGGGCTCATTATCCTGCTGCAGTATGAATTCTTCTCCACAAAGATTCAAACCAGAGGGTGGAGCATTTCTCTAAAGAATGGAGTGGTGCTTCTCCTTGGTCTGCTTGGGTTTGAAACACTGTGGTATCATTCTCTCTCCTGTTCATCTCCTTACATACACCCTGCTGTTACTGCCATAGATGTCAAACTTGGATTCATTAGTAAATAGGACGTTTTCACAGTCATTCACTGTGAAAATCTGGCGTTTCTTATCACACCTCTGGTGTTTGGCCTTCTTTCCCCTCCTGAGAAGTGGTTCACAAACTGCTACTTGTCCTCTGAGACCACTACAAGACAGCCTTTTTTGATAGGACTTTATGCTGGTTGGAGTCTTGCATTGCTAATTTTGCAAATCCTGTATCTGTAATGAAGATGCCTTCCTATCTCTCAGGGGACTACGCTTGATGTATTGATCACCACTTTGTGTTGTGGTTATCAAAAAAGGACCCAAATGCAAAAAACACCAAAGCTTTAATACTCTGAAGCTGTAGTCCAAAAAAACAAAGCTACACAACAAAAGAGCAGGCAAGAGAACTGACAAAATCATGCTGGGGCACATCCAAAAAACAAAGAGAAATACAAAAGTAAATAAGTACAAACCAGGGTGAAGCTACAGGAACACAGACAGGATTGCAAAACACACCAGGAGTAAACACAGTAACACCAGGCACAAAAAAGACAAACTGACAAAGAGATAGGAAAAAATACACAAAGGCTAATGAATAAATGAAACACAGGTGTACACAGAAAAAGGGTGGGAAATAGACAAAGACAGGAAGTGGAAAGACAAATGACAATGTCGATATAACCTTCAAAATAAAACAGGAAAATAACCAAGGAACGTGCCACTTTGTGTCTGCCTGATCATGCTTTGGATATAATTGATCCAATTTCTGTAAAATGTTTTAAAGTTCCATGCACTGCCCCCTTAGACACCTTGGGCTCTATCTTATGCTCGGTGCAAAGCGGCCATTTTCACGCCCAGCACCACGTTGTGTAAATAGCAAATGTACTTGCGCCCACCTGTGCGCCCCTGGGCGTGTTGGTCTTAAAATGAGGTGTTGTCCGGCCCACTGATGGCGCATTGCTATCTTGAGGCAGCAGAGAGGGACAGCGCCATAGACCAACAAAAAGCTGGTCTGGAGTCAAAAGCACAGCCTGTTTCCTGATATTTAAAGGATGCATTAGATGCGCCTACACAGGTGGGTTCACACCGTTCATACACTCTGATTTTATGATTTGAAAGGCTGCTTTCAGTTATTTTAAACATTTCCATGAAAACACTCATGTCACTGTGACAAACATTGTGGCACATTTAATTTAAATGTGAACTAAAATCTGTAGTTATAAACTCTCCAAAGGGAACGAGTCAGGAGTTTTCAACAGTCAATGAAGTTAATCAGCTGTTCCTTGTGCACAAATGTGCATGTTAATGTAGAGCTATACATATGGTTTCTGCTGCTGGAGGATCGCTGCAGGTAATGTCATTAATATTTTCCTCATTAAGGACGCATTTCACCCTCTCATCCCACCCGTCATTGATCAGGATCAGGATGGATCAGGATGCTTTTTATGACCCGCCCGTCTGATCCACGGACTGAGACCCGCGCACACACAGAGGGATGCAGGAGCGCTCTTTCACTTACCTCCTGAATTCTGAAACTTTCTTATCATTTCCAGGTCAAAGTGAGAATATTAGAGATTGTGTGGTGGTCTCAGACTTTTGGACCCCACAGTACGTCTGTATAACATCTGCAGACAGGCATGTGTGACAGCGTAATGGCACAAAATACACGTTATTTCCTCCTTTATTCACTTTTGTTCAAAAAATGAGAGAAAAATTATTAACTTAAATTCACATCATCAAAAGACTAAACCTGGAGTGACTCTATTGTTGCAATAACATGTGGACACTGAAGGCTCCGAGCTCACATTTAAAGATGGATCCTGAATGTTACATTATAGTAAGGGCATTTCTCCAATTTCCCTTTCTATGTCTCTTTTACTGTTTTCCCTCACATCGCATGCCCTGTCTCCGGAGGCTAAATAATGGGAAGCTGCTGCATTTTATCTGCTGGCTTTATCTGCACACTCACACACACACACACCCACCTGCATCAGCTCAAACAGGTACGCAGCAGACAGCACGGACAATCCAATACACACAGTCACATAGGAATACACACTGCACAGCATATGAATTAAGACACACACACACGTCCACACACACACATACATGTTTTACAGTTGCTTGCTGCATCTCAATGCCATCCAGGGCAGCTGATGAGACGGCACACTCTAATCAAATTCCAGAGAGGATAAAGACAGGAAATCAATAGGCTACAGTGTTGTCTGTATAAAACTATCCAAGTGCATACATGCCAGAGCAAATCACGGTCATTTCAAAAGACACAGTGGTAAGCTAAGTCCCTTTGCATTGTTTTATTCTTTCACAGGTTGATGAAAAGACAATGGTTCACAGAGGTGCAGACACAAAACTTAAAATTCCTCCTCATGTTTTCTCTCTGTCTCACCTGGAGCCTTTTCCTCTTCATGTGTACAGACTTGAAGAGCACAGCGGATGGTCTGACATTCCTCAAGGCTGTTATGTAAGACAGAGTGCTGAAAAATCTGTCTTTTTCTGTAGCAGGATCACATATATTCACTGCTTATTAGACATTCTTATCACAGATCTAAGCAACAGAGAAGACTGAGCCGGTGAATCGTCACAATAGACAACACCTAAAATAAGAGGAACCGTTTCAAGGATCTTTCATGTTAACATTTTATTCTGTCATTACTAAAAACTTTTTTTTACACTGTCATTGCCCTTAGGCATTCCAAATTGATTTTCCCCTCAGCGAGCAAAACTTTTCTTTTTATTTTCCTCTCTACATACCAATATGCTGACTGTGTTTCAGTGTTTCAGTTTCAGTCAGAATGCCAAGGGAAAGAAGAGTAATGCTGTAAAATTCCAAATGCTCTAGAAAGGAAAAGGGAGGCCGCTGTGAAAGATGTGACTGCATCAAGAGATTTGAGTCAAAGCTGCTTGTGCAGAATGATACTGACATTGCCCAAGGGGACTGGCCAGGAAGAAAGATGATTTCTGTGGAACACAAAATAGTACTTAAGGGAAAAGGAGAGACAAGAAAATGACTTCAGAGACAAACTTACGGTTTTGTTACTTACTCCTGACGAAGGGAGGTAAGTTTGTGTGTGTACTGGTGTAATGCAAGACATCAAACTGCACAATACTCCTCTATAGATCATATTTAAAGCTGAGATTACTTTTTTTTATATTAACACGGGATAAAGTTACTTGATATTACTCACAGTGAGGAACTAACCAACACCTTTGCAAACCTGAATGACTGAACTTTGCAGCATAGCAGCAACAGGCGTTCTTCTGTAGGACCCTTGCAGTTTGGTTAGGTTTAGGAAAACATTGTGCTTTGGCACAAAATAACTACGTTACTTATGTTGATGAAGGTTCTCAGTCATCCAGGTCATGGTAATATGCTATGCTATATTACCGAATTATATGAGTAATTCTAATTCTAAGTGCTATAGTGTAGTTTATTTTCAAGAAACTGAAACAAGTCCAGTTGCCTACCATATAGTACTTAGAATTACGCTACTTATGCAAAAATGAATTATAAGTATGGTTATTATGCATTAAAGTGTTTTATAGACACGGGCTTCATATTGTTTTTAATAGTTTCACAAACTCGTGTAGCTGCACTGACAATTATCTGCAGTCTGAGGGAAATAAAATACGTTTGGCTGATTGTCTGATTGTAAACTGTTGTAATAATGATTGTAAAGTAAATATCCAAACAAACTCTCCCTTCCAAATGACTCAGCTAATGATAATGCCAGCTGTTTCCCTCGCAGCTATATTCTGTCCCATCTTTCCCCGATACCGTGTCTGTGACTGCATGTCATCGCTCTCAGTCGTCATCATCGAGTACTACCAGTAAGTGTTTCTCAGACCCTGTTGTAATTCGGTGAACGGCCGTAATCGTGTTGTTTATAACATAACCAACATTTCTGAGTGCATTTACCTGCGGCAACACAACTTAAGGGCCAACAACACCCAGCTACGACTTGTGTTGCCAAAACATTACTGCTTGCTCGTTAGAGTTCTCACTGTTGCAGTGTAGCTCACACTACGCCGCTTGGCAGTTTCCCACCACACAGCTATGTGTTTGTGATCTCTTCGGTTTGTGGTGTCCAAATTTTCCAACACTCATTCTCCCTCCACAGTTCACTGGCTGCTCCTTCGTCAGATAGACCGTTGAAGTTCCAAAGCAAAATGCACTTTCATTTTAATATTGGTGCTCTACACCCTGAACTTCATTGGTTCATGCTGGCATCATCTGTGCTTCACCTATTTCTCCAGCTCATCAGACATGAAATCAGCTGTGGGGCTAACCAGAGTGTGAGCTGCTGACAGAAATCACAGCCTGACACGTGGGAACACATCGTGCCTACACTAACACCTTCCTTACACTTTTCACTTCCTCATTATCATTCTCATAAATAACGGGAGTACACCAGTTTGTTGAATCAATCAAGAGCTGCACATAGTCTGATACATTTCCTCATGTGATGTCACTTGAGTCGGCTTCAGTTTGGGCTGAAGACCAAAAACCTAGAGGTGTGGAGCTTGAAAGAAGTGAGCCTGCCAGACTTCTTCAACTCTGTGCTCAATGCTACATTAGCTGCTACTAGCATAACACACCCAAATCTCGGACCCATTGAATGTCACTTTGGGAAATTAAGGTGGTTTAGAATACATGGAGCAAGGAAGACCATATCTCTATTTGTACCGATTCTGATCCTTTTGCTAAAATTGTCCATTTGTGTATTGATATTTGGTTTACGTAATGTAGTTTCCTCTTTAAAGGTTCCTCTGTCATGTGTCATGTTTTGCTTTACACTTCTTGTCCCTTTTCCTGACTGTGCTCACCGGGGTGCATTAGTCAATCAGTCCTTGTGTATTTAGTCCGTGTGTGTTCCATCAATTGTTGTCAGTTCCACAGTCCTGCATTTTTCCGTGTTTGTCTTTCTCCCTGCGTTCCTGCTGCTCCTAGTTTACCTTGGTTGCCTTTTGAATCGCTCTATGTTTTTCTTGGACTACTCCCATTGTGGGTTATTTGATTGTTGGACTTGTTGTTGCCTTGACTTCCCAGCTGCCTTTAGTTATATCGTGTTTCTCTGCCTGCTTCAGTTTCCACCTACAGTACGTTTATTAAAGTTATGTTTTGTCAGCTTTACTCCCTGTTTGAGACAAAATTATAGAAGTGCAATGCTAAGTTGGTGTACTCTTTCAAAACTACTTCAAGATGATATGTGAAGCATTTGTGCCGATTAGCATAAAGTGTGATGCATTTGCTATATTTACCCTAAATAAACATCCCATTTTTCATGCATCAAAACTATCTAAAAAATCTTGCCTTGTCTTGTCAGTTAAAGGTTTTCATTTTTAGCTTTGCTGAAGTCTACAAACCAAATCAGCCGCTTCACACCAAATTCAGTCTGTTTTAACATCAACATACAGTGTTGAGGCTGGTGCTAAGCTTTTCAGTGACAGCAAGTGATCACACCAGAGTCTCAAAATGAATGCAATCATTCATTATTTATGTTAAAATGCTTTAAACAATATTGGATCTGTCATTTCCTGGCAGTGAGGATAGCAGAATTAATTCTCGGTCTTGTTTGCAGACATCTGTTCTGACTTATTTTTCAGTTTGAAGTCTGTCTTTTCACTTTTCTGACCTTCACCGACGTCAGTTTTCTAAATAGTGAGATTGGTAACTATGACGACAAAGGAAGTGAGTGTTGCTGGAGGACAATATAAGAGTTATGAATGTCATGCTTCAAAAAAAGTCAGCAGCTGATTAACACTGAGGAGAAGCGAGAGGAAGCGTTCTTTTTCTTTTCTGACTAACAATCACATGTAGATTTTAATGTCATTTTCATTTAAGAGCTAAAGCTTCAGACATGAACTGAGTGAACTGTGACAATGCCAGACGTTCTGGAGAGAAAACCGAAGGATACTAAGTGGTGCAAAGAAACAAAAAAGAATCACACATTCCCATTTTCTAGCTCTCCCTCACAGTGTCACATCTCACTCATTCAATCACACAGTTTCACTTCTGTGCCTTTACACACATGGAGTGACTAACACACACACACACACACACACACACACACACACACACACATACACACATGATGGAGTAGCTACAATATCTGGCTGCCAGCACTCTGTGATTTTCAATTAAGCCCTAACTAGAGTTTTAATGAACTCTGCCTGCTTTCATAAAGAGACGGAGCCAATGAATCGAAGGCGTCGAGGCGCTCGTCAAGCCAAACCAGAGGAGGACCAGTAGGGCTTAACTGACTCCTTAACAAGCTAATCAAAGCTCTGAATTGGCTTGTTAACACAAGGGCTCATCGATAGAGAGGGGGTTGTAAGATCCTCCATCCGAACAGACAACTGGCAGATGAGAGGACTCCTCAGCTCGTCAGTTTGTTCCTTTCCTTCACTGTTTTAAACACCAACAGAAGCTCCTCTCCTCTACAGACAACACTGCTCCTGAAACGTCTCATCAGTAGTTCCACCTGTTGTTCCGTGACTTTGTGATATCACACGATGTCACCATGTCACACATTTGCACAAGAGACAGGAGCTAAAACAGAGTGTTTCAGACAGAGGGGGGATACAGTGTTGCAGCACAGGACAGTATGAGAAAACCGATTTGTTTTTTGTTTGTTTAGCAATTATGCATGTAAAGCTATATCAGTAGTAACACAAAATAAAATTATGAACCTGAAAATTTGCATTTTATGTCTCCTTTAAGTATTTATATTTATTATACAGATGTTTTGACAGAAATACCCATCCTTGTTTTGACAGTTTTCTAGCTCTGCTCTTGTTTTACAGACCTTAACCACTATCCAGTTGGTGTGAACAGAGATGAGAAGAAGGCAGCCCCCCAGTGGCAGGAAATACACCAGGCTGATCTGCTCTCAGTGTGTTAATGGGTTTAGTTGGGATAAGTGGCCTTCTGTTGCAGATGTCTTCCCTTAACAGCATCTGAGGCTAATTTGGGTCAAAATCTCTACATCTGCTGAGCTCCACACTGTGTTCACTATATTATTCAGTACGGTGGAGCAGATTTTCAATTCTGTTCTAAAACATGGTATGATAATTAGGAATATGTATGTTATCGAAGAGATTACATGTTAGTGTGATGTTTCTTTCATTGCATTTTCTCTTAGACCAGCTGGATATCAGTATTTTCACAGAGGAAGACCTTCCAGGAACTAGATTAACACCTTTCACTCACTTTGTGCTCCAATTTTAATGTACTGTAATTAGTGTTGGATTTTCTATAGCAGCTGCTCACAACACAACACATTCAGTGACTGGGAGAGTTTGGGAGCTACATTATGCAGGTGGAAAGGAGCTTTTAAGATGCAGTTTACTGATGGATTTAGCTCAGATAGAGAAGATAAAGCAACATTCTGTAACTTTTTTTTACCTAAAATATCAGCTTCAAAATCATGTTGTTGGTACAGTTTCTTGTAAAAGGGTGAATGGTGTCTCTGGTGCCTATCACTTGTTCGGACACAAGTTTTTGAGACATAAAACACATAAAAATTAGTTTAGGTTGAATTTTCTGTTTCTCTTTTGTCACAGTGCTGTGCTTATGCTCTGGTTAGATTTATGCACAACCACCACTTGGTTAGCGTTAAGAAAAGATCATGGTTTGGCTTAAAATATGTGTTTTGGTTGCCAGGATCACAGATGGAGATGGTCAGACTTCCTGTGAAAAATAGCCGGTTTTGGCAACCAAGCACAAAAATGGCCTTTCAAGACAAACAGTCTTGGTTTGTCTTTGTACAATAACCTCTGGTTAGGTGAAATAAATCCTCAGTATCACCATCTGAAAATATTCTAGCTCTGCACGCCGTTTTTGTCCGCTGCTGATGTCAAACTGTCCCTCACTCTTCTTCCCTTGCTCGCCTCACGTGTTCCCACCTGCTGTGTGTACAACTTAGAGATGCTGTAAATCACCTCTGTACTGTATCACCTGTTGTCACACTTAAATCCGGCAGTCTTGGAGGTCATGTTGAGTCCCAGATCAGTGTCCAGCCATGACACTTCATGTTCATTTTCAGGTCAGGCTACCAAATCCTGTTGAGCCTCACCCCATCGCCTGTGTGTCCAGATAATTAGCTAACAGTAGCTAGCTACAGCCAAGGATGGCTAGCAGTTGTCACTTACTCTGGTGATATGCTGCCCCCTATGTTTTTGGATCGACCTTTATATTCTGGTCATGTTCTACAAATGTAGAACTATAAACTATAAAGTTGGTTGCTTCATGCCCCATCAGGCAGGACAATGTTATTATTATTATTATTTCTCCTTGTGTTCATCTTCTCTTCATCTATGTCCCTCAACATATCTCTATGTCCCTCTCTCATCTGTCTGCCATTAAATTCCCAATGTTTTTCTCTTTAATTCTGCCTGTGTGCATCTGCATCTGCTTCTCCGCAAACAATCAATACTATGATCGGGAAACAGCACTAATCATATGAAAAAAACATTATAAACACAAACAAACGTGCACATAAACACACACAGGGATGTAGTGCACATATCCATTCAGCCTGTAGGAAACAATGTGCAGCCATAAATCAATAGCCCTTGTGAAGGCAATGAGGCAGAGACTGGGACAATAGGAGGCTGGGGACAGAATAAGTGGACAAGACACACACACGCACACACACACACACATTGCACCACTGTGTACTCTTTTAAGGTATTTTGAGGTTATGATTTATGGGAAATGGTTTGATCCACTGAAGCTGTTTGAGTGGACGATAGTAAACATGTTTGGGTCTTACCGCCTCAGGGACAATGACAGGTCAGTGGAATAAAAAGCTTGGTGCAAAATAGACTCACATATTCCTGAATTTAAGCTAACATCCTCTCTGTCTGGAAGCCTGGCCCTCCTCCGTGTTCCTCATCTCCTCACATGTCTTTTCAACTCCATGTGCACACAGCTATATGATGTTGTCCCTGTGTCCGTCAATGTCCAGTTGCATTACGTTACATTGAACAGCGGGCCAACGTGTGTGCGCAAGTGTGTATTATCTGTTCTGTCACACTGAGCAGTGGGCCGGTGATACATGGCTGTCCTTAGGCTTGTTCTCTGTGCCTACGCAAATACCTGTGTATGTGTGTGTGTGTGTGTGTTATTGAATGTATGTGTTTTATCCTTAGGAAGGCTAATTCAAGGTTCCATTTAGGATTAATTGGATTAAAGGTGCACTATGTAGTTTTGGGATTCTTTGTTTTCATGACTGAATAATAACTGAATAAACAAACTGACCTTAAAGGACAACACAATTTATACTGATTTACTTTGTTTATGGCGGACCCTTCCACCTTTCTAGCTTCAAAGATTGTTCAACAGTGTTCTGGGACCTTATTTTCCTCTGAGCACAGCTTTTTTATTCAGTTATGGAAAAAAAAAAGTTTGTATTATTACCTCATTAATATTTTAAATAGTTTGAATTTTTTCTCCAAAACTACATAGTGCTCCTTTAATGTTAAGTTGAGGAAATGCATGCAACTAAATGGTATATCCATTCAAAAATGCAGAAAAAGGTGAGAGCATTCTGCTAGAAAATATCTATATAAGTGTGTGTTTCAGCATGCAGACCACATCTTCTCTCTGTTACATTACCTTATCAATATTAACAGCTAACATGTGGCATGACTTATAGGGCCATCTCTCTCTTTCTCTCACACACACACCTACACACAAGGAGATGACGCACAGATGACCTCCAGTACGAGCCCTCTCTTCCAGGCCGGTTAGCCCCTCAGGGAGGCTCTGTGCCTGGCATAAATATTCAGATGGGTCCCCGGCTCTGACAGGCTCTGCATGGTGATGGCTTGTGTCGCAACACCAATTCATAGCTACATCTCCGTCCCCGCAGGGCTTGTTCTTTTTGACTCACCATCATTTGTAAAGCTATTGGGAGCATCGTATCCAAGAGGTGGGGGTGGGGCACGAAGATAATGGAACAGCCATGGACGTTGGAGACTGACATTTTTTGACATCGCTTGATTTCATCACCTGACATTTTCTCTGACATTTGTCAGAGAAAACATGTCCTTACACACTTGAAGCTTGACCATGACCTTGGAATTCTTGAAACACTAGAATTCTAGAAACACTGCAGCATTCTAGAAGCACTGTAGAATTAATTGAAACACGGCGTTGATATGGATTGTTATACAGCAGAAGAACTTAGAGGTCTTCACTGCTCAGCTCCTGGGAGAATAGGTAAGTGAACTGTTCAAAAAACCTGCAGGTCCACATGAAGTGAATCTTAAATACTTAAAATAATTTCAGATAAAATCAACTTTCTGACAAATTGGACCTTTAAAAGATATTGATAAAGTATATGTGATCTGGCCCTCTATTGAGACTCAATACATAGAATTAGTAACAAGAATTTACTACATGCACACAACAAGTCGATGGTTCAATCCATTTTTTCTCATTTATAGAAAATAACAGCAACACAGAGTACAGTGATGTCTATGACACTCCCAGGAGTGAAAAAGAAAGACCAGTGTTCATGAGAAACCACCACAAAAGAGGATGGAAATCTTTGAGTCTGGCTCTGAAAAGAAAAGAAAAGTGTCTCAAGAAAAGGAAGGCACCAGGAAGAGGCAGAGGACACCTGAGTCGGATGGCACAAAGAGAAAACTGTCCGACAATGGGGATGGCCCAAGAAAAAGATTGAGAGTGGAGCTTGAGGATGCCACCTCATCCTCAGTGGAAAAGGACAGCCACCTCCACGTCCATGTCAGAGGAACCCAGCAGACAGTATTCCCATGCTGAATACCAGCAGCTGGGTGGAGGAGGCCAGGGATCTGTCTTTGTCTCTGTCACTACAACCTACTTTGACCTCATGAGCTCATTTTGGAGTTGTCTCATACACACAAAATTATATGAACAAGGGTGTCCAAATACATCTGGTTATGTAGTGTACATTATAAAGTGTTTGTCTCTTTTTTTGTGCTGTATCACTTAACAAACAAAGAAATAAGACCTTTCAAAAGCATCCAATCCTACCTGACACAATCCCATGCCTTCACTTAATAATTTGTCTTTTTGAAAGTCTTTTTTTTAAAACACCATTTGATGTCATTTTGAGGCATTCATATCCGTCAGTTCACTCATATCTTTTATTTCATTAAAAAAAAGATCACATAATATCCAAAGCAAATACAAAATGATCCTTTTGTCTCTGGAAAAATGTGCCTCTCCTCTCCTCTCTTTGACCTGTTTCAGTATCAAAAGGCTCTTTGACGACAAATACATATTTGATCTTTCAAAAAATATAGTCGTATTTAACTCTGAGTATGCAGCTGTAAGGGGTATTCTTTAATAAAACAACAGTAATTTAGTGTGAATTAAATAAGTTAAAGTGAAAAAATATGCATTTTTGAATTTGAACCAGTGCCATCCTGCACACACTTTAACAGTTCTTTTGTTGGTGTTGTCAGAACAATGACTTTTGAAAAAAGAAAAAACGGGGGAAAAAAAGTCATATCACTAATAGTAAACATCAGAAATGTTCTGTGTCGAATGATCATATGGGACTTGGTAAGGATTTAAAAACACTGAAAAACATTCAGATGAAAATAAGTGGTATCCTGGGGGCATGTGTACCCTTGCAGTCTATGTGTGAATGTGAATAGTTTTCCCCATCGTGTGCCTGAGTATAACCTAACACCGCCAACTGGGAATCACAGCTAAAGTGCACATCACATGCCTGGAAGGCAGAATGTTTTTCCAGGGAAATCTTCCTGAGTCTTTCAAGTCAAGGGCCCATAGAGAAAAGAAGAACTGTACTCTATAATTTCATGAAGTCTCTCAGAAACCCTCATTTCTGCGGGTTTGTATGTGAGGAGTTATTTCCATATTGGAAGGACTGTTCTGTGATTTCATTGGCTCTGAGTGTTCATGTGATTTGGTTCTTGAAGTGAAGCCTTCCGTTCAGCAGGACCCCAATCAGTTCTGCTTAAGATGGTAATTTTCTCTCTTTTAGTGATCGCAATCATTTCTCACTCCCTCCTCTCTTCCAGGGATAATTTGTATTCCAGTCATCTCTCTTCTGTGGCTGTGACAATTATCCCCATCTCCAATCAAACAGGGGAGTATCCAATGGGAGAAAATCTCATTAGACTGATTTAGGGAGGTCTCTGTTGACTGTAAACACTGTGGGAGTGTAAACACACATGCACACTGCTAATTCTCCCAGCTGTTAGGGATCATTTTTCCAACCAAAATCTGTTATTTATGATTTACAATCTATCTGCAAATTAGCTCCTACTGTGAAACACTTAATAAAAGAGACACTTTATCATAATGAATAAAGGAGACACTTTTATCATATCACAAAAAGCTAAAGAGAGAGTCTGGTTTGTGCACTTAGAATTCCATCGCAAGTGTTTGAATATAAAACATTTTTTGTGAATCCAGTCTTTTGGGAGGTTATCCAGAAATTGGAATCTGAAGAAAAACGCATGCACTGCACCTCAGAAATACTTTAGTCCTACCTCACATTTTTGTGTGTAGCTCTGTGCAAAGCTCAATTATGGACATTTTATTTAGGGCACGCTGTTCCCATCAGGATGCAGGAGCTCATGAGAGAATAACAAAGAGTAACTGGCCTGAATGTGAACGAATGTGATGCATATTGGATTTTTGTGTATAAATGAAAAAACAAGTGCAGCACTTTGTCATAGTCAAAGCAGCGTGACAACATATAAATCCCATATATATTTGGAAAGCAGTGTTTTAAAAAGAGCACATATTGGCTCAGGTAGTCTTGTCATCCACACCTCACATTAAAAGTTATTTTATGTTGAAGTGTATAGTATTTACTGAAGTACTATACATGCTGTTCCACAAACCTGCATGCCAACTACTTAAAGCAGTAAAAGACCATTTTTGGCTACTTGGAGGCAGTGAAACAAACTGTACACAGCACTGACATATTCTAACCTTTTTAAGTTGCTGCTCTGAACACACTAGGTATTTGCTTCCCGTTCTCACTCCTGAGGCGTAAAATACAGCAGCCTGATCACTGGCCCGAGGCATTAAAGTTTGACGCTGTGGTTGCCCATCTAGCGTCAGCTTTGAAAGCTCTGCTCTAGTGAAGTAGTAGTGAAGCATAAATGAGCGAGGAAGTCCGAGGAGGTGGTTGGGTGGGTTATAAATTAGACTTTCCCTCCAGAGACCAGAGTGCACATCCTGTTTGTGACTAAGAGTCAAGAGTCATTTGTTTTAGATGTATTTAACATAAATAAGTGATTGTACATAAATGACATAAGTGATGTTAGTGACGTCACATATGTTAGTTTTTTTAACCCAAAGAATGATCTAATGATCTAACCCTCATGTTTTTCACAGATTTCCAGGACTAGTTTCTGTCGAACTCCTGCAGGTCACTAAAATAAGTGACACACACACACACGCACGCACACACACACACACACACACATACACACACACACACACACACACACACACACACACACACACACAGTCATTACATGCTGGTCCTTAAACACTGTAAAAATTGACAAAGTTACTTTACTTTAAAAAAAGATTGAGGAAATTGTTTGCCTCAAAATGAACAAGTAAAGTAAGCTCAGAATTTGAAGTTGTTCAAACTTTTTAGCTTGTACAACATAAATTTAATAGCCTACATTACTTGGTAATTGTGAGATAATCAGTTTTCTGACTTTTTAAAAGTAAAGTCAAATTTAGACTGAATATTTGTAGAAATGAACTTTTCTTCCCTCCCTGTTATTACTACATTTGCTAATGTGTTGTCTGAAAATATATGAATAGTGAAGTTTAACCTGTTGAGTGGAGGACAGTATTATTAGGCCTCAATAGGCAATTCAACTTTGAAAATGGGAATCACTCACTTTATTCTTGATTATGAAGTTATATGAGTAGGTAATGAGCAATTTATGCTGGCAAACTATAAGAAAAAAAAGTCGGACTGATGTGCTGAAGTGAGAGGAATCAGTAAGAATTTAAATGGTTAAAAATTGCTTCATTTTACTGACCTGCAGAAGTTGGACGGAACCTGGTTGGAAATTAAGCTGCAACAACGCAGCTGACTTTAGTGGCCTGCTGAGGGGAACTTCTATTAAGATCTGTTAAATAAATTACCAGCTATTCATTAACTGCTTATTGGAAAATAGCAGAATATTGTTATTGTTTGGGTAATTTTCAATAAATTATTGTGGAAATTGGCGGGCAATTAAAAAAAAAGTCAGATATGACACTATGATGCATGTATTATCTATCAAGCTTACCAGGTGACACTTTTTGCACATTGCAATATCTGTATACACTGCAACCTCACACAATCCAGGTCAGACTTTCTGCACTGCTGGATAAATCTGGACAGTCTTCACCTACTTTAAAATCGGTCACACTCTATTCATATTTATATTCACACTCTTTTTGTATTTTTATCTTTTTATTACGTCTTTTAAGTATGTTTTGTACCGTTTGTTGTTTTGCACCTACAGATCACAGCAAATTCCTCGCATGTGTAAACTTACTTGGCAATAAAGCAATTCTGACTCTGATTCTTACGTGAGAAAGCGAAGTGTAAAGTGTGGCTTTTTTGTGTATGGAACAGCTTTAAATAGGACCTTTAATTAGGCGGAAAGTGATCTGAGCTGTTAGTTTGCACTTGGACTTCATTTCAGATGTAAACAGAACAGCAGGGAGCCAAAAGAAGAAGGAAAATGTGTGTTGTGTCCAAATACTGACAGAGACCACTCTGTGTTCCAGCCAAAGGACATCAACTAGATTACTAAAATGAATGCAATAAAATATAGGTTGCAAAGAAAAGATCAAACTATGTCCTTCCTTTGTGCTATTTTGGATAGTTTGGGGATTTCCAGCCAAATCTTTGGATTCCTTTCCTTCCACTTGAGAAAATTGTTTAATCTTGTCCCATTTCTCCTCAGAAAACAGCCCCAGAGAGAACTAGAGACACAATAAAACAGGACTAATGAATAAAGTTATTTATAAATGTCACATGTTAACAAGCACAGAAGTTATCACACATATGGCAGCTCTCACAGCATACATGACAAACCTCATTATAAATTTGCTCGTAGAGAGAATATATAGTCACGTCACCAACCTTTGAGCCCCCACAGGTGCTGGCATGTTCGATGATGAATGCATGGAAACAGAGAAATACTGCTAAATTTATAGTAGAACAGCAGTATTGTCAATTGGGGCATGATGGATAGAACATCGTCTGTTGAGACTCTCTGCTCTCTATCCACTTTTTTTCCTCACGTTATTTGTGTATCTTTTTTACTCTGTAGCTGATGAAGTACCCATTTGAAATGCAGTACATCGTACTGCAAAGCAAGGACGCATATTTTATTGATTAGATGAGATAAGTTGAAATATAAATATGTCCAAACCTGATGATATGATTCATAGTTCATATAAAGAGTGAACAAGCAAGCATGAACAGAACCTGGACAAATATCAAATGATCTGAAAATGATTATTTTATATTAAGTATTATGCTGTCTGCGGTACTGAACCACAGTGTCTACTTAGCTTAATAGCTGATATATTGATGTTTATATATTGTATAAAAACAAACCTACTAGGCCAAGGTTGTATATGGAGAAGATCTGGACTATTTCATGCATCGGCTACAGAACTCAAATGATGTTAGGCCCTGAACAGCAATGCAAAAACCCCTAAATATGTGTCTCACCTGAACAACTTGTCCTGTAGTGACATATTTAAAAGGAAAGGTTTAATCTTCCCTTTATAGCTGATTTTGATAATATGACAGAAATAGAAAATTTGTGACAATGTAAAAGAGATAATTTTGTTGAGGCTGGTGCTGCCAGAGCTGATCACAGCCATTCTAGACAATGCTTGCGGTTCCAGTGGGCAGGCCACAGCCTGTATCAGGAGCAGCTCTTCGCTCTGTGGAGAATACATGCCAAATCTATTTTTTAAGGAAGCGAACAGAAGCCACGTCAAGCTGCACAGAGCAGATCGAGCTAGGCAGGCAATGAGACACAGAAACAATATAGAGTCCGGTCAATTTTCAAATTAAGACACCCTTTGCAGGCTCTGAATCTACAGCATAACAAAGTCAGAAATATTAAAAATAAACGCACTTAAAACAGACAAAGAAGCCATTTAACTATGTAGCCCATTGTAGAAGCACACAACTACAAGAAAAATGACAAAATAAACAGCAAGTGTTGCAAAGCATGTTTAGCATGATAACCAGCTAGCCAAGGCCTGTCCCAGCCAAAGCTCCTGTGCTAGCTGTGTAAACACCAACCAGTCCGACCTGCTAGCTACACGGCTAACCAAGCTAACTAGCTTACAGCAGCTACTGTTGGCAGCAGTTAGCAGTTACTCTGGTGATATGCTGCCCCCTAATTTTTTTTTAATATGAATTCAACAGGTGGCCAGTTCTTACATATTGCACCTTTAAATACAGCAGTGTGATTAACAGTCAGTTAACGTTGCCTGTGCAAAAGTTAACACTTTTTATATATTGATTATGCAGACCTGCATAGAATATAACTATTGAATGTGTTTCTAAAGTAAATCATTTTTGAGTGTGATTACACTTTGTAAAAAGGTTCATTAAACTGCAGAGCTCAAGTATAGACAGTGATTACTATATGAGAGCATGTGTGTGTGTTTACTTGGTCTATTGCTTTTTTTTGTGATGGCATGCTTAACTCCAGCAGCTTCTTCTCTCAGCAAGGTGACACAATGAACTAAACAGCATCTGTTCCGCAAAAAAAAAAGCAAAAAGAAAGAAATACTAGCAAGCAACCATTTTTAGGACAGCTGAAGAGGCCATGATTTAAATTCTATTTGCTTTAAATTCAGGCTGCCAAGCAGGAGAAGTTTATCGATTTGGAGGCCCAGTGATCTGCCTGCCAAATATTCAGTTTTCTAATATTCACATTGCCTCGCCCTTTGGTCAGAAACAGAACATCTGCTAACCTTCCTTTCGCTGCTGAAGTGTGTTTGTTTACCAGTTCAGAAGTGGGGTGGTGATGCTTTAGATGCTTAGACCTACTGCACTTCGGTGCTCTCTCAACTTGAAAGGCCTGCAGGGCAAACACATCAAATCTTGTTTGATTTACAACATGGAGCTTCTTTAAAGTATAAGGAGACACACTGGATCTCTGGAGCGCTCACATTTTTCCTTTTGTAGCTGTCGAAAACTACATGACCTTCCCCAGAGGAAAGGAACAGATGAAGATTAATCACATCAAGTCTTAAGGATCAGTGGCATGATGTATGACACTTAGGTAACAACAATAAAGCTCTAAACAAGAGCAGGAATGGAACTAATGGCTGAAGTGTCATGGTTTGCGTTTTAGGTTTAGTCATTTTCCTCTTTTGTTTTGTAGGTTATATCTTCATGTGTCATCATTTACTTTGCACTTCCTGTTTTGGTCTTTTTCATGCCTGTTTTCTGTGTATACCTTTTCTTTTTTTGGTTTTAATTTTTGTTTGTCTTAGGTTTTTATATTTCTCATTACTTTTTCATGGATTCTCCATTGCCGACCTTTCTGTTGCCAGCCTTTTTTTTGGTGTTTTTTGTTTTTTAACCTTGCGTTTGGCGCCTGAAAAAACATTGTTTTCCTGTGGTGCAGCATGTCTGCCGTGCTCTTCTCTCTTCTAGCAGTTTTTAGAAATCAAACTATTGTCAACTTCTCAGCGCAGAGCATGCGTCTTTTCCATTGACTTCGGTCACTCAGTTGCGCACAAAGTCCCGTTTAACAGGCACACCCTGCTGTTTTGACCACGCAATTTAGAAGCGGCCACTGTGCAAGTGGCTCCAAACCATAACTTGTAGATCTTATAGGCCATTAGAAATTCAACGTGACTTGTAGCTGGTAATTAGCTTCTCACAGACAGGACCAACTCTGCCAACTGTTGGTGGCAATTCCCAAGTCAGGTGCAGTTAAATCATTGCAGAAGAAGAAGAGGGAAGAACAACAGCTCAATTTAAAGAGTTCCAGGAAATCCTCAAAAGAACCAAGACGATGTGAAACGCACGATGGAAATGTGACATTCATATTTGTTCATGTATTAATTTGAGGAACTTTACAGTCTCCTCATCGCTCCACACAGATCTAATGTACATCTATTCACATTTACATTTAAGTCACATGCTGGATGTAAGTCATGATTATTTAAAGTCTGTTTCCATTAGACTTTTTCAAGCATTAACAGTTTTTGGGGATATTTTCTTTTCTTTTGAATCTTTGGTGTTTCCAATCAGGCTGTGCACATAAAAACACATGGATGGAGACACACTGGGTGTTAACTACTCTATTCTGCCATGTTGGCACGTCTCTTTTGTAAAAGACATGTCCCTCAAGTCGGAATTCATATAATTAATTTGACACATCCTAGCACTGGAGAATGTTATGTGTAAACAAATCATTACACGTAGATGAAAATAGGCAGCAAATAGCAGTCTGATATGGTTAAAGGCCTTAATTAGAGCTCACCTTGTGTGTGTGTGTGTATGTGTGTGTTTAAATGCTTGACTGAATCACGAAAACTTTTGGGGAGAAAAACATCACTATGCCCTGTAGCCCACGGTAACAGGGGAGTCTGGGTTTTGAGATAGCTCTATCTCTGGCTGCTGGGAGATTTTAGCACACACACACACACACACACACACACACACACACACACACACACACGTACACACACACACACACACACAACCATATACTTAAGGCAGACATTCACATCCACTCTTAGCCAAGCACATCTACAAAGACACACGCAGCTTCGTGAATCCTAGAAAGGCAGAGAGTCTCCAGAGAATTCAGGTGGGGAGATTAATTTGGAAGTCAGTGCAAAAAATATCATATCAAAGCAATTACACACGTTCACATGTTAAGAAGCTATGCCAGGTGAGAATTCTATTAAGGGTGATATGCAGACGGTCGCCAAGCTCCACAGTTTAACATTTACTATGGCAGTAAAAAATATTTGAAGTGGATGATGACAGAAAGATTTAAGTCTATGTTTCAAAAAAATGTATTTTCTCCCATACACCCAAGCTACAATTTTCTTCATGTTTTCTTTATGTTTAGCAAATAAACAGTCTGTTATTTCTAGTAATCATCAAATTACAGCCGTGACATACTTACCATGCATTTGAAATCATTATTTGATTGGGTTGAATTTGTCCAATTTCCCTTGACTTTATAATGTTTTCCATTGTGGTCAATGAGGAGTGACAGCAATAGTACTGAGGCTTAATCCTCCCTGGCGTCTCCGTGATGCTTGTGTGAGACAGTCTGTGTGTTTATGAGGTGTCAATGTATGTGAGAGACACAATGGAATCATACACACTAAAAAATCAGAATCCATGCACAGTATCTCGCCTCTCCAAACATCTCTCAGTGCAACCGATGAATAACAATGCAGTTACATTTTCCGATTGGGTATCCATAGTAACCACAGCTGCATTGTTTCGGTTGGTGATAGTCAAGGTTATGAGCAGGCACCCCACGACATAGTCTGACTGATAAGAACCAGAACATGAATGTTCTTTTGCAGGCTCTCATAATTTCATAGATATCAAATGTCAGTTCCTTCAGAAAGACTCACCCTGAGATTCCTGCAGCCTTTGTGCCTGACGTCGCCTGACAAGCAGTGATTGGCACAATCTGCTTTGAGTCTTTGGGAGTTTGCCACAATTGTCATCTCACTTGTTTAGAATCTGTCTGTCCGATGCTGCTCTTCTGTGTCGAGTTTGCATGGCGACATGTTCAGGGTGTACACTGTCATGTCCTGTAATATCTGTGGGGGATTTTGGTGCTTGGTTAGGTTTCTTGTTTCTGTTTTGTGCTTACAGAGGTGCATGGAGAGGCTGGGTGGAGCTTCCCACTACTGGAGCCGCTGTCACACGCTCAACTGCAGCAGGTTGGCAATCAGCGCCTGCTGATGAAGCCCTGCTCTTCATGCTACCTGCTGCCAGATGATTTCACCAACTTGATGTGGTATAAGGCTCCAGTTAGACTGTCGATCTTAAAGACCTCTAATTGTTTCATTTTGTTCTTGTGGAAATCTCTCGTGTTCTCTCTAGTGATCACCAGCACGCCGGCTTCCGGTGTTTCCAGCTCCAGCCATCCAGCCCTCCGCACCTCTGCAGCCAGCTGTCTCACTCCGTGCTCTCCGGCGTCTCAACGCACCACGCTACCACCAGCGTCACGTGAACTACCGCACCTCCACCTCCACACTACCAGACGGGGACTCCGCCTGGAGCGCTCAACTCCTTCCCTTACTGAACAGTTGTGAAATCAATAAATCACTCCTTAACCTACTTCCAGCCTCAGCGTCCGCATTTGGGTCAACATTCTACCAAACCGAGCGTAACAGTACACGAGCATATACATTTCAAAAATAATAATAAATAATAATAATAATAATAAATCCTGACATGTGAAACTCTCCTGTCCTGTTGGCAGATAATTTTGCTAATTTTTAGTAATATTATTGCTTTATCTTTCTTGTTACTACTGTAGATATGTCTACAGAACATATGTCTGACGAACCAAGTCAAAGCAAAGCTGTTTGTGTAAAACTTGAAAGGAGTCCTTCGATCTATCTAATTTAGCGGACTTAGTGTCTGTGACCTATTTTCCTCCTATCACTCACTTGGCTAGAGGTGAGAAGCTCTGCATTAACCTCCCTTGTTATGTTGTTAAACAGATAACCATGTATGGGAGGGATGCTTTCTGAGCTGTAGATCTGACATTTGGAGAGTCTTGTCAGGGTTATCATGGCATCACCTTGTGCAGACAGATGTGCTGTTATTTAGCTCCTCCATGATCATGTTTTATAAACTATTTCAACGTAAGTCATCGGTGTCTCTGAGTCTTCTTCGTCTCTCCTGAATGGTCAAGCGAGCCGAAATTCAACAGTGACATAACAAAAGTCATTCAGTTCTTTTACTCAGGCAATAAACTGTGCCAAACATGTCCTTGAAGCATTACAGCAATCTTGTACTTACCCGTTTTTATGCAATTTTCCTCTGTTACAATATTTGTTTAAAATACATATATTAAGGGATGGAACGTGCATGAAATTCAGTGAATGGGTTTATATGAAATTCAAACACAAATTCAGGTGCTGTTGAAATCACATCATCACTTCTAGATAAACTTTAGGAGCAGTCTGTTATGTGTTAGGGAAGTTGATTTAGCTAACTTCCATTAAGAAGAGGGGGAAACCAGAAATAGTTGCGTTACCAGAGAAATATTACAGGGAGCATGGTGACGCTTTAGTATTGACTGCAGCTTCATCACCAGGGAAATTACCACATTCATTTATTATTATTCATTTAAGCTCTGTATCCATATGGAGAATATTTGAAAGGTTGAGATGGGCTTGTAGTCATAGCTTGATTTCTTGATGCATTGTTTGAGAAACATGTGATTCATCTTAGTGTGATCTGCTTTAATGCAAAGGTTTTTGTGTTTGTTTTTTTTTTTAACTGATGGTCAGCTGTCTCTTTTTTGCCATCCCAAAGATCAGTATAAGGGCAGATGCAGAAATGATGTTAGTAATAGTGGGTGAATAGCAAGTTATTGCTTGTACACGCACTTTTTTATTGGCCACACAATCTGAAAGCTCCGGGTCCTCATTCTCTTACTTCTTACTTCCCACACGTGAAAAATGGCAGCCTGGTCAGTGGGCCAAAGCTAAAACTACAATGCTGTCAGGTTCCCTCTCGTGTCATTTCTGAATGCACCCCTTTACCAGAGTGTAAAGACTGAGAAAAGTCCCATCAAAGGAAATCGGAGTGGTGGGGTCGGTCTATCACAGGACTTCCACCAAGAAGGTGCCATGAGTTTCAAGTTTTACTTTACATTATTTATGTAAGTTGCATAACATAGCAAAGTGGTGCAAGACTTGTAAGTAGTACATCTATTTCAAATGTCTGGACATTTGCAGGATTTGACATAAATGGCAATGGATGTTTGAAGTACCCGCAAACCATGGCACATATTTTTTTCTGTAGATGCATTGTAATGAGAAGCTGTCATCAGTGCTAACATCTGATGTTGATTTCATGAAAATCTTCTAGATTATAACTTTAAATATTGCAGTAACTCCAACACATGCAGTAATGAAGCTCTGCTTAACTTTAATCAGATACCTAAATAAGCAAAAAACAACAACTAAAACAAACCAGTAAACAATCAATTTTAAACTACAGGGTGAGAACACCACTACTGCTATGCCATTTAAAGTGCTATAACACCAAACATATCAGTTTATGTATGTTTATTTTTGTTTTCATACTAAGCTGTTCATCAAATTAGGTGTCAGTTTAAAAAATGTTTGGGGAATACTACCTTTCATGCAAAGATGAAAAAAGAGGAAAGCAATCAATACATTTGGTAGCTGTTGTATGTACTGGATGTTCTTGAACAGTTTACAATATAAACAATGAGAAAATCAAACCAGAAAAAAACTAAATCAAGCACAAAAATCAGATAAAGTTAAAAATATACATCTTTTAAGTTGGGTTCCTGGACAGAGAAATTATTTCCAGTAGTGATGTTCCACCATCTACACCTACAGTGATGTGATTGTACAGTATCTCAATTAGTGGTGACAACGTACTCATCAGTTTTGCTGTGCTTGAGTAAATCTTAAAAACTCACGACAGACAATTATCACATTAGCTATAAGATGAGGGATAAAGAAGAATGATTGGCTGACAAAATCCCCTTACGAAGAAAAAGAATAAATGCCACAAAGAAAGCGGCGAGTTCAGCTGAAAAGCTTCTGAAGAAAATCAGTTGAGTGTTCCTGTTGCGTCAGAGCTCCACTGATTATGCTTGGTAGCCTACATGCTGAGTGTGTGTGTGTGTGTGTGTGTGTGTGTGTGTGTGTGTGTGTGTGTGTGTGTTGCATCCATGCGGGTGCAGTAAGAGAACAATAGTGTCTGATTAACCTATCCTCACCTTCCCACGGGTCTCCTGCCCCTGGACTCTCAGCAATCACAGCCAGTCTGCTTGAACAACGTCCATTAATCTGGAATTAAGTCGTGAATTACACTAATCTGCTTTCTTCTCAGGCAGTGATAAACTCATAATGTAATGAACCCAAAGCATGGTGTTGACACATTTGTTAGCCACGGTGATTACATGTATGTAATCTGTCATTGTTCATAAAACACAAACATATCACCTTAGGGAAAACAGGTGATTAATTGTTGGATATGGAGGGAAAATAATGCTGTGATGATACATTTAAAGGCTATAAAGCCATTTTAAATGCCTTTCTAGCAAAACAATAACAAATACTGAAGTCAAAAATGTTAAAACGTTGTAGAGATTACTCATAAATAGGCTCCAGGTCTCAATTTAATTTAACTTATTATGTAAATAGATGTTTGCGACAGCTAGTTGCTTTCACCTGCCAACAAGAGATAGAAAGAAGTACAAGATCCCTCACTGGCTTCCCATCTGCATAATGTTATTTGGGTTAGCATAGATTTTGTTGGTGGGAAGCCAGTGAGGGATCTTGTACTTCCTTCTGGAGCTAGCAATGACATAAACGTGTCCCAGGGTGACAAGTTTATGTCACCCTGGGATAGCAGATATTTGATTTTATTTTATTTTTTAAAGACGTAGGTACCTACCAGGCATTATGGGTCTAATGGATAAGGGCAATTTAGTTGCAATAAGGGAAGCCTTGAACTAAAACTCGGGACTAAACCAAGAATAATATGTCAGAATAACTCTTCTGCCCAGATTTGGACCATTCTTTCAACATTTCATCTGTCTCTTGCAAGTGTTCCAAATGTATCGAGGTTCAATAGGAACTCACTGGATTTCTTCCTTAATTTCAACAATGCAACAGTAAGAACATGGTTGCTCTCAGTGACGACCAGGCATGGCAAAATGGCTAAATGGTACATTGGCTACATTTAAATAGCACATATTTCCCTCTCATTCCTCCATGCACACACATTCACACCCTCATACACACTCACTCCAATGGCAGCAAACTGACATGCATAGTGCTGGCCTCACTATTTGGGAATAATTTGGATTTTTGTGTTCGGACTAAGGCTGATGGGAATTACCTTAGTTTTGGGAATCAAAGCTCTCACTTGATAATGGTGCTAGAGATAAAGTGGAGGGATAACCAGCGTTATTACAATTCATCATCTTGGCACCACAGATGTCTGTACCAAATTTTATGGTGATCCATACAACAGGTATTGAGATGTTTTACTCAAAAACACAAATGGATTTTATGGTAATGCGAGATGGAAAGTCAGGGGGTCACCAAGGCATTAGCAACTACTCTCACAGAACCATAGATGTCTCTGCAAAATTTCATGTTGAACATTCACATCCATGACCTGGTGAGATTTATATTTCTAGTTTGGGTGATGGACCATCCAAATGGCAGACAGACATTGCCATCTACCACAGCCATGCTGTCTTTGGATAGACTGGGAAGTTGCTATCATGCCACTCTTCGTAATAAAGGTAATAGGTGGTCTTCCAAAAATATATGGATTATCAGACACATCTGCTGACAGCCAAAACTGTAGTCACCATGCAGTAGAGATTGTGAGTAGAGTAGTAGTTTAATGGTGAGATCTGATATAGAATCAGCTTTAAGAGTTCTCTTTCTCAGCTCCCTTGCATGTTTTCCCTTGTTTGATACCTTGTTTGCCTGGCTGCCTGTGGCTGGTGTGCTTAGCATTACTAATAGCACTGCTACCAAATGGATTACATTCCTATTTAACATGTTGACACTGTCTCCCCCAGGCTTCATGACAAACAGAGGAAGGGAGAGATAGGGTTGCAGAGAAATACAGAAAGACAGCACAGGATTTTGGATTAAGAGATGTAGGGAAAGAAGAAAATACTGTGTTATGTTGACATGAAAGTCTATCTGTTGTCCATCCACCTCACCTCAAACAACCAAAGCTCTTACTGCAGTCAAATGGTGTTCTGTTAAATATCAGAGATACAACATCTCACGGTTCTGATGAAATCAACTGCTTGTCTGAGATCTGTATTACAACATCAATTTCATTCATTTTTGGTGATAAATTACTATGCAAGGATTTGACCAGCACCTAAAAGACAAGTTCAGTTTATACTTGTCTACCTTTTCGTTTTTTGGTTATTTTCATTTAACAATATATTCTGTAATTCAACACATCCTCATACCTACACAACTGAATGAGGGGATGCTACTGGCTCCCTAAATGACAATTATCACCATTCCTAAAACAACACGACTGTTCCAGTACCAGCGACAGGCATACCAGACCTTTGTTGCATGCTTGTTGTTTGCTTAGGTTTAGGCACTCAGTTACGTTATGTATGCTACATTACTTTACTATGTTAGTAAGTTAAAATAACTAAGTGTTGACTTTTGGTTTCACACTGGACGTAAGAGTTGTCTCCTTCTCTGAAAGTCCTTTGCCACTTTGTCTAATTTCCTCCCTGTCACTAGAGGTCATCGCCTAACAAAAATACGAATATAGATTGTAATTAGCTGTTTTTCGCTGATGACCTACATTATACTGTTGTTTTTGAAAGTCACATTATAGGTATACTACACTATATTAGGTAAATAATATAATAAGGATACACATTATTGCACTGTCAAACCACACTTTTTTTTTAGACCCAATTGGAAATACTTTGTGTTTATCTTTTTTCTGTTTCGCCTATTTAATATTTTTCTTCCACATTATCAAAGTGTTAATAACACATTATAGCTTTGTTGTGTTCAAGGCTCACAACTAAAAGGATATCCTTGGGTTTGTTGCCGCTCATACTTTCATATCTGGAGGATCTTGCATTGTTCATTGCTATGTGTGCATGTGTCTAAGTGACCCTGAACACTGCTTGGCCACAAATCAATATCGGTGTCATTTACACCCCCACACACATGTTGTCAGTGGGCAGTTAAGCTGTCTGGCTGGCGATATTGACAAAAACAAAAATAAAAAAAAACTGTGACCAGCACAGGCTGATGATGATTAAGCTGATGGGGATAAACATGGGTAATGGAGTCAAGTAATTAACTGAACTTTACTGTTTAAAGCTTTCTTACTACAACCAGCATCCCAGTGCTTGACGGCTGTGTTCAAGAACATGAATCAAAAAACACAGTAAGCAGCCAAATACGCAAAATACTATCCTGAATGTTGGATTTAAGACACATCAGGTTGGAAAATAGGCATCATAACGTTGACAACAGCTTGACAACAGTGATTTCTGTTGTGGGTTTCCAGCCGGTCTCAAAACAATGATTCTGCCAGATAAACGCCCCGGTATTAATTTTATGGATGCCGTAAGATTATGTTGTGAGAGAGATCCTGACCCACCATGCATCGTGGAAAGTGACAAAGACTGTGTGAGTTCAAGTCTTTCGCTCAAAATCACATCACTTAATCAACTTCAGTAAACATTGGGAATTACACGGCTCTCACTGCCGGGGATGGACTCTATTTTCCAGGGGGAAGTGTGATGAAGAGTCGGTGAGGAGTACTGGCCAGGTGGCGTTTTTTTCCACAAATACATTTGGCAATTTCTTTCATACAAGTTGCCAAAAGCATTGCCCACAACAACACCACTATGGAAAGTAACAAAGACATTCTGACTTCAAGTTTGTTGCTCAAAATCACATCACATGGTACAACAGTTACTGTGTGGGATTTTTTATTTTTATTTTCAAAGCCTAGAGTTATCTAATGAAGGATCTGTTTTGTTGTTAGACTCAGGGGGCAAATGGAAAAATATTGTATGTTATATTATTATAATACTATTGGATCGTATTCATTATAATATACATGCATATATACATACATAATGTAGTAGTAATATAGTTAATCCCTGAGTTGAGGAAATAACTATAACAACAGTTTTAGTGGTAATTGTTGTTTTTCTGGTGTTTATTTTTGTTTTTGTTTTGTTTTACAAGTTGAATTGCATTGTCTAAAATGCCAAATATTAAGAAGGTTGTGATTTAAAAATGAAAACAACTCATGATTCTCAAATATTCTATTTTTGAGATTGTTTGGATAAAGTACAAAACATATCTTTTACGAGTTCTCAGTGAACTGCAGCAACATTCTAGAATTCTACTGGGCTCTAGAGGGTTAAAGTGTGTAAGTGTGTAATAAACAATTTATAAATTGTTTATACTGTTTTGACCCTGTCATCATCAGAAAAACGGCCAAAGTACTGCTGTGAAAGCAGTTGATTTTGGAAACCCCCTGATGGAGTCTAGACACTGGTGGCGGTGATGGAGGAAGAAGGGTCCTGGAGATCTGACGACAGGGGAAGCTGATTCTGGTGAGGAGAACCTAGCCACTGGATGAAGAGCTGGAGGAGGATGGGGTGGAGGAGGGTCCATTTCCAATGTGGACCCAACATGTGGCAAGCTACGGCGATGGGATACATTTGCACAGGAGGACAAGTCGAGACGGGAGAAGGAAGGTGGCCAGTGACTTCCAACCACTGCCCTTGAAAGAGCCCCCCAAAAACGTGTTTTCAGCAGAGCAAACAGACATATGAGCTGCAGTTTTTCAACTGGAGTCCAGTGAGATGCCGAGAAACTCCAGGCGAGTGTCAGGACCTGTGTTTTTTTGTCTGAGGGGGGGACACAGAGAGCCTGAAAACAGTGTTTCGATTTAGCCAGAGATGAGCCTGCGGTGTCATGTGGGGGATCTATGAGGAGAAATCGTCCAGCAGGTGAAGCAAGTAAGGGATCTTAACTCTGTTTAACAGAATCCAGCAGAGCGCCTCCGAAAACTTGGCTGCATATGGACAGGCTATTCCTGACTCAAAAAGTCTGGCACGCCACGAAATAGTATTTTGAAGCCCACTTAATTCCATAGAGATTCCACTGGGATGGGTGGATGTGAACTATTTGAAAGCAACAATGACATCTGCTTTAAAAAGCCACGCGCCCTGGCCTGTTAGCTTTATTAATTTAATGGCATTCTCGACAGTGAGTGAGAGAGAGAAGGGGCCCACGTGAAATGAGGCTGTTGACACTTGAGAAGGCTGGAACGAGGCGCAGACAGATCGAAAATTAATCTTTATTTCCTGAGTTTTTTCTTGTGGCTACAACCATTGGGCTTGTGGGAAATACCGGGAAGGAGAAGACTGAATGGATCGATAAGTACCCTTTTGGTGACCTCTTTCTCTAATAACTGAAAACTGTATTGGGATCTTTCACTGCGGAATGTAGATTTGTGCTGTGTATGTAGCTGTGGGGGAAGAGAGGAATTTGCAGGCAATTGCTGTGATATTTTCCCTGATGGTGGTGGCTTTATCGCACTATGGGGAAGACAGGATGAGACTGACTAGATTGATGTCTTTACCTTGGATTATTTATTTATTTATTTATTTATTTTTACCTTAGCTGGGAGATATGTGTTACTGGCTCCTCTCCCCTTTAAGGTGGTGGCCTTATGGGTAACCTGTGAGTGTAACGTAGTGCATCGGTGTGTGTTGAAGGAAGCCGCTCTCCCTCATGTCAACAAGTGAAGACGATGTGTTACAACAGGTGATGTGAGCCAGCATAAAAGTCTCTAGATAAGCTCAGGGCTCCAACATAACCATGTATTGTGTCACTGTTGAAGACTGCATTAAAGCTGCTGTGTTGGGCGGTATCTGAGTGCTTCACTCTTCATTCGTTCAGCGGAGTTGCCCGGATTGCTAGAAGCTAGTTACCAGTTAATAACGAGCCAAGATATATATTAGTATAAATAAACAGCGTGCTTCTTACTACGGTTCGGGGTCGACAAGCTGTGGAAGGTAACATATGTTTGCGGCTTGAGGAATGTATGGCCTACCTATGTAGGGGGGGTGGGGGGGAGCGGTTGTGTTGGCCTGGCCAGGAGCTGGTCCCCTGATGGATGGTGGCATATGGCCGGTCCGCCGACTTGTGAAGCTGGTCGAGAGGGAAGCCTGGGGCTGCAGAGATGCCGTGGTCTTGGAGTTGAGACTGGAGGAAATTAGTCTCATTTAATGGAGGATTAGCATGTGCGCTAGGTAGCCGGCCGCTAGAGGAAATGAATGTGATATCCAGCAACAATCGGTGCAGGAATCCAGATCCTCCAGAAGAGGATTACGATCGGACTCAGACGTCAGCTTTGAGGTTAACAACGAGATGCAATACGGTGTAAGTAGAGAGTATGCCATTCGAACTAATGCCTGAAATAACCGCTGACAGCAGAGAGGAGAGCGATTTTTAGTTTGAGAGCAAAGACATGATTGGCTGAGAGTGTTTGTGGCAGAATCTGATTGGTTAAATGGAGAGAGAGTACGTGAAGAAACGCCCATGGCAGGTGAATGGAGGGAGCAGGGAGAGAGGTGAATGAAAAGATAGTCTTCCTGATTGAACTTATGCTGAGCTTCATTTCAGGGATCAGTGCAAAAACTCCATCCTGCATATACTATAGGTAAACTGAATTGAAACAAACACCTAAGCTAACACTGCAGGTCCTTTGACACCTTTAGCCAGGCAAACACTCAGAAAATCAGAAACACACACAGGGGACTTTGGGTTGCTGCCACTAAGCCTGCTTGTAGTGTCAGGCTTAACTTTTCCCCAGTCAGGGTGAGCTTGTCTTTGTCCACCGCTTCAACCCGACTGCCAACATAAAGGTCAAACAATTACTGGCCCACCTTTCTGTTTCACATTGCTCTTTTCAGCTTTCTGTGCATGTGTGTACAGTCTGGTTGAATGTCAGCCTGTAGGTCACAGATTGCTGGTATAACAGCATTTTAAAGTGGCTCTTTTCCACTTTGTACCTTTATCTCTCTGTGTTTCAAGCACCTTGGCCGTGTCGCAGCACAGGTCACCTCCTCAGTTCAGATGTCTGGAATAAAGGACAACTTTCATATTTTGTTATCTTTATCTCTCTGCTTGAGTGTATGGCAGAGGGGAGAGCGGCACGGAATACAAAGTCTTGAGGGAGGACATGTACAATAACAATAATGCTGACCTCGAGATATAATATGAGCTTAGGATCAGACTGATTTGGGGTTTTGGAGGCTTATACCCCTAAATTTAACCAGTCATCTTTGCAAATCATTATTTTGTATGAAAGGTTTGGAGAAAAGTTTCCTTCTGTATGTGGAGAACACAACACTGTACAATGGTTCAACCAGTGACAACTAAAAGGGTAGAAAAAGACAAAGATACGTCTGAGAAGACATCCCCAGTCATTGTTATAATAAGCTGCAAGCTTAAAATTATATTCTGCGCAGATTTTAATAGGAGCAGGTTCCTATTTAAGCGTGAAGTGCACATTATTCTCTTCTACAACAAGCTGGAATTAACAGATGTGTTGCTTTAGCAAAGCATTTCTTAAAACTTTAAAATTCAAATAAAAGTTGAGGGTTATCTCAGAATGTCAGGTGAACTGATAATGGACTGACATATTTAAACCATACGGTCTAACCACTGAGTAGACTGCTATCTACTACTTAAAAGCATGAAAGACCATTCAAAATATAGAGTAGACCTGTCAGCCATCTGATTGCCCCAAATCACGCTTTTGTGGCAGACAATTCCAAACTTTTGAAGAGTGTTGGAGAGCTTGCCGCAAACTATTTGAGATTATTATGTCCAATATGGCAGACACAGAAGCAGCTGATATCCAAAGTCTAACAATCCAAAAATCTGAAATGCCAACAACAAAAAGCCAGCGAAGGGTAGTCCAAGGAAAATAACCAGGAGGACAAACCAGAAGTCACAGAGAACAGAGGACGCATGACACACAGGATGAAAACAGACGAACCAACAAAGAATAAGGGAAAAACACAGACTTAAATACGCCAGGGCAAATGAATGGCAAATCGAAAAAAGGCGGGAAAACAGACAAGTGGAAGAGAGTAAAACATGACACAAGAGGATATAATATACAAAATTAAACAGGAAACAACTGACCAAAAACCCAAACCATGACATTTGGAACTTTTGAACGTCAGTACGTATTTACACATATTGTGATGACCATTTTTTATGCAGATGATAGTGTCTAATGCTCTTTCAACAAACCTTATTGTGGCCTACTTAACACAAATTAAATTGATGTTGCATGCAGAAAAAATCCCAAACAGTCAATCATCAGTCAATGCTCCCAGACTCAAGGAGGAGAAAGTCAAATGGTCTACATCTATTTAAGTATTATTACTGATTATTATAGAATTCAATCACTTAATCACCATACCAAATATTTCAAAAAAAAGAAAAAAAAAACATGTACAAAAGACTGAATCCTGCTATCTCCTTCAAGGCAGGATTGACACTTTTAGACTTGAATGAAAGAGGGTTGTCATAGCAAAGGCTGTTTATATTGATAAAAAAAAACATTAAACATTTTAGCTTATATATTTAACCATAGAGCAGACATTCTTTTCACTTTGTTTTCAAATACATAATCTGTTTGCCTCTATGCTTATTTTCAGAGAGGAAAAGCCTCTGAAACAGCATGAGTTGCTTTACATTCAGTTCAGGCTTCCCATAGATGGCCAGTGTAACATTAACTACAGTGACACAGGCTGTACCATTCCCATCACAACAGAGGGGACTGATACTGACTGGACTGTAATCCATTTTTAATGAAAGACCAATTTGGACCCTATATATTGGCTTGCCTGAAGCAATGTGAACTCGCTGGGCTTTAATCCTGTTCCTCAGGACTTAGCACCCTGCTGGGCTTCATTCCTGCAATTTAATCAGGGACTGATTTACACCAGGCACACAAGGTGAATGTAATTACCCATGATTTTGCCCAAGTGGACATCCTGCAATGCCCTCTACATGCTGAATAGCTTTAAAGCCGCAACTTATAATTGCAATTTGATACACTTTGTATTATGTGTGTGTGCGTACGTAAAAAATAAATCAGACTGCATGGGCATTCCAAAGCATGACCTGGACTGATGAATTCTTCTGAGTCTCTCTTTCCTCACACACAATATGAGTCTAATGCACAGTATAACCTTGAATTGTTTATACATTTACAGGTATATACCTATATTCCTAGCAAGGCTTGCAGTTGGTCAGGCATGGAGTTTATCAGACATGCTCAATTAAACTAGGTATCTAAAGCACATACACAGACATGCACATACTTACAGACAGTGGCCCTGTGCCTCACCATGTAATTGATTGACTCTCTGGTTCATTGACTATCTGAAGCAAGGCTGTTTGGCTGAGTGATTGGCTTAGCAGCTGACTGGTCCACTAATTGAGTAGCTCAGTTTGGGAGTGACTGGCTGGTTAAACGATTTAGACACAAATGGATGGTGGTGATACAGACTGGTTGCTGGAGTCATAAAACCAATACATGTTATTAGATCTCAAAACGTAATGTATTAAGGGTTCTTTCCTTATCAGTCATTTAAATGATTACAAAATATGCCTATTGCAAAGTGGCTACTTTAGGTTCAGAGCCCAACTTCTAAATTCCTGGGATTGTAACTTTTCAATCGCCCCACTGGTGCCCCCATGTTTGAAAAAATGCTACGAAAGTGACCACTTGGATGCCCCTATAACATGATAAAGTGCCCTCTAAGGTACCCTTTCAGTGGAAAAAAACACAATAAAGCGTCGTCTAGGGTGCTCTTCCAGTGAGCCAAAACATGATAAAATGGTTTCTAGGGTACCCTTCCAGTTCAATATAAATGTATCATGACTTTCTGCGAGCTTGTTCCTCTTCTTTCTTTTTTTTCGTCCCTGCCCCTCAAACATCCTGAGTCCACCACTGCCTGAAGGCAACTTCCCTGTCATTACTGATGGCAGTCAAACCTGTACCTTAATCTGGGCAGCATTTGAAGGTGTGCCACTTGCCCATATGCAAGGCAACGATTGACTTCATGTTAAGAACATTTTAATATTGATAAACAGATTTGCACATTATTGCAGAATCTATAGGCAAGGGACAATAATTTGGTATTGGAAGTGCTCTGTTTTCTGTCTGTAGTCCGTTTGTAGTATTGACAATCACATTTGAGCAGGCTTTAGTTGTATGCAGGATGAAGGCAACACACACATTTGAGAATTCAATTGAATGAAAGTCTAATTCTGTCAAAAAAGAGGAAGAAAGACATCTTGAGAAAGGTTTTTGTGATTGAAACATTAACTTTTTAAATAAATCTATCAATGCAAATGTCAAAAGTTTGTGTACGAATTTACTTAATTTCACTGGAATTTGTTGCAAGCAGGTAAACAGATTGCATGGAGAACAAAAGAGGTGGAACCCATCGGCGATCGTCTGATGACAACTTACCTTTATTATTTAATTTAATTTACCTGTGTTTTTATTTATCTGCATATCTCTAATATGTTGATAGAGATTAGTCTTAATGCCATCTAGACCTAAAACAAGTTGCTTATCAGACTATAAACAATGACTGGCACACAGATGAGAATCTTGTCTATGACATCCATTATCCAAATGTCCACTGGCTACACCAGAAGCCCTGAAATATTAACTGTTGCCTCCAGAGGCTAAATCATTGTCGGATGGCAGCCAATGGGTTCTAATTGGGAACCTATAAAAAATTCTAACCACAGATGTAGTTTTAACTGTAGTTCCTGGGTGATTTTTATCTAAGTTTTACATTCTGACCTAGTGTTAACAGGTAGATCCAGTTTTATTCATTGATTACCTTTGCGTTGGCTGAATATAATGTGTCTGAGAATGACATGCAATCATGTACAATGGGCTATATATAGTCTGTAACCAGGGGTGCTCCAGTCCAATCCACTGGATCAGTATTGATGCAGATACTGACCTTATCAAGTGGATCAAGTATCAGCCAGAAATGACCTATATGCTTGAATACACTTTTTACGTAAATGTCATTGTGAAAGTCAACGTTTCATCATTTATATTCATTCATTAATGATGGCCCTCCATTTTCAGTGCCAGAGCACAGCTTGCCCTCATGATACCTTTCATAAAAATGATCCTTCCGTACAGTGAGGTAAAGATTTTACAGATTTTTGGGTCGGAAGAGCTCTTGTACTTGTTATTGGGAGATTGCCATATTAGTATTTAGAAAGAAACCCTTTAATCAGTGCATCCCTTGTTGTAATTATGAAACATTGGGGCTGCAGGGGCCTTTTGATGGCCTTGCTTTACCTTTCTACAGGCTTGCTAAAAATAATCCTGCAGCAGGAAACTATGCTCACAACCACACACATTCACAAGGATAAAAACAGCAGGAAGACATCTTTCATATCCTTTATTCATATATCAGATAGTCAGACTGTCAGGAAAAATGTTCAGTGAGCTCTTAGATCATGGAAAAAAAGAGGGGAGCCAGTGAAGGACGAAGTGAAATTGAGTGCCTGTATTTGGGCACATATTGAGCATATTACACTTGCTCACTGAAAGCACCATTATGCTTTATAGAAGTTTATTTTCCGTTTCATTTTAAAGATGGTCGTTTCCTTCTTTTCTCTGAGTTTCATCACTGTTCCTCTTAGGAGGCCTTTTTTCCAGTTTCTTTTCGACTCTTAAATCAGCAGATTTGTTGATCGCACCATGAGGTCTTACAGTCGGTGGAGCCTGTTTCCGAAAAATGCAGCCACCTTTGAAGTTGTCATTGCTGATGTCAGCATGACATCACAGCAAGTCAGGATCAAGTTGAAAGAAAATCTAATCCACACACATTAGACCTGGCTTATCTCAAATGAGCCTATTGATTTGGACAAAACTGATCTGGCTTGCCACAGGGTAATCCACATTTGAATTGTGCTGCTGTCATTCTGGTACCGTAGAATTGTCTTTTTTGATATGGAAAGATATGCTGTACATCGGTGCATAAAAAAAAAATGTTGAGAGAAATATCTTTGTTGTCCCGAACATACCCTGATGTCAATCCCAGTACTTAAGATTGAGGTTTTCTTTAAACATGTTCTCCCTTCTTAGTTTGTTTTTGTCATTTTAAACAGTTAAGGAAGAATAATGAATGTCGAATTGAAAAAACACCACCTAATGGAATGAATGTAGAAGACATGCTGTAAAATAGAATGTAGTATCAGTGTTTCCCACACAAAGACTTCACTTGGTCAGGCTGCCCAGTAATATTATTTTTTCTTTTTGTAATATTTTCTTATCCTCCTGAGAGAGATATTCTCTGGTATCACATCCCTCCTGTAAATGTTTAATGTAGGCCTATTTATGCCTTTGTTTGGCACAAGCTTGTAAGTCCACCTGGTTGTTGTGATGTCATTCAGTACCAAGTTGGTTTTGATAGTTTTGATTGGCAACATAATTAACAACAAGCTTCGTCACATTCAGCTCACCTGCTGTTGTGAAAACAGATCAGAGGTGAATAAATCCCAAATGCTAGGTGTGTTTTTTGCAATATACCTGGTCAACTGAATAGGCCAATTGCCAGAGTCTCCCAAAATGACATATCAATGTTCCGGAAACAGCATGACTGTTGCAGCGTACCAGTGACAGCCGTGTTAGACCTGGTCATATGCCCACAGTTTAGTTAGGCTAGGTTTAGGCAAGAAAAGTACCACGTTACTTCTGTAACATCAGTTATGAACATAGCGTAACTTAACTACGTTAGTAAGTTGAAATAACTCACCAAGTCGTATGCTTCTTTGACCCATCCATCTGTCCCCAACCTCTGACCTATGCAACTTCACTTATCTCCCTGCGACGCTGCCATAAAAATTTCAATGACCACTAGAGATCGCAGCCAAACAAGAAACATAAATATGGGTCGATATATGCTCAATTCACTGTCGACCAGTTTTTTAATTTCTCTAATGAGGATGGGCTGGCTTTTTGGATGATTTTATAAAACATACTGCTGATGAAGAAAGTCACTGTGTGTGTTTTAAGATGGACTATTAAAGCAACACCATGTTGGCAAACTTGTTAAGCGTTTCTGAAAAAGATAGCTGCTTTTTTGTCTCTTTCTCAGGTTATCAAGTATAATGCACATCTTATTTGTTCCATTTGTAAGATATTGCTGAATCTGGAATTCCACAGTGAAAGCACTGATGTTTTGAAAAATCTGAATTTGTATCATTGGTCAGTGAATCATTTAGGCTCTTGTATTTGTATGAATTATTGGTATTTTCTAGACATCTCAAACAGTGTGAGGTCAATGAGAATACTTGTCAGTGAAATCAGTATTCATACAGAAACAAAAGAAAAATGTAGTGGCTGAGTGATTGAATGATTTCTATGACTGCATAATGGCTAGTATGACAGGTTCACTGATTGAATCAGGCCTGAAAAAAAAAACAAAAAAAAAAAAAAACGAGAGTGCAGTTTCAGATTGGACAAAACACGTGTGTCTTTCTATGATTTCTCATTCACAGGGTTCTTGTCCAACTGAACCATCTGGCTGCCATTTTATTCAGAATGCAGTGTGTGATTGGCTGCCATATTATTCTGAATAGTGGGCTCCAACTGCTTGGACATTTTACTCTGAACAAGAGGCACTGATTGGTGAGGAAGCCTGATGCCGGGCCTGGACTGATTTCGAGCGGGCCATGAATAAATGGACACACATACACAGAGTGCATATAGCCGACACATACTGTTTATGTAAAAAGGGAAATTTCCACCTTTGGTAGAGACACTGTTGAAATGGAAGGAAAGGGAGAGTTGTGGAATATGCACATTTTAAAACAATACATAAAAAAATTAAAAATAATAAAAAATCCTTTTCTTGTTTGAAGAAATTCAAACATCTGCATACATTCACAAATATACAGTACACACATGCCAAAAGACATGACAAACACCAAAACAACAAGGAGGAACACACACTGTATATACATAAATGAACAGATGAGTGGCACATATAACCTTGCCTACAGACCTCTCTACATATATCATGTTACAGTCACATTTAGCATTTTACTCCCTCTATATTTCTGCCTTATTTGCATTTTTTCATTCAGTGAGAGGTGAACAGAAAGAGAGAGAGAGAGGGAGCGAGAGAGAGAGTCATGGGAAATGAACGAAAGAGCTGATTTGGTATGCAAGTGCCACAACATCACAACAGGGAAAAGCTAAATTGAAATGTCATTTTGTATTCATCACTAGACAGTGATGTGTGTTTGTGTGTGGGTGAGGAAGCGGTTGAACATTATAGGGTGTTTAGATTGTGTGTTTGTTCGTTGTGTCAGTGTGTGTTGTTGTAACTTGCAATACAAATTATTTTTCCTCAATGTGGAGTAGGAAACAGTCGCCGACCAAATATTAGCCACCAAGCCCTCTCACTGATTGATTTTTGACATTTTGTATCTTCTTATAAGTGGCTCATATTTGTGAACACAAGCAGGTGTGTTAGTTTCAAGGCACTACAAAGGAAAAATCTACCACTGTGGATAACTTGAAGTGGTGAAAAGAATGTACAGCCATGTACCAACAATACATGGTAAATTTCATCCAAGACTAATCAGCCACCAATCAAACAGGCACCTGCTGTTCTCATCAAGACAATTCTGCTGCACTGGCTCAAAACTGTGCCTGCATGACAACAGGGCCCAAAGGTCACACTCCAAAAACACCATGAGAATAAAGACTCGTGAGATTTAAAAAAACACAATGGCCATATATCATGACAGTTGGAACTACTTAGGCTTTAGTGCCTTAAACATCGTTGAACTGGTGAACTTTGAACTGGTTATGGGGCAGACTGAATTAAATACTGATGCCTTTCTATGACCTATATAAACAAACAAGACCAACAGCGGGAGGATTGGCTATTTCTTTGCAGTTACTAGAGTAATTTTCAATGCCTGTCAGGTAGATTTTGACTTAAGTCATAAAATTTAACTTTGTGCTGAGGGTGAACTGAAGGGTCTCGCAGCCTGAGGAAAGAAGCTGCTCTGTAGTCTGGTGGTATAGCATAGAACAAAAACTAAATTTACTTTGTTTCATCGGTGTAATATTGAAATTATTAACTTACATAGTCACAAAAAAATATGCATTACCTCACCACTATGTGTCCTGCAAACAGTTGTTTGTTTCTAAAAAAGAAAAATATGGTTAAAAATATGTTTAATAGGATCAAAAATGCACACTGCAGCTAGATCCAGATCTTTATGACAGGAGACAGTGCTTCTCATACCACTTTAGTCCACAGGGGCCACCAGAATCAACAAAAATGAAAGTTCCTTGTCGCAGCTTTAAAAGGAAACTCAACTAATTTTGGGGAGTACAACTGCATATGTGATAGAAAAAAAAGTAGTATAAAGCCTTTTGTGGCTCCAGAGGAAGCTGCATGGAATCTGATAAATTGCTTTCAGTGATGTCACTCAGTGGTTCAGTTGCGTTGTGGGTAAAGCAAACATTGTAATTAGGCTTACAAGGTCTTGATATATTATTATTTGTTTACTTAAACACTTGAAAGGTAACATATAAACCTACCAATTAGCCACAGTAATTTATTAATTGATTTGTTTGTTATGAATAAGACTGCTTTGTTACTAAATAATAAATATTTAAAAAGCTATTTAATACAAATGTGTTTGTGCATATACTATATATAAAGGAGAGTCAGTGTCCTGCTACTGTTAAAGAGAGTGTTACTTGGGCTTTGATAGACTCTGGGCAGCTTGTTCCACTGGGGCTACGGTCCTCTCAGCGCCCTTTATGAGTCATAATCATCGTCAGAAAAAAATAAAAACAAAAGCCCATTAACATCAACAAAGCCAAGTTATTTTGTTCATAAACATGATTATGGACATCATGTGTCATAGGTTTTCTAACAGGACGTTCATAAACAAGAAGCCTGTCAGGCCTTTGGAAAGAAGTGGGGAGAAAAACACTTGTTGTTTTGGATTTAGCTTTATGTGACTGTTTCTTATCAGATTTTCTTGAAGATGTACGCAAAGAGTTGTTGGGGTTTTCTTTTTAATTCATTCACCTGTCAAATAAAAACACTGAGCACCCACTGAAACGTTTTACCTGAAATAAAACCTGCTTTCATCTGTCAAAAATATTTCTGACTTTTATGTGATATGACAGGATATTTGATCTCACAGAGCGGTGACAGTACAGAAGCAATAAGCAGCTTTGAAAAGATGTGACAGTTGTATCTTTTATATGACTAACAAATAAATAAGGGACAGATACTTTAGAGTTTTTCAAAACAATCTTATATGTGGATGCACTGTTAAGTTTTGAAAAATACATTTCTACGTAGGAGTCCATTATAAATCAGAATTCACATCCACCGTTATTATGATCCAACATGTACGTGCCTAACAAAACTATAGGAAAGAGAGAGAAGTGTGTCTTCTGTTGGGAATCTTAAGTAGAATGGGGGATGCACCTTTTTAGGGCATTTTGCAGATGCTTTTGTCCAAAGTGACTTACAGTGATGGTGGTGGCTGCCATGCAAGGTGCTGACCAGCACATCAGGAGCAGTCTGGGGTTCGATGTCTTGCCCAAAGACACTTTGACATGCAGACCAGGGGAATCGAACGAGCGACCTTCTGATGACACGATGCTGGCTGTACCCCTGAGCCACAGCCACCCCATCAAAAGGCAAGTTGAGTAAGACAAACAAGACTATTCTTTGCTCAGGAAACAAATTGTGCAACAAGAAATGAATAGCGTTGTGCCTTGTTCAGGGGTTACGTCAGAACTGCCAAAACGCATATTGCCGACTTTTCTTTCCAATTATCACGTTAGAAGAAACAGTTCCAGTGAAAAACACTGCATGTCAGATGTGGGATTTGAAGTCACACCTCTAGAGGAGACTGTGACCTGAACTCAGCACCTTAGACCGCTCTGCCATCCTGACCTTATGTTATACTTCATAAAAAAACAAGACCTTTCACAATATTATCATTTTATTCTGGCTCCCATAATAAATTGAAACCTGTATTGGTCATTTACAATTAACAACTAAAAGGGAAAAGTTATAAAGAGTCCTATTTAAAAGGTCTACAGCCCATGGTCTACAGTGCTAAGGACCAGTGCATTGAGGGCGTGTCCAACTCCCCTTTGGCTAGGTAAATGGCACATAATCTGGGCAGAAAGTAAGGTGCTTTAAGGCTCTAGGTTAGTCACAGGCAAAATATACAATAACACAAAGTAAGAACCAATGAGAGAGAAGAAGCTAAATGTTTCATTCTGTTTCCTCTGGAGACTTCCCTCTGTCTTGTCAAGTTGCTTTTGGATTTGCTGCTTAAATGTGTCGTACTACTTTCTACATTGACCTTACAGTGAGGTAATAGTGCTAAACTCTGCACCACCGTGCAGTGACGTAACAGAATGTTGCCAGCAAATGAGCTCTGGGTGCAGGCAACATGAAGGCATGTTTGTTTGACTATACAAAATAAAATAATAATAATAATTTTCATAATTTATTTCATCCTTTTTATATGACACTGAAAATTGAAATGAAATATAGAATTACGTTTGGACCTCTCCCCTCCTCTCCAAAAAATTAAACTACCCTCCCTTCAGAAAAAGTAATTTTCATACAGTCCCTTACATCATTTTAGATAAATCTTCCACTGATAACATCAGAATATTTGATAGTACTGTTCACTCACTAGCCTTTGACCAGTGGCAATTATTTTCTAGTACTGACTTAAGTTTGACTGTTAATTACTGTGAGCAAAATGGTACTCCTATAGTAGTCTTATTAGCTCTAAACTAGCTCTCTCTTCTCTTGTTCTTGCAACACACTCAAGATGAAATAATAACCTGGTATGGAAAATATATTCTATAAATTGAGCAGTGTAATTTCTTGCAGTACTGTACATTTATGCATGTTTGAGCAGATGCAGATGACACGCTCAAGTCTTTGTCATTGAAGGCCTTGTCAGCACAGATTCCAGGAGAGAAGGGCGGAGATCTACATGACAGAAAAAATCACATGTGTGAGAAACAAGATGAAACAAAGCAGAGTTAGTGCGCTTCCTCCAGTCATCGGTGTAAAATTAGATCAGACGAATTGTTTCAATGGGTTTGCCTTATTTGCTTTTTTTTGCCCGCCTTCCTGTCATCCTCCTCTGAGCTTTATTTTCCTTTCTGTCTTTCAACCTGCATGAGAAATAGCAGGCAGCTCAGGAACGGAGTAGGAGAGGGAAATGGAGTCAAGGCATGAGGGTGGTATTAATACACTTCTACCCAGCATGACAGAGAGAGGAGAGAACAGCAGTTCATGTAGCTGAGAAAACAAACAGTTCGCCAAAAGTGTAAAAATTTAAATTATTCTCCTTCCAGTGACTCGTTGGCTTATGGTAAAAGTTTAGATGTAAGGGATTCAGTTTGGGATTCATTCTTAAGGCATGAGGAGTCTAATAATGGAAGGGTTTTATTTTTCCCAGTGGGCTTTTTGCAGTCTGCCAGTTGATAAAATGTGTCCTAGTCTAAGCCAAAACCGAATGGCTGAAACTATCAGCCAGTTAAATACTGCTGACTCACTGCGTGTATGTTCTCACTATTTTCTGAACTTCTCTTCCAGCCCATCCTCATCAGAAAAACGATCATATAGGTCCACTGTGGAAGCAGCTTTTTATGACTTATACTGACGTTTCTTGGTAGGCGGCGACCTCTATTGGCCGTAGTCATCGTTAGGCAGCAGAAAGTTTGACTATCCGGGTATAAAATTACCCAGATCTTCCACATCGTGGGATCTATAGACCATGCGTACTAGAGACGGCCGCCAGCTGAGAAGTAACTTATAGGCTAACAATATCAAATTATGATATTGAAACAAGACATTTCGCAGGGGCTTGTTCTTAGTGTATTGAAATGAGCGATGGTGGATTTTATTGCCCACAAATTGAACTTTACATTTGTAAGAGGAAGACTTTGAGTGTTTCTTGCATAAGTGTTTATAACCCAGGACACTAGACATTAGCCATAAGCTAGCAGGCAACGGCAGGTGTGTTTGTGTGTTTATGTGCGTGTGTGCACATTCCATGGATCTGCTCTGCCTGGCCCTACTCTGCAAAGCCCCACAACACATGTACATGTTTTGCTAAAATGTATAGGATTTAACTCCCATGAATATATAAATAACTATTGGCATCTATGAATTGACTTTGTATGTAATCTAGATGCACAAAGAATTAGTCTTGCATGCTTTCTGAATGCTTCATAAGCGGATACACATTCTTGTATAAAAATATGTCGCGCTGTATAATGTCTAATTTTCACAGAATGTGTTAATGAGGAATTGTTACAACTGTCAGCTGGGAGACAAAACTAGGGGATCAGCTGGCAATGTCACTGTGTAGCTCTCACTGCACCTTGGCTTACTGTGAGTCAAATTGAATCTTATAGTTATTACAATGAAGAGCAAAGATTATTCTTAGAAGTATTGGAACTGTGACACATCTCGATTTATTGTGGCATCTGTTTCAAAACAGTGAGGTGACCTGCGCCTAATAATTCAGGCATATGATAGCATCTTGTCAGTCATCATTCATTGCTCCATTTTAATGTCACACAATTTATTTATGCATATAACAGGCTTAGTTCTGACAGCATATTTGATGAGATCGAAAACTCTAGGGTTTCATGTATTGATACTCCCGCACAAAAGCCAGTCCAACATTGTTTATCCTCCTACTATATTTTCCTACCGTGCCTGTTTAGGGTTCTAGTGGTTCTGATTGTAGAGCTGATGTTCTCATAGAATATTCTATAATATCCACCCACACTGTAACGAGCCTGTATGAGTAGGGACAGGGATCACTAATGAATGTAATGACAGACTGGGGGACTGAAAGGGACAAAGTGAACTACACTGATGGATTGCCTCAGTTCCCTGAAAAGCAACAAACACCCACATGAAGTCAAGCCCCCACACCCTTGCTTTCAAAGACCTTTGCCAGACAGTCCAGTTTAGCCTTTTTTCTATCTTGCTATGGCTTACCCATTGTGTCAATTCCTTTGTCTTTATTTTTTCTTCTTTTTGCAATGCATTTGGAGTAAACACCTCAATAAATCATACATCCTGTTTGTACACACAGAGAACAACAACAACAGCGGGGTGATTTAATTTCACCCCATGAGAATCACTTTTTGAATTAGTTCTGTGCTTACAACTACAAAACACTGACCCTTTTCATTTTTGCCCACCTGCGTACCATTATTTAATACTGATAACCACCAATTAACGTACTAATAAATGTAGCTGTGCATATTGCAGTTATTTTACACCGCAGGCTAGTTGGCTGCTTTTTCTGCCCAAACAAGTCTCGAGAGGAGGTGAAATATGTCTGCTGCTATCCTGCAGTCTGCAGTACAATGTGCAGCTTAGTTCAACTGGACATCTCGTGGATGAGAACTTTGAGTACTGCGGAGGCAAGAGCAAAAGTCTGTTTGGTAGATGGTGTGTAAAACATTTGCTACTGCTGCTGCTTCACGTGAGAAGCATTTAACTGGGGAATCATACCGTTTTTTATTGTGAAGCAGTCATAAAAACATGATGTCAACATCTACAAGACAAGCAACCCAATCAAAGGAATACATGTTGGCAATGTATGTTTCTGCAAACCATGGATATGTCAAAACTCTACTTGTCTTTAGGTTAGATTTTAAATTTTACGTTATAACAATGCTCTGCTTATACTCTGGTTAGGTTTAGGCACAAAAAAACTTTGTTAAGGTTAGGAAAAGATCATGTTTTGGCTTGAAATACCTGTTTTACATGACTGGAAATTGTCCCTAGGTTTCCTTAAAAATATCAAGTGGTGCCACGCTTACAAATGTTGAAACACCATGGGCCCTCTTCAAAACTACCCAGTGGTGTCACACTTATAAATGTAGAAGCACAGTCGTGAACTGGGTTGACAGCCTTCTTGCTTATAACCACCACAATCCCCTCTGCCTCCTGATATTAAAGTCAGGTCATAAACATGTAATGTGTACATGATATGACACATATTAAATGTCATTATGGTACATATGAGATGTACAATTGTTAACATGAGTGGAATGCAGAAATGTTAACTACCAACATGTTAGTGTGGCGACTGGGCTGTAACAAGATGCAGTTGTTTTCTTTGGCATTTTTATGTGTGGCAGGCACACCTCCAACTCCTCAGCTTGGTAACTACTCCTGTCCGTGTCCTACTGTGCTGTTGAAAACTACTTGTTATGTGCAGCGTGAAATCAGATGGCAGTTGTAATTATTTTTGGCTGAGTTCTTTTTAAAAGAGTTGTTTGGCTGCACTGTTAACAGTTACACCAGTGACAGCTCTCTTGTTTACTTCTGACAGAGTAGCTACTCAAATGGTATTTTCTGTATAATGAAACCAGCCTGTCCTCATCAGAAAAAAATTACCATTAAGGTAAACTGTGAAAGCAGCTTATTATGACTCATATTAACATTTCTTGTAGTGGCCATGGTAATTATTACAGCAGCAAAGAGGGAATCAGACCAAGTAGTTTTAAGAGCAACAAAGTCCTGTTCATGTCTGGTGTAAAACTAAATGTCAACGGTGAGTTCTTTTAACCTACTAACACGGTAAACTGATGTCACGTACATATTGCAACTGCAATCACATATATAACATAGGTATCTTCATAATTGAAGTTTCTTAAGTAACGTAGTTATTTTAACCCAAACCACAATGTTTCCCTAAACCTAACCAAGTAGTTCTCTTGTCTAAACCCGACCCGGGAGTCTCTGGTTAACAGCCTATTAAGTCATTTTGAAATGAGGATATGTTGTTTGAAACTGCAGTTGCTGTCTCCATAGTGACCATGCACGTCAACTAATCAACCAAGACTGAAATCTGAATGATTACAATTTTAAAGCTGCACTTTTCAAAGTCTTTATATTAACAGTGGATCAAATTTACATGAAATACCAACATATGAAAGGCGTGGCTTATAGTGACAAACCCACAAAGAAACATCACTGAACTCAGCTATTTGGAAAAGCTGTAGTTCATGTAGTTCTTGACTTCCTGTCAGTTATAATGGAATCCAATGGTGACAAACCAAATAATAAATTTCTCTACATCTGAACGCTCCATAAATTACACAAACACTTCGGCACCAAAAAAAGGCTACATACGCTGCCAAAGTAAATGAAGCAAAGCCTTTAGTCGGTGACATTTTGACAGCATAAGCTAATTTTCACAGGAGACTGAAATGTGCCTCATGTATACGAATTGGTTTCCTTCATTTGAGTGTACTAATGCTTGAGAACCATTTGTTTATTAAACTATTTTGCACTCATTATAGACCCAGCAGCATTCCCAGCAGGTGCATAAATATGGTAAAATGTACTTCTGGACCAGGAGGTTGTTATAAAGTACAACGCAAATATTCACAGCTGTCACACTAAACTAAGCGGCAGAGTCAACTGCCAAAGTGGAGCAGACAAACAGAACAGACTGCCGAGCTGAACCACGGGAGGAAAATAATTATTTTATAAGAGAAAATGGCAGCTGAGTGCTGTCAAGTGAAACATACAGCTGTGCCCCCGCCCCTCTGGATCCCATACTGCACATCTAAAGCTCATATCTAGTGGGACTGAGGCTTGTGAAGATCATCATACTCTCTCGGATGAATTTCATTTCAGAGGATCTTTGAAATTGTGCTGCATTCGATCCGCGTGGAAATATAGTGGATGTAAACTTTCCACTTAAACATAATATGTAGGCCAGCTTGTAAGAGGTGAATGAATCCCTGAGAGCTTGGCCTTTAGGGACTAACACTGATAACAATATTAATTACATGAGCGCTCACACCACAGTCTGAAACATGTTTGATTTGCTGTAAAACACCATTAAAACATAGCTTTCATTTAATGTATGTGAGATACGTAGGAAGAGACTAATTGGTAGTCGACAGAATACATTCTTCTCTTGACAGTTTGAATGCATCTGACTGTCAAATTGTTTTGACAGTTATTCCCGTATGAGGAGAATACAGCATTACAATGGAGTGATAGGGCTAATATAAACTTGTAAATGCTTGTGCAGATGCTCTATGAACACTGATATTGCTGCTGAGCTACCTTCCTTCCATACTTTCCTCATTTCTTGTCCTCTAGACTTCCTCATACAATGAGATCATTTATTGGCAGGGACTCAGGAAGTCAGTCACGGTTCAGGGGTGCTGAGGGGTCAGTCTGTATTATGACGTCATTGTAAATGGTGCACAACATTCATGTTTTTTGTATTATGGCCTGGACAACATACTATAGACTACCTTATAAAATTGCTCAATTTTGTGGGTTGTTGAGTTAGGAGAAACTTTCTAAGATTTGTATAATGCCGTCTATGACAAATGTGTATTATTTTGGCTTTCTTATAAATTCGGCATATGCTATACATTCAATTTTTTCTTTCTTTGTGTATAAACCAGTGTGTCCATTGTTTATTTGCATAAAGGCCAGGAAAGTGAGATCTGATCACAAGTGGTCACTGGAGGTGTACTTTGAGACACATGTACGTAAGTGCCAAGTGTGAACTGATGGACTTATGCACTGCATAAATGCCAGAGATAAACAGCCTCATAGTAATGTATAGTATAATAATGCAGCACGGTGAAGATACAGATGTTTCATAGAGGAGACGAGTGTATTTAACGTGAACCTGCCTGTCTGTCTCTGTTAACTCCAGTCTGCAGACTTCATACACTTGATTGATATTCTCATGCTCCTTCTTTCGCACTCGTCCACATCCATGAGCCCCCTAGGTACCCCTAAACAAGCCTGTGTTATTATAACCTTAGAAGTGCGTCAGTCATTATTATTCCACTACTACTCCACTTTGAATCATATTTATGAGTCGAAAAAATATCAATTTAATAATAAGGAGTAAGGGGGCCAGGTGTGTATAGCCAAGTAGCCGACAATTCTCGCTCAGGGGCAAATAGACACTGTTCATTTTATTAAAATAAAAATCAGTGTTCATGAATATTTTAATAAAACAAGTTTCAGGACTTATCTGCAAATTGGACAGGCAATTTATCACAAAACTCGGGCATTTTAAAGTAAAATTTAAATTACAATTGTCTGAATGCACAACAACGTCATAACCTTCTCATCACATAAAATTAAACCTCTTCAACATCTTTGGCCTGATTTGCTCTCTTAAGGCTCTGCATTGACCACTGGGAAGGGAAAAAGAAGCCGGAGGAAGGTAATTATAAGCTGCACTTCACATCAGCTCAGTGTGACAGATTCAGGCTTAGGGGCATGACTTCCAGGATTCCTCCCACAATTCACTCAATCACATAACAACATGACCCTGGGTTCAAACTTTTTCCGGAAAAAGAATTACGAAATCCTTGTGGGACCAATTGGCTTAACAGGAAGACGGGGGATTACATTCGCTTAACCATCGAAACACCTAAAAGGGAGGCTTTGCATACAGACATTTACAGGAGCGTGAATAATTGGGTGTAAGCTCCCCACAGACTGCTTTCCTCAAAACAGTATCACTGTCTTGTGTCAATGGCATGCAGTGATTTACAAGGACATACACAGAGGTATGAGCACTACAGCAGCACTGCATAACATATGCACACACACGCCCACCCCGGGCTTATCTCAAATCTCGCTTGAATTAGCTTAATTTTTTAAGATTTCAGATTTTGGGGTTTTATGTATTTGTCATTCAGGCTAATCCAGGATTTCTGGATAAAGGGAAAATAGTGTATATAGAGGCAATGCCTCAAGGCATACATTATCAGAAATGCATCTTCCTCCACCAAGAAGAAAGCAACTGATGAGTCCTGTACGTGTCTTGTACATTTAAACATACTCTTAATAAAGATAATAAAAATGCTCTAAACTGACAATCAGTTAAGAATATGTATTTGAAAGGGTTTTAATACAGGCTATAGAGTTTCCGTCCATCTATATTGATCTAGTGTTAGGAACTTGACCGTTACTCTAAGGTTCCCCTGCCGTTGCGTTCCAGCTCCGGTAGGGTTTGGCTCCGTCATCCGCCATCTGGCAACCCCCACCGGCTGCATTTTGAGTCCGGCACAGCGCAGCACCGCCGGACAGCTGAAGTTACGAGACCGAGGAGTTCCCGCAATAATTACATAATCACGTGCGACCGCAGTTATAGGTATGTGTTATAAACACAACAACATGAAGTGTTCCCAACCGAAGGATTAGAAGAAGTGCTTGTATTTGTCTCTTTTTTGAGATTTTTGTGCTGGCGTCAACACAGAGTGTTTTATTTGGAAAATTAACCAGATGTTATGTTGTTGTTTCGGTGTGGGACTTCCTGTCTGCCCTGTGCTGAATTCGGCTGAATTGCTGTATCGTACTCCGGCATCTGCCAGAAATAGAAGTCCTGCGTATCTGCTCCATTAGGGTTCGGACTGCCGGAGCTGGGATGGAGCAGATACGCAGCGCAGCAGAGCCAGTGGAAGGAAACACATAGACTAGAGTGAAACCTATCACCCCGCTGCTGTGGCGGAGCTGGACCGGACACGTATCTGGTGGAATCTAGCCGTCAGGGTGGTGTATTAGCGCCCTCTAGCAAGTTGCCAGTGTAGCAGTCAATATGTCTCTACAGTTTGTCTATACAGATGTGGAACTAGGAACGACCACAAACCAGCAGAACTCCAGTTGTTTTCTTCACAAAAATACAGTATAAGCAGACAGCAGGGAGCAGAGAACAATCAGTCAATCTATAACATAGTTTTAGCTCTAATCTATTATCAAAATACTAACTGGCCCCTTAAACTTAAAATCCATGAGAAGAAAAAAAACAACTTTTGTCTACCAGCAGCAATAGTTTGCACAAGCTAACATGAGCTTAAGATGTACCTTAAAGCCATGTGTGTACATTGGTATTGTAAACATCAAAGCAAAACCATCTTGTATTTTAAGTTATGGTGGGGTGAGCATATGACTAAATTATAAAAAAGTTACGAATGCAACTTTAATAATCAGGATGTTTTTGTGAAGAGGAAGGTGAAAGAAATATAACCTTGGTTGGCTCTGTGATCAGTGTTAGTATCAGGTTTAAAGGTTTAGGTTTGGTTTGAACTTCACTAAGGACAGCCAACAAGCACATTTGTGTTTGTGTTTACTTGTTCTATATATCTTTTTCTCTTTAATACACAGACACACAAACACACACGGATGCGGCTTTTGCTCTCTCTGTAATGAGAGACAGAGAAAGAAAAACTTTATTTCAGATTTTAATCCGATTTTTTCTCTAATTTTAAGCATTTCTTTTAATGTGTTTTTTAAAAATATAAATCACAGTAACATTCAAGATGTAAAGGTCCCATACAAAAAGTAAGATTTTCATGTCTTTTTTTATTATACTGTCACAAACTTAAAAGTTTTAATTGTCTTAATGGAAGTTGTGGCATGTGTATTTGTTTAGATTATAGATAGAACATCATTCAGAGTGCCTGGTGTTGAGGGAAATAATTCACAGACTTCAATAATAGTGCTCAGTTCACAGTTTCTATACCATCAAGTGTTGAGTGACACCGGCATGGAACAGCAGTTGTTTGGGAATGAAAGGAGACAGTTAAATGTTTGGAGATGTAAAACTGCTGCTATAAACATCTGGAAGCCATTTGATAACACAAATCTCATAAGTGGATTTGTCATTAGGGAATTTATCATCATGAACAGGATACAACTGATTTGCTACATTTACGTCCTGAATAATATATACCCTTTGGCAGAGCTTTCTAAATCTCAACCCCAAGCAAGACACTTAAGACATTTGTCTGTTTATGTGTGTGTGTGTGTGTGTGATTGATAGCAGCCGACACTGTTTCTGCATAGATATTGATTTTAACAGTTCCAGGGCGGCATTCCGAATGGCCGCCATTCCGAACGTTCACTTTCATGTTTCGGAATGCCGGCCCTTAATTATTTTTGAAAAAAGGGCGCCATTCCGAACTTGAAACCCTAACCCTAACCCGGTCAGAATGGCGGACCGTTGGAATGGCGGTCCTTCGGAATGGGGGTCCTTCGGAATGGGGGTCGCCCCCCGATTTTAACACTATCATTTGCACAAACAGACCATGATGACAGAAGCAGCTCAGTGGAAAAATTCTAGTGATACAACACTGCAGATGCACTACTGGTAGTGAGGCCTCTGTAGAAACTATCCCTCTCCTATTAAACCGCCAAACAAACTTGTCACCAGAAATGTTGCGAAATTCAGATATATAAGTACCTGGCCAGTTTCAGCTCAGGCACGGAGACTCTTCTGTAAAAGGTGTCCTTAAAGGACACTTTAGGAACCTGGCAACTGGCCCAGAACCATCTAGCACCGAGAGCCAGATGTCAAAGTGCACTGCTGTTCAGATCAAGCCACACTGAACGAACGAGACAGCAGAACAGACATGAGCAGCAGCCTGTAAACAGGAGCAGACGGTAAGCTGAATGCAGATGACACATCATTGATCGAATCAGTCAGGTAGCTGGATGCAACAGGCTAAGTGAGTAGCATGTGACTCATCACTTGTGACTTTCACCCAGCTGTACATGTGTCCTTGCTCTCGAAAGAGACGTATAACTTGTCCGTATTCAATAGATGATAACATCATCATTACCAAACTACTTAAATATGACTCAGATGTGTATTCTGCTTTATTAATACAAACACTTTCAACTTATTGGAAGAGTCTATAATTAGCTTCTTAATAAGCTTAGTGTCTTTAAGTGTCAATCAGCTGAGATACAGAAACCAAAGAAGGAGCTCTTTTTATAACCACAAGTTGTTGTTTTTTGTTTTTTTATGTGGAAAGATTAATGATGCAATAAATACACATCCACAGACATATAGACTGCATAAGCATTGATTTATGATGATTGTGTGTTAAAATAATGATAATGTTTGAGGCAAATTAATACCAGCAGCAACATTGCCACCATTCATCTAATAGTGAGAGCTAATCTAACACTGTCAGTATTTATTTACCTCCACATCCAGCAGAGTGCATTTCGCCCCTGAAATACAACATTGGTAATTTGAAGCGAGACTTTCTTGATCATTTGTCAATGACAACACCAACAACAGAAAACACTCATTATCACTATAAAACGTAGAAATACAAATGTATGCATCTAGTGCAGTGCAGACACACTGTGTAGTTTTTTACAAAGAAAGGTTACCAAGACATCCAGAGGGTGATGCAACTTCATATACACGCTGCCAGGTAAACAGTATGTGGAGCACATTTTCTAAGGATTTTTAGGTGATAAAAATAGTGTTTGTTCATATGTTGTGCTGTTTTTGGTTTGGGAAATGACAGAACAGCACCAGAAAAAAAATAATCATACGTGTCTACATAAAATGACAAATAACAAATGTCAAAAATGGGAGGAAGGAAATGTGTACAAATGATTGGCATTATTTTTGGCATTTGTGACAAGCAGGTGTGGAGTGGGCTACTTTTTTTTTTTTTTTTTACACTAAATCTGTTTACTTTTTCCCTCAATGGCCTTCTACTCCATTTTTGAATCAGCCAATTACTGAATCAGTCAATCATTATTGGAGTTTTAGCCAGCTAGCATCAAGGTTTGAGTGGGGTGTATCTGATATCTCCATGGCGGTGTTGTTCCTAGAACATCATAATTAATGTTGTTCCCAGACCATCGTTGAAAATGACCAATCACACTGTCATACCTCTGCAACTGATGTTGGTGTGGTTCCTGGGACAGTGTTGCTCCAAGACCAACATTTCAACTTACCATATAGCACCGAAAACTGGAGCAAGCCACTGTGGTTGAGGGGAATGTGGAATTAGACTATCACACGGGGAACTGGGACTTATGTGCTGATTGGAATATATTGTGATACTGTTGACTTATTATTTTAAAACTAAGATCATTTATCATTTCCCCTGTCTTTACAGTTTATGTTCTGTTGCTGTTTTGAGCGGTTTAGGGAGCTAAAATACTTCGATTTAGGCTACAAGAAAAATTGATGGAAGAATGGTTGGGGTTAATTTGGCTCTTTCATAACATTAAACATGTGCTTGAAGTGCATGTAGTCAGTTTACTACCTCGATCCAGACTGAATGATCTACTCCTATTAAACTACTACTGAATGGATGATGAATTCATGCTCTCCAATATGAATTCCAATGACTTTGGTGAGCCACTTTTTCTTGAGCCCCTGCAGATCAAAATCTTTAGTTCTCTTATTCCATTTAAATTCTGGGGGTGCTTTCAAATTCAATCCTTACTCTTTTTGTTGAACTCATTTTTTAACAAATATACCCTCACAACATTTGCAAAACACAACCAGTAACAAGATCTAATTTAGCAGCGGTTCAGTTGATATAACCCTGCTACAGACACAGTTGAGCTCATTAAAACTACAAAACTTACTTCAATGCAAATCTTTGAGCCTTGATGATACTTTCTAGTAAGCTTAATAAATACCTCTCTGTGGCAGTTGAAGTTATGTAAGCCAAAGCTATGAAACAACGTTAAATATCTCCAGAGAGAAGTGTCACTTTTCCTCTCTGGAGGTGTGATGCATATACAGAATACAGTACAATACAATGAGTTACTGCAGATAGAGAGACTGAGACAGCAAAACACTGACACTTCATCATGTGCTACCTGCGCTTCCTGCCTGTGAGGACATTTATTTATGAGAGGAGAAATGCAAATCCACATACTGAGTCACACTTTTTTTGTTTAGGTCAACTTCCCTCTCAGATCTGGTGTGATGTGTTTGATATATGAACCCAGACAGAATGACTTCCTCAGTACTTGAGTCCACAGAGAGGAGATGTGGTAAAACTGTTGCACATCAAACACACCTGAAGGATCACCAGAATTGACTCTCTCTCTGTTTCTCAACCTCCCTCAGTTCATTCCCTAATGCAACACAGACTGCACACAGCCTGCTTTTACTAGAATGATACATCATGTGAAGTTTGAGATTTAAGCATACTTGCAAATAAAATTGTCACATGGGGGGATGTGGCTTGTTAGTCACCTGTTAGTCCTTTTAATGTTGTTGCTGATGTGTGTATATACTGTATATTAATGTTGAATACATATTATGTATTATGATATGCAATTTGCAATGTGAATTCATACTCAAAACAAATAAGGGGCAACATGTCACCAGAATAACCGCTAACTGCTGATAAGTATGGCTACCGTTAGCTTGTTAGCTGAGCAGCTAGCAATCCAGACTGGGAGCTTGGAGCACCAAGGGAGTGTTGGTGTTTACGCTGCTAGCACAGGATCTTTGGAGCGGGACAGGTGGGGTTGACTAGTTAGTATGCTAATTTCAGAAGATATCTCTGCAACACAATACATAGATGTATAATGTCAAAACTGTGATTTCTTCACTTCATCTCGATAATTTTAGTTAAAAAAAAAAAAATTACATTTTTGTTTTGTTTTACTCATTATGCAAGAAAAAATAAAATAAAAATAATCAGATATTTTTCCATGAAAATATTCACAATTGCACTTGACTTTGCTTCCTGTCCATGTAGTGTTTGAGGCTATGTTGAACCTTATACCGGTTATATCACACTAAAGCTGCCAACACAGGTCATCAGATTGCATCAAAGAGCAGCCAGCAGCAGAAGGCCAGTTCAGTGCTTCTCACCGGCAAAATCACAGATTTTGATTTTAGTTTGACAAATTTTGCTTATAGAACTGGAATAAAACAGTCTTTTTAAAAGTGCACTGCATTGCAGTGAGTCAATTTAGAAAATAATTGTTCATTGTTGCTGGTCCACAATATTGGTTGCTCTTTTGCCCTGAGATAATGGCCTCAGCAGCAGCTGCTGCATAATTCAATCTCTCATAGCCTGTTATATTAGTAGGGTGCGTTTCTGGAGCAGGTGGTGTTTAAACTAATGTGCCCCTTTCAAAATATTCAAAGGAAAATGATGGGCCATATGCAGTGAATTATGTTATTATGTCAAATGGTACACTAGCGCTGCCTATAAGAGTCAGTGTTCAGTATTAACGTCACAGTGGGACTGGATAACGTGAAACAAATCTTTACTGTAATTGCACCTGTGGATAACCTGCACTGAATTGTGAGAGGAACAGAGCATGAGGTTCTACTGTGTGTTTAATTCATATCCAGTCTGCTCTGCCTCTCTTTCTCTTTCTCTCTCTCTCTCTCTCACACACACACAGGCCCACACACACACACACACACACACACACACACTAAGTGTAATTATCATGCCTCTCCCTCTCCCTGTCACCTTCTCCGCATAATCCTTCCTCCTGTCTGCTGATCTGATTTAATTACTGTTTTAATAGCCTAAAAATATATGTGACAAGTAAGTGTGTGCACGCTCTCCCCGAGACACCCTGGTTGAAGTAGCGTTGGCAGCTTCATCAGGCAGATTTGCTTCAACATGAAAGGTAACCACAGCAATAAAGCCTTTTTTTACTTATAAAAGTTATAAAAAGTAGCCTAGCTTTCTCTCTTTCTGCTGAGTTTAAAGCTTAATAACGCCCCCTCCTGAAGCGCTGTGCCTCAGCTGTACAGGAAGAACTGACATGCATCGGGCCTGCTGGAGACAATAACCCAAAACAAGAACACCTGCAATGTTATGTTATACAACAGTCATGCTACAGTGTAAATGCTTCCATTGTGAAGCTCTAATGGCACTAAGAACATCCCCTATAGATCACTTCTTGTCTGCTACTCTGTTCCTAGTGTTTAATTTCTGAAAGTCTCCCCCCAAAAGCAGCAGAATCATGAATTAAAACTATGAAATCAAAATAAGTCATGCCACTTTTTTTTTATGAAAAATGGGAGTAACTTAAAACTGTGGGAAAGTGTGATTTTTTCCCAATGTCAAAATTAAGGTGATTTCATGTGCTTAACTGGAAAGACCAGAATGGCCATGTTTTGGAGCTGAATGCTGAATTATTGGTGATGTATCACTGCTCATTTTTTGTCATTTAACGCAAAATGGTTATGTACATGAACGTCTTGTATGAATAACTACAATGCAATATGAAAAAGACACTACATTATGAACACTTGCCTACAGTGTATAGTATATTATATTAGTATGTACTAAAATAAATATCGGACATGTAACTAGTACAAATGACTTTAAACAACCAGAGCAGCCTCTCCTCTGAGTCACACTAGATATCACAGATACTGCTGAGGCACACAAGGTGAAATCCAGTCTGGTTGTGTTAAAAAATTGAGGCTCGTTGCCTCACTTGAGTGACAGGCTAATATTAGAGGACAGTATCGTCAGCAAGGCAAGACTTGTTGGCATGTGTGACATGTGGGAGAGAAAAAGGAAAAGAAGTTTGTTGATGGTCAATGCACTAACTTTACATCTCAATGTCTTGTTTATTATTTTCTTTTATTAAACCAGCACAGTAAGGTGAAACCAAGACGCTTGGTTACATTAGTGGCAGGAGGCTGCTGTTAGTATGTTTCCCTTTATGTTTTCCCTTGCGTTGTCTTAGCTTAACTTCCTTTGAAAAAGGTGGCAAACTGACTTTTTTTCAAATATGTGTGACTGAACACAGCTTAGTTATGAACATGTTGTGCCAGAACCCCACCCCCTGTCCCAAACAATGATGTCATTGTCCATCACGATGTCTCACTGTGGACATATTCATGCACATTTGGTAGACATCACCCAATCCTAATTGTCATCTTCCCGCCTAATTGTGCAGATTATATATGATATTAGCATTGGCTAGCATCAGTGCTTTACCACCTATGCCAGTAGCTTTGTAATCCCTATCGGTGGGAGCTACTTCCGCCCTCTAGAGGCTGCAAAATAAGTGCTTATCTCCACCAGGAGGTTTACCAAAACCTGGTGGTTTAGTTGAGAGTGTTTGTTCGCTCCTTGGCTACTGACCTAACACTTGTCAACAGTAATTATATGAAATTACTGCAGGTCTTTGGCTGCTATGAAGGACGCTGCCCAATATAGTCTACAGTCTAGGACCAATGTCTGCCATTGATGCCTCCATTGCTTCTTTGACTATCTGTTTTACCATATTGGAATCAAAACTGATACTGGGCAACTCTGCAAAACCATTCAATGCCAATGGTTTAAAAAATATTTCTTTCAACAATATTGAATCATGTCAACTATGTATGCTGTGGAAAGATAATGGCTTGGGATTAATGTCTGGTCTGTGATGATCTGAGTCTGGGATGCAAACTCCAGTGCCCTACACAAAAGTTAGTTTCAGTATCTAAACAAAACAGCTTTGGTTTCGGCTTGACCGTCCGTATTTTGGCTTTGAAAGGGTTTTATGTACCCAGAGGTCAGAGAATTTGTCACAAACCATAGAACCATGTAATCCTTCCACTGAATTTAAACAGAACTCAACAGAATCGAAAATGCTTTCAGTGGCTATCTACCTGCAGAGTGTGTTTGTTTATCTGGTAGAGTCAGCTCATACGCAGCAATGTGTTTGACATTGACATGGTTTAATGATCACCCAGCACACTGCAATCAACTGACAGCATCACTTTGAATCATTTATGAGGTCAAGTTTACCTAGCCACACTATCTTTCACCCTTGCTCGGTCGTGTGAAAGGAAACTATTAAATCAAGGGGAGGAACTATTTAGTGAAGGTCATCGAGAGGGCAACTTCAATCTACTCTCTTCGCACATACCATAATGGATTGCACATTTTAAAAACCTCAGTCTCAGGGCACAAGACATTGGGAGAAAAACTGTAATTTCCATGTTATTTCCATAGGATTATCATCTATATGTGGGAAAACTGGGGTGTCATTGACATAACCTTCAATCAAAGAGGGGCCTACATTGTGAGAGAGCAAAGAGAGAATGGAAGAAACATTAAAGAAGAGAAATAGAAGAAGATATTTTCATGATTTCCACTGGGACAGCCACTGTTTAAACAGCACATAAGGTTATGAATGGGAATTTTTACAAACTGGGTTATGTAAACATATCCAAAACAGATATTCAACACTAAATAAGCTTAATTTAATATATTCCTACTTGCAGTTCAGCGTTAAACAGATTGAATTCTGGCTAAATATATCATATTTTTCAATGATTGCAATAACTGGTAGAGAAAATAAGATAAGTAAAAAGACAAATAACAGCAAATGTCTGATGTTCCAGTAGTCGTTACTTTTAGTGAATGACTTTCTTTGACTGACAGCACCGTGTGTGAGGTACTTTGCTCAACAGCTGACTGTAACAATGTCAAAGTGACATTTTGTTGCATTCTGAATGTGAATAAATGAAAACAATTTTAACTTGTGACTCGGTCCTGACCCAGCACACATCAATGAGATGCTTTTTATCTTTAACCACAAATGTGTCTTTGAGCATATTCTTTGAAGCCCTACATAAGTAAATGAATATTGTATTACTCCTCCCAGGAAGATTTGTCTGTTGCTCTTTATTTTTCTCTGCACCAGAATCTTGTACATACAATGGCCGTGGCCCCCACACATTCAGCTTCCAGTGTAGGTAGTTGCGATGATTCATCTCAGCAAGCTGCTTGCCTTCTAAATGCATATCTGCTGCTATTTGTGCAAGCCCCCAACGTTCAACATATTTTCTGGGCTTGTTAGTTTACAGTAATGAATGAATTTCTGCTCATTGCTTTATTGGGAGTAATATGTTAGATTGTCTAAAAGGAGAGGCTCCTTGGGCTTCCCATATTTCATCCTAATTGGCTCATTTTTGGAGACTAAATAGCCCATTTGTTATTTTTCAAGTGTATTTAGAAAACTGTATTATTGCAGAAATTTAATGAAAATATGCTCTCAGAATGTGGTCCAGTATTCAGAATTAAAACAGCTTTAAAGATGTAACAGCTTTGGGAACAGAGCTTGCTCCATAGAGCGAGTGTGGCTGTTTTTAGACAGTGTGTCATCTTCTGGGATTTAGGGACATCTATAAATTATTCAAGTCAGACAAGAACAACGAAAAAATCGAATTTCCTGGAAAAGAAGACATAAGCCAGAAGAGCATGAGATCATGTGGCTGACCAAAGTCTAAAGAAGACCCATGAGTCCACCTTATATAATTCATAACTGACATAGCTGTTTACCATTTATGTTGTCCCAAACTAAATTAAAATATGCGGTATCCATAGTTGCTGAATTCCTGATGCTGAATTCCTGCTGGTCAGAGGCATCATGTACGTACATAGCTTTGCATGTAAGAATACCACATAACTGCATTAACAGAATGACAATCCTGCAGTATCTCACGCTGACAACTTGACACTAATGGATAAATGAAAGACTGGGTAAATCCCATCTTAGGTATGCTTAAGGCTGCTTTTAAGAGCCAGAGAAATAGTGTGACCTTAGTGAATACATGTCTTCTTTTTAGTTGAGCAACCTTCCTTTTAAAACATATGCAATGAAGAGAATAGCGCCCCCTGCAGATGAATAAATAATAACAGAACTAAGCTAGGTGCCTGATAAATACACCACATGCATGTGATGTAGAAAGTGTCACATCTGCAGTAAATCAGGCCTACAGTGTCTTTCACATGGAGGTTGCCAGTACAGTTTGCATTTACCATAATGACATGTCTACAATACGTGTCATATCATGTTCACATTACATGTTAATGACCTGATTTTCATATCAGGAGGTGGAGGGGATGGTGCTGGAGTTGGAATATCTCCTGTTGTGTTTCGGGCGCCCAAACTAGGTAATTTAAGCCAAAACATGATTTCTTCTCCTTACCCTAACCAAGTGATTTTCATGCCTTAACCTAACCAGAGCATAGCCCACAGTGTTGACACAACATAGAACTGACAATTAAACCTAAAGAAAAATAAAGTTGAAACATTAGGAAATTTTAGTTTTAACATGTCTGTGGTTAGCATTGCCATTCTGGCAATTTGGGTTAAGGGTGCTGTATAGTTTGTAGGTACAGCACAGAGGCAGCCAATGATTTACCCTGGTATAGAGGGTGCAGATACTGCCAGGTGAAAATGTGCAGTATCTAGTTACTTTAAAAGGAACCTGCCAAAGAGTGAAATACTTTCTTGAAATTACAATGTGCTATATGTTTTTTTCTAGCATGTTTCAAGTAATTGTTGTTAGAAAACACATATACATAAATAGTTACAAAAAGTGATTATCTAATAAAACATTACAGACCTGGCCGAGAGAGCAGAATTAATGTTGTTACAATACACACAATACAAACTTACAAATGCAACTGTCAGATACAAATGAGATCAACTATCAAATTGGAGCAGTTGGTTTGAAACATTTGATAGTGTAATAATGTGCAGAGAGCCATGCAAGGCTTGATGACCAAGTTGACAAAGCTGGAAACTGCCCTAGAACTACAGTGGCTACAAGAACTCCAGGTTTACTGTGTGAGAAAAATCACAATATAAACTGACCAGATGAAGGCCTTGTTTAATCTGCCTAATTTTGAGGATTGTTTTGGGTCCAAATCCAGTTTTAAGACCTCCATTATTTTAGTTCTGGATGAATATGGTGTTCATACCAAAATCCCAACTTTAAGGCCAGCATAGATAAACTGTTTGTATTACACAAGGAGCTGTTAGAAAGAGGGATGTTTTTAGGAGCCTTGGAGATAATTTTTGGCCCTTGCAAATGAATTCATCCATGACCCATGTTGCACAATGGTCTGTTCTCCTATGATCTTCCAATGATCTGTTCTTCTCTGATTATACAATACAAACATGATACATGTAAGTCTTGTGAAAAGCCACAAAATCGTGATTTAACACTGCCCACCTGTGCAGTATATATCTGCTCCTAGAAACTTTTTTTTTTTTTTTAATCTGGATTTTCCCACCACCGCCTCAGCAAACCAGACCAGGATACGACTCTGGTGATGCTAGGTCAGGACTTGCAACAATATTGATGTAGGAGGAGGTGCAGTGCATTTGTTGCAATATGCCCCCACATTTCAGTCACACAACTGAAGAAAAAGGTGTCCTGGTGTGTGTGTGTATGTGTGTGTGTGTGTGTGTGTGTGTGTGTGTGTGTGTGTGTGTGTGTGAAGCTGAGAGTATCATTGACAGCTTGGATTTGGCTGTGAGACAAAGACAAAAATTCATAGGCTTTAGAGTCGAAGTGGTGGCCAGGGTGGGATTTAGAAGAGGAGGAGAGAGGGATGATGGAAGCTTTGGAAGGGGGAACGAGGCAGAGAGTGAAAGATGCTTTATGTGTCATTTTTAGAGCTGAGGAGGTTACTCGTCAGTCATGAGGACTTGCAGAGAGAGTGAAGGCTGGTATCCTAAATCTTGATGCATGTGAGTAAATATATGTTTAGACTCTTTCAGCATTGTGAATTTGTATCAAACCTGTTACTAAGAATAGGGATAGTGTTGAAACCAAAAGTTTAAAATGTGATTGTCAGGCTTGCTCTGTAAGTAAAGAGGATTCCTAAGTTCTCCAACTCACCTGCTCCTACCCATGAACCTCTCGCCCACCACGTCAGCATCCATCTGTGGTGTCTCTGTGATTGATCTCACCCTGCTGTTGTTTGTTCGGCTGTGACACACAGCCCTGAAATCAAAATAGTATTCCTTGACACCAGGTATATTCTCAGTATAAATGTTCATGTTCAGTGTGTGTACTGTCTGTAGGGCTGGTGTGACGCGTCGACGTAATCGATTACATAAATACATCGATTTACGTACTGTATGTCAACACGTCAGTTGTAAACAGTACTACCGCCATGCTCGAACACTTGAAGGGGAAGCATCCTGGAGCAGCTGGATTCCCATTGGATCTGGCAGTGCGGCCAAATGCCATAGGTTGGTGCTGTGGTGTGGGAGTGTCACTCCATGGTCTGTGTGTGGGACGTGTTGCTGATCAGTTTGCTAGGTTGTTCTGCTACCAGCATGTTGGTCCTACTTGTGATATTTTGTCCTCATCAACGGATGAGAAAATGGGGGACATGATTGAACTGAAGTGAAAGTGAAACTGTGTTTATCTATGCTAAATAACATGTCCTGCTACTGACCCATTCTACTCTGCTTATGATCTCTGGTCATGCCTCTGCCACAGTAGGTTAAGCATGCTGGTTACTAGTTACTACTACTGCTAGTTACTTTTTGGCCCCACCCAAACGTAATATATATTAGGATTACACAGATTACCAGTTAAGACTGGGCTGTTTTTTGTTGGGGAATAATGCCCTGCAGTGCATACTTTGTCATATTTGTTTGTTAATGATTGAAAATGATTGAATAAATATTGAAAAATAAATGACAAGTTTTAATTTGTCGTGATATTAATCGAGTAATAACAAAACAATAGTTTGATTAATCAAAAAAATAATCGATAGATTAATCGATAAAAAGATAATCATTTGGTGAAGCCCTTATAGTCTGACTGAAGTACAAAGAGAGCATCAAAGTTGGAAAACAAACCCACTCTCTTGCTTACTTTCTCTCTCTGTGGTAAACACACACATACATACACACACACACACACACACACACACACACACACACGCACACACACAGACACACACCTGCCTTTCCCACATAGGAACTTTCTGTTGGAGAAGAATCAAGAAATTCCAGGATATAATAGATGAAGGGCAAAACTTGTGTATTGGATCAATGCAGTTAATATTACATAACTTTTACACTGTGGGAAGTATACACCTCAGTTTGAAGACGAAGAAGAAACTCTTCTGTGTGTGTGTGTGTGTGTGTGTGTGTGTGTGTGCAATGATTTGGTCATCCGCTATGTTAACTTCTGTAATTGTACACTTCAGCATACAAAGGGTTTTGTATCATTTGAAGTGTTTAATTGGGCAAGAGGACAATTTCTATTGTTACCGATGCTTTTTGTATTTTTTATCAAAGGTGAGTTCTAAAGCTTCCCAATATTAACATTTGACAATGAAATAAGGGATCGAAAGCAATCCATGTGTTTTCAGATCCGAAGTGAATAACATTCCATGACACTGACCAACACAAACACAAACCCTCCGCAGCAGTATGAGACGCTCACAGCTTCTGCTCCATAACGATCAGGTGATCAGTGCGCCTGCACCAACACCGTAAAGGCATTTAATGGAAATCCAGGTGCTTTCTAGAAATGACAGCCTGCAGTCACCTGTTTTTGTTAATACTTAATTACATATGTGTTATCAGTGATTATCAGCCACATAGATACAGGTTAGAGGGGGGCTACTACCCTAAACAGTAGGTTCAGAGGCCATCATTGTCTATTTATATGGATACGAATAACATTACAGGAGGACTCCTGTAGGAGGAATTTAGCTCACTGCTAAACCTGAAGCCAGCTGGATTCACGTTCTTTGCAGGTAAGATGATTTAAAATGAGAGCATTTAAAGTAGAGTTCATGGGCCAAAACAATACAGAAAGTAGTTTTAAGTCGACACAATAACTGATTTGTGGTTGCTTTTGCTCAAGTTTTTGTGGATTAGCATGTTTAACATGTCTACTTTGAGGTGTCATTACAAAAACCTGAGCTCTTCACGTGACTAGTTGGTAAACTAAGTAATTACTTCCAGTAGTTACGTAATAAGGCAATTAATTGCCCCCCACGAGTCCTGTTAAAAGACCCATTAGCTTCTAAATTAGCCTGTAGGCGACTTTTTCCAGACTGCAAAACAATGTTAAATATATATTCTGTATCTGCTCATTCCAAGCTATACTGACACTATATCATACTCATGTATAGTGAAAATTCAAACCCATGATGTCTTTTTATGGCTGCACCAGTAGCATCACGCTACATCAAATGTGATAGACCAGATGTGTTGATTATAATAATATACAGCTTGTTTACTTATGTGGTGATATCAGAGCTGTGGTGGCTCTGTTGTATTTTTGTAAGTGAGCAATCATGTGGGCTTAACACATATCATTGTTCTCAACGTAGAACTCGAAAAATAAAACCCAAAGGAACAGGCCTGCTGTCTTTTCATCCGTCTGTCTGTTTGTCTCTCTGCCTGTCTGTCCGTCTGTCTGAATGTATAATATCTTCTTTAACGGCATTTCTTTTTGTCTCCCTTTACAGCTCCAGTTCCCTGCTGTCTTTGTGAGTTCAACGATATCGGTGGTAAGTTCTTTTTATCACTTACATGGAGTGTTTATCACTATATCTATCTTAGGGGTGGGTGATCTGAAGATTGCAGATTATGATTGATCTTGAAGGCATCAGCAATCTACTTTTCAGGTGAATCATAGAGATTGTGGAATTAATTGTCCTCCTTCTATTTCCAAACTTCACATGAACTCATTGACTATTGAGGATTGCAGTGATACACTCGTTTTAAGGTATTCCATGGTATGAAAATTGACCATCATACCGGGTACATTTGATCTATGTAGTTGAATTCTACCATATTAGGTGTTATTAAAATTATATATATTTCAAGTGATGCCAAGTTTCATGTCTGTCAGGACAGATTATTTTCTGGCATTCTAGTAAAGCTTTTGTTCTACCAAGAAAGCTTTTATTTTCATTCCTTTCAAGGTCATTGTAACTGAAACTACTACTATTAATAATAATAATAATAATAATAATAATAATAATAGTGTATAGAAAGATATGCTTATAGGAAGATTTACTTCACATGGCACTTCCTGGGTTGATGTATTGTAAACAATGCAACATTAGTTATAGCAAGCTAGTAGCATGACAAATGAGGAGTCTTTGTTAAAGAAGCACCATCTTTAATATGATATTGTAATGTATGGTGCAAATGAAGAAATTCATACGCCATTTCAAGTCTGGCTATAGTCAACAGGGCATGAGTGCAATTAAATAGATGGTGATATTTTTTGGCCAGATCACCCACTATGAGCCAACATTACAGGGGTTATTCCTATATTTTCCCGAAGGTCAGTGAAGGACAGGATGGTTGTTGTCCACACAGGTATGTCTGTTTTGCACTGAAAATGTAAAAAAAAAAAATATATTTTTGACAGGTTAAGAAAGTCAGTATTTATATATTTTGAGCAGTTATTTCAAGAATTCATAACTTTTGTGTTGCTTTTTATGACAATTATTTTCTGTGCCTGATTGGATTTTAGGTTATAGGTGACACACTCAAGTCATTTTGGATATGGTGGTTATTATTGTAGTCCCTCTGAGTATGTTTTTATTTTCTTTATGTTTTAAAATGGTTATGTTTTTAATTTTGTTGTGCAAGTAATACTTAGACTAATATATAGACTTGCGGGACTCATGAGTCGTATCTGGAGGATGAAGCTGTGTCATTCAGCAGTATCTGATTGTTCCTGTTCTCTGATCAAGTGTGTAAATAATGTATACAAATATTTACTTGCTCACAACTGTAGAACTGAGAACTCTCTGCTGAAAATGGAAAAAAAACCCACTGCATTCAGAAAAGACGGCAAGAATCTGCTGTGACCTTCCAGTCTACCCCTTAAAGATGTCGGTTGTGACCTGAGAGGCCAACTGATCTGCAACTGAATCAAGGGAAAGAACAGTCCCACTCCATCTGAAAGAAAATGTCCAGGTAAAGTGCTGCAGTAAAGTTCATATATTTGTTATCAGTTTGTCACCAGAGACTGTGATAGGCCATGAAATATAATAAAACTGATACAGCAGACGCAGCACATATAATCTTGACCTACCAAAAGAAAAACAAAAAATAATTTGGAGGTAAAGCCAGTCAGGTGAAATCATCAACATATTCAAAGCAACGTCTGTCAGAAAATTGTGGTATTCACGTCCATTCTTCAGAACTGACACCCACCATCTCAGATCTTGCATACACTTTGTTGGAAGATACAAGCAGGTCAAGGAAACTTGACCTGCTTGTGACCCACTCCAGGGACAGTGGCAGGTCAGGAGTTTGCCTTGGGCGGAACACCTGTCAAACAGTAACGCAGGTGTCCTAAGGCGAGCTCAGGGAGGAGCAGGAGGGCAAAAGCTCGCTTGATCTTGATTTTCAGTATGAATACAGACCATGAAAGCGGGCCCTCACAATCCTTCTGACTTTTGGGATTTTAAGCAGGAGGTGTCAGAAAAAACTGTTTTTGTATGTACATGTAATATTAGGTGTATTTGTTTAAAATGTATATCCCTTATAGTGATTACATAAAAAAACAATTAACTGAGATACACAAGCCTCATAAAGCATAGTTTTATACACAAGTGTTTTTCTAAATCAAACACACACACACACACACACGTATATAAATATATATATATATATATATATATATATATATATATATATATATATAGAGAGAGAGAGAGAGAGAGGGAAACATATATATATATATATATATATATATATATATATATATATATATATATATATATATATATATATATTTATATATGTTTCCCTCTCTATATAAATATTAAATTAATCTGGGTTACGGTCAGCCATTTTTATTTCTGATAATCATTTAACTCTCAATAATTTTCTGACTAAGACTCTGATCCGACAATCTTTGGCACAAGCGATGATTAGACACACGGAATCCAAACAGCCAAACACCCCACAGTAAGCCTGTGGGCTCACAGTTTAAATGTTTCACAGGACAGTAGCAAATATAAATTCACTCTCTGCCAAGATGTACAGAGCTGAATTCTCAAATTTATGCAAGTTTGTCAACTGTCTATTGGATTTTTTTCCGTTTAAAAGGTTCGATAGTCTATACTTCTGTTTCTGTATCTGTTCTTATTGTAGTATTTTAATCTATATGAAAGTACTTGTTTTCATCTGGTTGCTGCCAATCTTGACAAGGGCTTTCTTGAAAAAGAGATTGTTAACCTCAATGTGACTTCCTGGTAAGATAAAGGTTAAATAAAAAATTCTTAATTGCCACCTTCTGATACAGTGTCGCACAATCAGACACAGTGGGTACCAGGGTCACAAGTTACAGTAATTCATACACTGATGGTGGTGGCTGTCATGCAAGGTGCCGACCAGTGCATCAGGAGCAATTTGGTGTTCAGTATCTTGTGCAAGGTCACTTTGACATGCAGACCAGGGGAATCAAACCAGTGACCTTCTGATAACAAGATGCTGGCTCTACCCCTGAGCCACAGCCGCCCTATCAATGAAGGAATACAATATAGACAATGTATTTAATCACTGAAAGGTATGGATAGGATATTCTAAAGAGGTGCCTTAGAGGATGTGTGCTATTTGTAAGAAAAGTTTATTTTTGAGTCTTATTCCCAACTCGTCAAATAATGATGCTCTGGGATTGTAGGAAAGGTCGGCTGCCATCCCAAAACATCAGTTTTTGACGAGTTGGGAGGCCCAGAGCGTCATTATTTGACTAGTTGGGAATGAGACTCAAAAATAAACTTTTCTTACAAATCCTCAGGTCATACACCTTGAAGCTGGACTTTTTGCAGTTGAAGACACATACACAATTCTATAACAAAATACAATAAATCTGTTCTGGATGTTTGTAATGGCCCAGCAATATACAAGGACTCACATGTAGGCCTATATTATATTTTAGTAACCTGATATTTCCCACTTTGCATGCCAGATGGTATGCCGAAACACAAGTGAAACACTGTTAATGTCACTTACTTTTTTTCAAGGGAGCCTTCCAGTAACTCCACCCCCTTCTGAAGGACAAGGGCACACACATGAATTCACACTTTACACAGTTAAACAATTCTGACTTCCACTCCTGTTGATAGCCAGTGCACAGGCTGTATACGTGCCATTTTGGGTTAGAAAGTCTGGCTTCTATATTTTTAGTTGTAAAGATTCTGCACTTTTTTAATCAGTACATTGACTTGACCTTTGGCACTGGGTGTCACGGCTGAGAGGATGGCTGCAAGTGTAGCAACAGACAACAACAATTCATTTCCTTCTACTGTATTATATACATGTCATGACTCTGTCTGTTTTGGTTTATTATTGTCATGATTCAGTGTTTTGGTTTATTATTGTCATGATTCAGTGTTTTGGTTTATTATTGTCATGATTCAGTGTTTTGTTTATTATTGTCATGATTCGCTGTCTGTTTTGTTTATTACTGTCACGATTCAGTGTTTGATTTATTACTGTCCCGATTCAGTGTTTGGTTTATTTCCTGTTTTATTTTGAAATTGTTCCCTTGTGTATCACAGTTACTTGTCACTTCCTCCTGTGTTTTTCCCACTGATTCCCTCACCTGTCCGTGTCCGTGCTGACTCCACCTGTACCTCGTCTCGTCATTAGTGTCTGTGTATATAGCCTTTGTCCACCCTCATGTCTTGGTCTGATCGTTTCGTTTCTTCCATAGTCCATGTGCTCCATGTCGTGTTCATAGATGTCCCGCTCCTGTTCCCGTGCCTTCGTTATGTTAGCCTTCGTGTTTGTTTGTAGCTTGTGTTAGCTTGTGTCCGTCTTCGTTCGTCACCCTCCGTCTTGGTCTGTCTTCCCCCGTGTTTGACTCCCAACTTGGTCCTCTGTGTCTCCTCGTGTCTCCAGGTCCTCATGTTTCCAGTCTTGGTATGTTTTGTAGTTTGGTTTCTCTGTTGATTTTGTACTTTGCTTTTGTTAAACTTTGCTTAGCCTTTTTGTTTTGTCTAGTGAGTTCCCCGTGTTTTTCTCTGTTGGTTTTTTGCATGCAGCTTATTTATTAAAGAAGCTCGCTTTTTGTTTCCCCTATACTGCCTCCTGTGTGTGTCTGCATCTGGGTCCTCTCCTTTAATAATTATCCCGTTAAAAAAACGTGACAATACAGTACTTAACTGTATCTTTGCACTGTTACAGGACTGAGTCCATTTGTGTGGGTTTTCATAAAATTAATATCTTTATATATATCTTCTTGAAATGCAGGGAAAAGTTGTTGACTGTGTCCAGTGATTCAAGACAGTTAATAGCTCCTCAGGTCATACACCTTGAAGCTGGACTGTTTCCACATCCAGTGACTCAAGCTTTGACACCTCCACAATATTTATGTTAACGAGATGACAACAAAATAGTAAATATTATATTAGAAATACACAAAACCCACATTTTAAAATCCAACAGGACTAACCACTATGTGACAACAGTGTTGTGACAGGTGAAGTTGGTGTTGAGGGAGATTACATTAAGTATACATTGTCTGGGTTTACATGAAGTATAATATCCCACTAATAACTGGACGCATAGCCATATCTGACTACGAAAGCATCAACTGCCCCTAATGTGGACCGCCTGCCCTTTATATTGTTCAGCATGCCTGAGGAAAAAAACACACACTTTACAGTCAATCTCTTTTGTAAGTACATTCAAACAGAGTCCAACACACAAATACAACTTCAGTGTGTGAATTACCTGCCAAATTCTATACTGAAAATCAGTTTCATGACCCTTGTGGACCCCTAATGTAAACAGAGCCACTGTGTAAAACAACAACAAACCTTTTAGTATAACATTTAAAGCATTCATTTAATATTGTCCCTCACCTTTGTTTCACCCTTGAAAATGACACCACAAAAAAGATTGCGTGGCAACAGTGTGAAGTTTCCACTTTGAGGGCCGGGGCTCACATAAAGATTGAAAGAACCTTCTGCAGTTTCTGGTCCTGTTCTGAAAGAGAAATGAAATAATTAAATTATTCAAAGTTTAATTATTCAATAATTAAAAACTGAATTTTAACAAAAACGCTTGTTCAATTGTGTAACTTGTTCCAGCAGTACAGGAGAATGATGTATTTATAATGATGTTTTTATTTTCATTCATCAGTTATCTGTAGCTGCTATTCCATCAGTCGTTCCAACATTCTCTTCCATGACACTTCACAACAGTCCATTCCATAAGACCTCCGAACTTTCCCTTCTATGACATGTCCTTACATTCAATTCCATGAGATTTCTGAAAATTCCATTATTTGACACATCCCTACATACCATTCTGTGACACATACACATAATCCATCCCATAACACTTACTAACATTCCATTCCATGACACATGTAAACATTCCACTCAACATTAACGTTTGACAGTGAAATCAGGGATCAAAAGCAATCCATGTGAGCTTTTCAGATCTGACTGAATATTGGCAAGACATTATGGCAGGTCAGTGCCTTCCAAGTGACCAGTGGTGGAATGCTAATGTAATGAACAAAAGAGGACCAAAATGCAGAACTCAGAGAGCAAAAAGCATTCTTTAATGAGCTGATGTCCAATTAAATCCAAAGTCCAGGGGCGCCCATTGGCTTAGTTGGTAGAGCAGGCGTCCCATGTACAGAGGCTTTGTCCTTGCTGCATCGGCCCCAGGTTCGAGTCCCAGCCTGGGGCCCTTTGCTGCGTGTCAACCCCTCTCTCTGTCATCTCTGAAGCTGTCCTATCAATAAAGCCAAATAATAAAAAAGAAAGTAGCAAAGGGAAGTACAAAACTGGGGACAAACTAGAAAACCACTAGGAACAAATCAGGAACACCGGGGAACAGGCACAGGAGAAAAGGATGAACCAACAAAGAGTGAGGGAACAACACTGGCTAAAATACAAAGTAAACTAGCAAGGGAATGTAGTGCAGGTAGAGGGGAACGGTGCAGTGCTAGCGAGACTGCTGTGGGACAGGTGTGGGGAGGAAATCAGGCTGGGAAGAAGCACAGGAACACAGGAGGGAAACAGAACAAGCTTTATCTGCCAAGTGTTCCTTTATCTCACAAAGGACAGACACATGAAGAAGTAACTGTTATCCCAGCATGGGTAAGAAAGAGGACGGTGCATAATATCATCAATGTCAATACCTGCTGTGAGGTGATGTGAAGAGGTAGTCAAGGTAACATTTTTTAATGTTGTCTTTTTTTTAATTACTTTCCTACTAGCAAGCAATGCCAGATCAAATATTATTTGATAGTTAAATGTCAAACTTGAATTCACATTTTGAATGTCTGTTGGTATAAAAACAGGGTTGCACTTTTCTTCAGTCAAGTGAATGATATCCAGTGTGGCACTCGCTTGCTACTTTTTCGTAGAACTTGCTCTTAATGATTGTGCCTATTTTTGTCTCCACTCCTGAGGGTTGTTGTGCTTGCTGCTCTCTGGCTGAACGGACAGTCTTCTGTTTTATCAGGAGGTCAGTTGCTGGCTTTAGATTGATATTAGCTGCAAACATGTGAATGTGCAAGAGGGTGAAGAGCAGCTGGAAGCTTTTTTAAACAAGAGTTTAAAGCAACAGCAAGCCAAATTTAAATAGGTGAGCTACATGCTAAAATGCCAAAATGCTGATGTTTAGCAGGTAATGTTTACCATGTGTCATGTCCCTATCTGAGTTGCAGATGCATGAAACCGTTTGCCATGATGGGCAGCTATGTATGGCTGCACCAATTCATAAAAACCACATGCAGAGCTGCAGTAAAACTGGAAATGTGCCATGTTCATATTACTGTTTTTGTGTATTGTCCAAATATCTGGAAAAATTGTAGGCCTGCTTTAATGCTTTTACAATATTGTTCTTATAATGTTGCATCAATAAAGCCCAAGTGAATTGACTGAATAAAAAAATAATACTTTACTACAACAGGCAACCAATTGACCACCATTCTAAAAAGCTATTGGCAAATGTCATCATAATCATAAACTAACTGAACAAATTCAGTTACTTCAGTTCTGTGAATGGTTTGTCCAAGTGTTGTTGCCTTACTTAACTGTCCAAGACGCCGGACAGGTTCCTGCATGCACTACTCAGATTTGGCAGCCACTCACATAACACCATTTATCACCATCATAGTGTGCTAGAATGTTAACATTTGCTAATTAGCACTAAACACAAAGTACAGCTAGGCTAGTTTTGCAGGTGTTTGGACATAAACCAAAGTGTTGGACAAATGGATCTGATGATTGAGCGAGGGATCACTAAAGTTATAACAATTCGTTTTGAGGACACATGGCTGTAGACCTAGATAAATTTGATGGAAATAACCCAATAATGTGGCGATATCTTGACCTGAACCAAAGATGTTGAATGACCAAATGTCCAACAGACCATCATTACCATCCATAGGATAGATAGATAGATAGATAGATAGATAGATAGATAGATAGATAACTTGTATTTCATAGTATAGTATTTCATTAGTTGTTCTAAGTGTTATACTCAGTTAATTCTGAATGACAATTGCATTTTAAAAAGTGAGGACAGCTAGAAGTAGTTCCAATCCCCACCTGTCACCGATATCTTGTTCACAATTTGTCTGACACCGGTGGCATTTCGTCCACATGCAGTCCGACACAATCTAGCTGAAAATTGATCTTAGCCCATTTAGCAGGGGTTGAGGCAGTCTCACCTTTATCTGTAACTTTTCCACTGTTTTTTTTAAATGTATTTTCTTTTTTTTTTTGTAGAATGCACAGATGATTCTATCCATACGGCAACAATCTTTTTCACAATTTATCTAATAAACAAAGATCAAACATTCCCCAAAAGCGTATCCACAACCTAACACAGACCAACAAAGAAAACATCAATCCATTTCTGCGTGTTGGCTTATAGTACTTGGTTTCACAGTTCGCTGTATGAGGAGTGTGCTACTGATCAAATCAATTGCTTTAAATTGAGCCTGATTCAGTTTCAAATGTCAGATGTTACCAGTGTAAGATTAATGCAAATCAGCTGCTACTTCTGTTCACCCTTGCACATTACAAGTACAAACTGCAAACCCCTACATCTTGTTCAGACTTGAAACACAAGAGCAAAAAAGCTGCATAGAGAGATTTGCTCCCCCAAGTCACAGCTGCTGTTGGCTGCTAATCCTGCACAATCAGTCACAAATGCCACAGGGAGGAGAATGGCTATGGAAGTATGCACCAAGTATGTACATTCTGCAACATCAACATCAACCTCAACCTGAGCCTTCTATGTTGTGTTTGTTATATTTTGTTGTTGTTTATTTTATGTTCTTTGTTTGGGGAATAATGTAGGCCATTTTATAACTCACTGTGATTTTCCACTTCAGAGACTAACTGCAGTACATACAGTATGGTGTATTTGTGCGTTTGTGTCCACAGACAAATTTATGTTCAGTTATATGACTGACTTCATAGCAACAAAACCCAACACATCTTCATTCCTAAACAACTGGATAGGTTGATTGCCAGTTAGTCCCAAAACATACAGACATATATATATAATATGATATATAGACATATATCATATTCACAAAACAATATGACCTTTGCAGCGTATCAACAACAGGCGCACCGTACCTTTGCCGTACAGTTGCACTTTAGGTGGTTAGGTTCAGGCAACTACTTGGATAGGTTTAGGAACTAAAACTACTTTGTTAGCTTTAGGAATTAAACTACTTGGTACAGTTAAGAAAAACATTGTGGTTTGTCTTAAAATAACTACGTTAACTATGTAACTCAAGTTACAAATTACATATGTTACATACGTAACTGCAGTTACATTACATATGTGAAGTAAATTTTCTACGTTAGGGTTAGAAAGTGAAATTAACTCACCATTGACTTTTAGTTTCACAATGGACATGAACAATGTGGTCTTTTGACTGAAAGTCCTCCAACCATCCATCGCTTTTTGTAATTGCCTTCACCTGACTTCCTCCTTTGCTGCTGTAATGATTACTATCACTTCCAAAGGTAGCCGACTAACAAAAAACGCAAATAAGGTTCATAAAAAGGTGCTTTTACAGTAGATCTATATGGTTGCATTTCTGATGAGGACGGTCTGACAAAACCACTCTTCTGAGCTATCTTCAGACTGCTTCTGAAGACAATCTTGATGGCTATTTAATAGTTTGAGACTACTTGCTACTGGCTTTGCTAGCCAGCAGGGAGTTACCAGTTAAAATAAACTGGTAGTGAGTAATTAGATGGAATAAAATAAATACTGAAATAGACCTTTCTAATTGAAGTTTTGCAAAGCTCTGTTATACTGTATTAAAATAAAAATGACAAATAAAATAACATATATTGAATATCTATATTACACAGTATACTGTTTGTCATTCTGTGTTTATCAGATTAATGTGTAAGATCTGCTTTATAATTTTACGAGTCTCTCTCTAGTATATTTTTTATCTCTTCTCAAGGTGTTACAGATCTTACTGTTCACTTGATAAGTAGCAAATAACTTGTAAAAAATATTTATATACTTAGTTAACTCCAAAAAAATAGATTTGTTGTATAGATGGAGTGCTCTTTCCCTGGTCATCAGGTTGATAGTGGCTCAGATATAAGATATTACAGCATGATGTGGTATAAACAACAGAGTAGCTATCTGATTCATATCATTGATTTTTATTTTGTTAGCTTTTAACCTTTACTTGAAGAGAAACATCTCTCTAGAAGCTGAGAGAGAAGCTGTGTTATGTGCACTGGGCTGAAAGGATGTTTGAGTCTTCAGAGCCTCTCTGACCATGTGGAGACTCAGTTTGGCCCCTCTGACTGCTGCTGTAGTCAGGATCAAATGTCCATACAATCAGACAAAGACGAAGAAAATTCCCCAAAGCAAGCTCCTCACTCGGAACATGGAGAGAATTTGAACAAGATCCAGCCAAGTCCGGTCTCATTTGTTCATGAGAGTGCTTGTGTTTTCCTATGTGCAGGTTATAGATTTTCTGGCTATCTGTCAGCCAGAGAGATGGACAGACCAGGAAGCGGCCTAATGGAGAGGGCAAGAGGCAGAATGACTGAAATAGAAAGTGAAAAAGAGCGAGCGAGCAACAGGGAGAGAGAAACACCAAGAACGAGAACAGAGAACAGATATGGAGAGGATGCCTCAGGCCACACTGTGAGTTTGAGCTCAATTTCCTGTCCCTCAGTTTTCTACTTCCTGTCTGTGGGCTGTAGCCTGACTGATAGGTGACACACACACACACACACACACACACACACACACATTACAAATATGAGTATGAACTGTCCCTCATGCTCAGTCCTGACTACAGGCAGGACCTGGCCTCAACTTGACTACACCAGTGGGATAAAACACACACACACACACACACACACACACACACACACACACACACACACACACAGCACAGAGCCTGCCCTCCAGGTTTTGGTGTTTTCTTCAATAACAGGGCTGTTGAAAAATGCCTGAAGGCTTTTACAATTTCCTCTCTTATTTTCCCAACCTTCTGTATTTTCCACATATGTAAAAATGTTTCTAAATGCAGCGCGTCCCAAGTGAAATTGGTGGATACTCTCTGTTCACCTGTTTTCTCAGTTTTTAACTGGCCACTCTGTGTTAAGGTTTAATGAAGAACACTTTCTTAGCTTCAGGCAATGTAAAAAAAATAAAAAATCTAATAACAAATGTCCCTTTGAGTTGGATGAACATGCAGTAACACTTTGTAATGCTATGAATTGAAAAGTGTAACACGTAAATGCCAAACGGGATAACTTCAGTCATTATATTCTTGTCTGTACAATAATAACATAATGAGTTAATCAATATAATAAGCCGGACGATGTAAAAACACCTCTGCGTTTAGCAATTTGACCTATTCTGTGTGACATTTAAGTATTGATGTTTTTCACAAACCATTCTTTTACTTCATTACATTAATTTCTTTGGGGAAAAATAAGTCATCAAGGTCAAAAGTTATAGAGGAACACATTTAAGCCAAGAACCTGGGGCTTAAAGAGATATTACATTTTTTTTTTTTTTAATGGTCACATACCCTCATTTCTACATGGGTCAATTCAAGTTTTTAAGTCACACCTTTCTATTCTTATCGACCACTTAAAGTACTTCACAACACAACACACAAATGTTTAGGGTAATGGATACACATATGGGCCAAGACTTCCTCTTCCGTGCACATGTTGTGTTTTCAGTTGGATTAGCATTGGATACATTTTAATATAGGTTCTAAAAATGTAGATCATTTATCAGACAATAGCCGATGGCTTCCCAGTCTGCATTTCAACCAATGTGTCTACCTCTTTTGCTCTCCACATGGATTGTTCACCTGCATGCAACCAATGCCTGCTCAACCGTGATCGGTCAATACTACTGGGACTACAAACAGAAACCAGAAGTCAATACCAAATTCTTGTTCCTTGCCTTTTTGTGCATTGTATTGAATCATATGGCCTCTAATAGCAAAACTTAAGCCTTACTTTAGTTAAGAGGAAGTCTTATTTTGCTAAGCTGGCTGACCTGCTTTGTTTGCGATCATGGCTGAGCTATCGAATGAAGTATAGGCAAAATTACAATATTGTCAAGTGCAATATCCAAAGCACTGCAATTTTTGATCAAACTCTCACAACATACTATTATAAATAAAGCATTATGGTACTATAGTGATGCAAATATACATTATAAATCATATTCTCCAGATGTGAGGGAACAGGTTAGTTTGGTACAGACCACGGCAAAAATCAAATTACCATCATTTTCTTTTTTTTTTTTTTACATGCAAAACTTACCGTTCTAAATGTATAAATCTTGACTCATATTGCAATCGCATTATTGGTCAAAATAATCACAACATCATTTTGTATCTTTATTTATTTTTTACTATACTCTTCAGCTTTAGTTGCAATGTTTCACTCTATAATTTACTATAAAAACATTAAATCAGGTCAACAACCAGATAAAATGAGTACATTGACAGGATTGTGCTCAATTTATCAGGACACTGCTGTTAATTCCCTCGGACACTTTCAACAATATGATTTTTAAAAGGAAAATTAAATTGTATGGAAGGCAAGAATCCATTCCTCTATCAGCTAAAATTTTCCAAAATAGCTGAGAAGAGGAAAGACACACCTAGACCAACACTATAGAGCATAACAGAGCAAGGGTTGTGCACAATGTTTTTCTACAGCAACAGTATTTGAGATCTTCTTCAAATTTAACATAACATAGTAACATATAGCATCACCATACATACTTGAAGCACACTTTCTACATTTTCTGCACATATTCTGCTCCTCTGATTGACCAGGAAGTGACAAGGTTGTGTCTGTTGTTCCTATTGTGACTAAAAACTGTTGTGTTTTATGTTTGTGTGTGAGGTGTGTTTTCTCCAAAGGAATGAAAGCAAAGTGCACCAGGTATGTCCCACTAACACTGCCACGGCTGGTCAGATATTACTTTCATCTTTGGGACCAAACACACACACACACACACACATAGACATAGAGCTGGTCATTTCCAATAATTGTTTGGCCCGCTGCACCACCTTTGCTCTCTCACTTCAGGGAAGATGACAAAGGTGAAGTTATGAGATTGAACAAGACAAAATAATGAAAGGAGGCGACCCCTATATATGTCTATAAGTCTGCAGGTGGTTCTATAAAGGGATGTTACACCTTTATTATCATAGATGAGATGATAACCAACACATGATACCTGAATGTGTTTTACTTGAAAACGGAACAGGAAACATAAAAAAACTGTCACTTTCTTTGGTGGCAGTCTTATCTGTGCCACAGCTTAGCATGTTTGTACCCACACATGGCCTGTCTTCATTGCATATGGAAGGTAAACATTCCACTAGGGCAACATTTCCATTGTACACACAAGTACATATCCTTTGCCAGGGGGTTATACTAAAGCCTTTGACTCCCTTAGCCACTTTCACACTTGCATGGTTAATCCGAAGCTGAGGAACGCACATTGTGTCTGGGAGCCTCTTTCCATTTAGCATCAGTATGCATCCTGGAAGAATGAATGGAAATCCATAGCACCAAACATGAAGCATAATATGGGTGTAATCAAACTCAAGATGGCATTGAAGATCATAGCAGTTCTGGAGTTGGTGAACGAATAAGATTCAACTTGCAAATATAAAATGTCAAACTAAATAGAAAGTAAGGCACCGATGTCAAAAATGTAATGATGGGATATCGTGATGGGCAACAAGTGGGACAGATGTGTATCAGATACAGTACATACTGTAACATAAATTTTATGTTAACAATGGGGCACATGGGTATGGGTATGGGCCAGTAGTAATTCTACAGTTCCTGTCTAACTCTATTTAGCTTTTTTCAGCTCATTGTGGTGAGTTTACAACCCAAACTTGTTTTGTTTTGTATTTTTACAGTCTAACTGCATCGGCATAGCTTCCAGCCGCAAGTAGGTATTTTCAGTGAAGAATGCTCAGAGGAACAAGGTGCAAGGTAAGTTAGTCTTAATTATAAAACAGGATTGCGCCATGAAATGAAACTCCTTCATGCGATATAATTACAGGACATATATACAGTTATTTATACACAAATACACATAAACATGTAGTGCATCTTTTGAATTTGCAAATGATCGTGATTGATTTCACGTTGTTTGGCCGTCCCATTTGTCCATCTCCGTTTCTTGAGACTGGACATTAGTCAGAAGGAGCCTTAAACCATGTTGCATTAGCAAGGCTCTTATTCTGACTCTCTTCCTCCCAGGGGTGTTTTGGCTGGACAGGTCCTCTAAGTAGCTGTTAGTTTCTAATCATTTCTGTTTACTATCAAAATAATTTTAAAATGTACCTGCACAAAGCAGTCTACCACAGAAATACTTTGGACAAAGTGTGTTCAAGGACACTGATATCTGAGAATAGAGAGTTAGCTTTCGTTATCTTTCTTACACAAGAAACAAAAGTCATCTGATCCTTTTCACAATATGTTCAGACAGCGCAGATCACTGCCTGGGAGATACACAATTGTGATACTTTAAGTATCACAATAGTATGTGACAATGATATAACTTTAGCAAGGAGTTGGCAATTGTTCACTGTGAGGATTTTACTTTATTCCAAGTAAGTTTTAGGTTGCTATAAGTTTGTCTTTTGTGTTCAGAAATTAATTGAACCTAGGGGCTCCGTGAAAGGAGCCAAATCTGTCTAGACATTGCTTCATAGGAAGGGAGAGCAATTATGTAAACTCAGCCGAGAAAGGGTTACATCTTGTAGAATTTCCCTGGGACCCTTTGCAAATAGCAGACTTAAGCCATCAGCCCTGAGACATCCCTTACAGTATGAATCCAGAAGAACAGAGAGGTAGAACTTTGCAAACTTTGTTCTCATTACTGCGTGTTTCTCAATCTCAGGCTGACTGTTGAAGACAATTTTCTGAGCCGTGCATTAGCATGATAAGTGTTTGTGTGTTTTTGTATGTGAGCATGCGTTCTTGTTTTTTCATCCTGGTAGGAACTTCGACCTGAATGCACACTGACCCATACAGACTTTATCATCCTTACAAGGTACAAGGTTCAAGGTAATTTATTCGTCCTTCATGCTACATAAATTAGAGAACATATATACAGCTATTTACATGCAAATATACATTAACACGTAGTGCATCTTTTGAATCTGTGTCAGCTTTTATGTAAACAGCAGCATCAAGATGGTGATGATAATGTGGTCGACATATTCATGTCAAAAGTTCAACATCTGGGAAACACTGTCCATCCACTTTCATTGTGTGTGAGCACCAAGCATCGATGTTATGAACACGAGTCCACCTCTCCTCATCCAGCTGTAGTCCTGCGCTCTGTCGGCTCAGAACACGGTCTGCACATCGAGTGCAACAGCTTAATCCGAGATGTTGTAATAACATAGTGTGAAGTGTTGAGCTGGTTTATTGTTTGCTATTGTCCTTAAAACTCAGTTTTGGTCCAATGTATTCTGCCTTGGTGTAAAAGTTACCTCATGCATGCAGTACATGATATAAAAATACGTCAACTGACGCAAAAGAAGAGAAATGAGTCACCAGAAATGAGAATCTAGTAGTTTATATATTTTTTAAAATCTCCAGGGGAGCATGTGTTTTTCTCTCCTCGTGCATCCTTTTCACCTTTTCCCACCCCTAACCAGTTTGTATGCCTTGCTCACGGCACACTGACATGAGACTGAGAGGCTGGAGGCTGCTGTTGCTTCACCTGCCAGGACCCGTTTTACCAGACATGGCTCCTGGCTTTAACACAGCAAAGCCTGTGGTAATCAGCCATGACTACAATCTCATAGAAATAAGCAAAATTGAGTAATTTAGTTATTTTTTTCTATCTTAAGTACAAGCCCAGTGACACCACTGGTTTAGAAAGTAGTGTGCACATAAGTATGTCACCTCCTTGTCTGGTGTCCTCATGATGTGGCAAAAACAAGTACCTATGTGTGACAAGTGCATGATGTGGGTGCGTGTGTTGAGGTGAAACACCTGTGTAATTACATTGTGCTAATTGTAATTGGTTACTAACCAGACTCACTCCTTCAGCGAGGTGCTTTCCATGTTATTGTTTTCCCAATCTTAATCATGATCTGACTCCTTGTCTTTTGCAATTACCGGTAATGTATTCACTAGCCTGTCTTGTTATAGCCATTTAAATAATTCCCCTTAACAAGTGTTAGGGAAAAATAGGATTAACTTGTTCAGTCATAATACCACTACTGTGTATGTTTTCTTTCTAAAATGTAATCTTTAATAGATTTTTACCTGTAGCCTGGCAGAGCATTCTCGAATATTCAGCAGTGTGCATATTTTTAAGTAGTTGATTTAGGAGCATTAAATCAACGGTTTTACCCTTGGTGTCAGAAATAATGCTCTGACAGGGAAGCTCCATGAGAGTGGAGGAATCAAAGTGAAGTAGATAAAAAGGAAACACACTCACACACCTCCATCCACACAAAGGGTCATTTTAAGTGCTATTACAGTGTCTAGTACAGACTATCTAAAACGCTGTTGGTCACTGAAATGCTGTTGATGCCCACAGCAACCTAACCAGTAGGTGGGCTATCAAACAGCTGGTAGGGAGAGATAATGGAAACTCTGTGTGTGCGTGTGTGTGTGTGTGTTTGTGCCTTACCACAAAGATTTAGTAATTGTATGAGCTCATAAGTCATATTAATATATGAAAAAGGAAAATGTCATTCTACTTTATACATGTAGTGACTTGCATTGGAAGTATATTTATCTGTCAGCTGTTAACCTAACAGTTATAATTGTAGGAACTCGTCTCTGTGTTCCTTTCTCTCTGATGCTGAGGCCCTGTTTTCCTTATCAACTCTGTTTTTAAGTTTGAAGCAACTCTACAGGAAGAGGGGCGCCATCTTATCGCCTGGCAGAAAGGACAGTGTTTTTCTTGGTTGTAAATACTTCGTATGAAGACACTTTTAATTAATTTACAACCCAAAGCCTTTGGATGAACCTCCTCTCCCTTGCAAGCACACATATCCTCTTTCACAGGTCAAGTGGAGGCCTCTGTAAAGTTTACCAGGAGGGACGAACAACTGGTCATCAGGTGTCAATACAGAGTCTTTATATATGTAAATTAACTCACATCAAATGTTTTTCCCCTTTGTTTTAGAGTATCTCTCTCTTTTCCTGTGTCTCTCTCCTCACCTTTAACTTCTAAAGCACACATTAGCTTTTAAGAGAACACTGGAAACCTTCTGACTTGTTCTATGCAAACACTCCCAAGTCTGTAATTTATGACCCGTCTGGATGCTATCTGTGACCACATTCCACACCAAATGGTCTCTGTGTTCCTCCAGATTTCAGACCATTTCTAATTAACCATTAAGTCAGGATCTCATTCTCTTAATTCCAACAGATTAAGGGTCAGTAAGAGAAGCTCATAAAACTGATCTTTCTCCCGTTTCTCTGTGATGAAATTTGGCTAAAATCAAATTTAATGTTTAATTATGTCATGTGTTTGGTGGAACCACAGTGCCCTCCAGTGGTGAGTCCGGGTACAAAGAAATTAAACTTTCAAGATATCTATGTTTTAATATGTTTTCCTGATTAAAAGTCTGTAATATGTTTCTTCATTTACAGGTATTAGAACTATAAGAAATGCTTATATATGTGGTCAGATTCTATCAGTTCTACTGTATCTTTAAGTGTTTTCATGTTTGATCCAGTGTTAATTTCTTTTATTCGTTCAGCGAATTTAATCAGGTCATATTATTTCATTAAGTCCATTTATTTTGCCATGGTAAGGTCCTGAGAAAGGTGAAGCACGATCGCGAAACATTAAATCGGTTTAATTTAATTCAAGTTTCGTAAGTGTAGACGATTGATATGATACACAGTGAGAACCGTCAGCCCGCCCCTTAGGAACCGCCTGCTGATATGGACTACAAATACCAAGAGACAACTGCTCACTCGCTCTCTTGCTGTAACCTCTTGTAACTCTTCTCTAAAATTTCTCTTCTCTAAATTTTTCTTCACTTCACTTTTAAAACCTTTACTTTTTGTATTTTTGCGACACGCTCTTAGGCAGAAATCTCCGCACAATTGACCACGTGCGATTTTTACCTCAATACCCTAATTTGAGGACGCACTGACTCTAAGTGCTTTCGTTTCGTTTTGTTAAGTATCATTATTTTACTCAGTAGAAGTTAATTTGACTTAATTCGTCTTGTTTTGAGTAATAACTGAGGACTCGCCCGGCCAGCGTTATTCTCTAGTTATTTTCGTCAAGAAAGTTGAATTAGTTCGATCAAAAGTTCAGAGCCATCACTCCATGCAAGAAGAAGACCTTTAATCCGACCACCAGCGTTAATAACATTGTGCAGTAATTGCCTGCATCAACAAACCGTGTGAACGGTTTGCAACGAACAGACATTTTGCCAAGCCGACCGGCCTGCCTTCAACGCTCACGAGCGGTGCCATCCCGCTGGGCAGCGGACCGGGACTTCCTGCCGAGTACTGGACAGACGGCGCTCTCCCTCCGACACCGGGACGAGAGAAACCCACTGCAAGCTGCAGACGATCTGCGACATCCCTCCGGCCAGCGGACCGGCACCTCAAGCCGAGGTCAAACTATCAGCTCCGGAGAGGTCCAAAGTGGTGAACATCTCCCAGTCTTCAGGCAAAGTAGGCTAAACACCCACGCACACTGCTGGAGTCACACGCATGTTCTTGAGTTGGTGATGTCTCTTTTCTTTTGATTCATAGTAATCTTTAATTAATAAGAAATCCGGTTAGGGTCTCGTTAGTGTCAAAATTACTATAGTAATCTTTGAATGCTTCCCAGACTCGCGACTTTACCATCCGCTCATCTCCATCCATTCATTACCATGATCATTTAGTCTCTACATTTTATGTTACCATTATTGTTTGTTTGAATCATCCTTTCATTTATTCACCTTGATTTATTTAGTAAATAAACATATTTAACCGTACGTCGTTGTCTGTGCAGGTTTGTTTTAATGTGGAGAACCGATGGATATGTGTAGAATTCACTTCTTCATGTGTGAGATTGAATTAAATTGTTCTGAAATTGATTAGAATTGATACAAGTTAACCTTGTTTAGTCGAATTTGATTAATTACCTCCGGATTATTCAAATAGACAAAATAACGGAGGTGGTGCCCCATTAACGAGTGTTTATTATTAGTGTATCTCCTACATAATGATCATTTTATATACAAAACATGAATTCTGTTCCACTCCATTTCATAAATAAATATTGTTTTCCTTCGTTTATTGCTGGAGTTAGATTGAAAACATTTTTTTGTGATTGTTGCGGGCAAAAATTCTTGATTATGCGGCATGTTTTCTTAAAAAATGCGATGGAATATGTGGGATATTTATGCAATTTTATGCGATGAAATTGCAAAAATTGCGGGAACTTGCAAAAACTGCGGTTTTATGAATAAGAAAAAAAAAAGTGATTCCCCAACACTCTGTTACTAGGCTCACTAGGCTACTACCTACAGTCATTTCTAATGACTTCCTATGATAAGCAAGCATACTACATCACAGAAAGTGCTGGGAATAATTAAGTTCTCATCTTGTTTTATTTCAGACCTTAATAAACACATGGCTCAAACTTACAAAACGTTGATGTCGAAGTCGACGATGATGACGTCACTTCATAACGTTCCCAAGGCAACAGGAGGAAAATGGCTGCTCTTGTGTGAAGTAAACGCAACATTTTTTCAACTTTCTGCGAAGATATATGTGACTTTTTTGCAACGAAAATTCGGGGATTATGAAATCATGCAAGCCCCGCATATTTCGTGCATTTTGTGCGGAAATCGTCGATTTATGCGGCCAAAGTGCGGCGTCTTTGAAAAAATGCGGCCCCCGCATAAATGTGCGGACTTTGGCTGATTATGCTTTGAATTATGCAATCACATAATCACGTTTTTCTGGAGGGACTGATATATACTACGTTGTTAAACAGTTCAACCAGTTGTGTCCAACATTTTTGACTTCTGACTCCTCATAAAAATGCAGTATCTAGTTGGGGCTCCTTGTCAAATATCAGATGACTCAAAGACACTCCATGTTTCAATGTAATACCATTACCGTTTGAGGCCCAAAAAAGTAAAATTATCCAATATTTCATAAAGAAGCAACTGAGTATTTTCTATTTCGTATTTTTTTAATTTATTGTGTCAATCAACACATATGGAATAATAACAACACTGTTTGATAATTTGCAGTCATTACAGGAGGTTATGAGTTTAAAGAACAGTAAGAGTAAGAACCAAGTCACTTGAATGAAACTAAACTAAATAACACAAAATAATGATGTAATTTTAATTGCAGAGCTCCCATCAGTCGCTATTCATCAACTGGTCCACCAAAATCCAACACAAATGGACGCTTTTAAATGGCTAATAGGTACTTATATCAGTTTGTAAAGAATGTCTTTTTGTATTTTTTAAATTAAAAAATACTTGTATTTAAAATAACAAGATACTTTTTATGTATTTGAGCCAATCTCTGACTGTCGTTTAATAAATTTTTAATCGGTTAAATTTTTAATCGGTTAAATTGTTAATGGCGATAAATCGATTAATGATTAATCACTGGCATCTCTAGTCAGCACAAACATTTATTGCTATTAATTACTATAAATTACTATACTACTACATTTACAGAAAGTGATGTTAGGTTTTACCCAATTTAACACTCAATATATGTACATTGGTTGCACAAATTATTTTGTAATTTTCAATATACTAAATTCTTATTTGTTAAACAAGCATTATTTTTTTATGTGAATTTAAAGCTTTTATTTTATATAAAGTATATTCAGTTACTCTATATTAAACAAACATTACTTTTATGTTGATTCTAAACTTTGTAATGTTTAGTATATTCATTTATCTGTTATTGCACCATGAGTTTTTTTTTATGAAGTACACACAGTGTTAAATACTATTATGTGAAACAATTCAATCTGATTATCAGAGAAGCTGCAGATGCATTTATGACTAATCAATTTATTAATTGCTTCAGCTTTACCACAATTTATATCTGAACCATAGTGTACTTGTAAATCTAAATTTGGATTTTCATGTGAAAATTTTGAGAACACAATTTTTTATTTTTATTTTTTAAAATAACTTTAATAGGAACGGAACCCTAATAATTATACTCATCACATACTCTCTTACAAGATTTTTCTATACACACAGCGCCTTGATAATGCATTCCTGCCCTACATCAACATCGTCACCCTAAGTCAAGAGAGATAAGCACAACAAATCATTTGGTTAGATTTATTTTTCCTCAATAGTGTACATTACAAATCAGCATTAGTTACAATAAAGATTAATGATATTAGATTAAATTAAAAACACTTGGTCAGTATGATTAATTCCACAACTGATAGTTTATTGTCTGTTAACTTCATTTTCTAATAATTTTATGTTAATGTATTACTTAACATGCAACATTTACTGAAATCAATATTTAGGGCTTGAGCACCGGACGGAAGTGGTTCTAAATCCATTATTACGGTGGCCGACAAGGGCAAACGCGCAGCAACGGCCAAACGCTGCAAATACATAACGATGTAGAACCAAAGACACACAAAACACATGCAACAACAAAATGCTGCAACGGAAAAATGCTGCAAAGAAGGAAACGATGCAGAACCAAACACACACAAACACACAAAACAAATGCAACAACAAAATGCTGCAAATACAGAAATGATGCAAAACCAAAATGACACAAACCCCCAAAACACATGCAATAGAGAAATGCTGCATATTGAGTCAACACAATGGAAGTGTGCACACAACGGAAAAGCGCCAATCCGCTAGGGGGTCCCGACCTCCCGACCTGGAACTATTATACTGTATGGACCAGTCTGTACATTGTACCTAAAACTTTTAGAGAGGCAACATAAAAAGGTACGTGGTTTAAACATTTGGTTGTAATCTTTTACAATAATATAACAATAACAGTTCAAAAAGATTAACAGATTTACGTAGGCCTAACACTAACTGATTGTACGTTTTCTGTTTGTTTTTTAATTAAACATTATTAATTTATAATAGTTCCAGGTCGGGAGGTCGGGACCCCCTATCGGACTGGCGCTTTTCCGTTGTGTGGACACTTCCGTTGTGTTGACTCAATATGCAGCATTTCTCTATTGCATGTGTTTTGGGGGTTTGTGTCGTTTTGGTTTTGCATCATTTCTGTATTTGCAGCATTTTGTTGTTGCATTTGTTTTGTGTGTTTGTGTGTCTTTGGCTCTGCATCGTTTATGTATTTGCAGCGTTTGGCCGTTGCTGCGCGTTTGCCCTTGTTGGCCACCGTACATTATACATTGTCCAATGTGTGTCAAACATGGTCAACCAATCCTTCTCACCCTGGTGATTGCTGCTATAAGATGATGTTTAGTTAATGCATGTGTACATTCATGGATGTGTCCCGTATCACTTCATATCTCCTAAATGCAAACATCTTTTCCATTTTCATCCTCACCGCCTCTCTGTTGTTCTTCTTCTTCACATCTGAAAGAAGTTCCACCCTCACACTCTCAAGACTCACATCAGATTCTCCAGTTGGATAGGGAGGGCAGTAGTTCACTTCAGAGCGCCTTGGTTTTTTGATGCCGAAATCGGCACTTGATTTGTCCTCCGCTTTATGCTTGAGAGAATTACCTCACGGCACCCAAGCTTTCTCAAGTGAGTGTGGTAGATAGCCAGTTTATTCTTCAAGCTAGCTTTCCATCCAGCATATCAAGTGAGGGAGCCTCTCTCAGTCAGGCAGGGATGCTTTGAGATGAGGGTCTCTTCAACTGTGTTCAACTGTTTATCAGTGACATAAAGTTTGTATCTGACTATTTCCTGCACCAGTCCCTCAAGAATGTTTGACTTCAGTTTAGGATCTGGGGTAAGCAGCGTACCATTTTCTCTGCTGGGCCAAACTGACCTTGAACTGGTTGACTCGGAGTCTGGTGAAGAGAGTATGTCAGTGTCAATACATCCACTAGACGGGGACGAGGATTCCTCAACAGCAGGACCAGTAGGTGATGTGGAAAGGTTAATAGCAGGTTCTGTCATGTATATTACTCTGATGGTCCCTCTGTTGTGTATTTCATCCACTGAGTAGTCCCAAATAGTTTGTCCATAAACTGAAGTCTTAAGTTCCCATTCAGGCCACATTGTCTTTGCACCTCACTAACAAGTTCATCAACAGTTCCAGGGAGTCCATTTTGGAGGGTCAGCCTTTGGCTGCTGTTGTCACCCAGGATCACTTTTAGAATGGCTGGGGAATTTATCCTTTTACGTCTAAGGTTGTTGAATACCATTTTATGTTCACACACACTTTTCCATATGTAAAGACAAACGCTGATTCAACTGGATGTCAGGTTTCTTGATTTTCAAATTACTCAGATATAATTGAAAGATAGCAAGAGGAATTAATTTTAGCCCAGGGTTACCTTTTATATTTTGGCCAGTAATATGAGTAAAGATTAATCACCTCTAGCTGATTTAATTCAACAGTATTGCTTTTTCAAACTGCAAACTAAACAGTGGTGGCTTAAAATTAGAAGCCTAAGTAGTATGTAGCCCACAAGCATGTGTAATACAGTATAGTACAGAGGTCACCAATAGGCAGACTGCCTAACAAAAAAGAAAAGGGGAAACTTAAGCTACACTTTTCATTTAATTTTTCTAAACGCTTAAGCGCTTTAAGATGTACATTTTTCAACTACAGCCCTTATTTTCCTTGAAATGGAAAAAGAATGGTTAATTATTAGAAAAGTTAACCCCCACAACCACCCTGATGTCATACAGTCAAACACGGTGACTTATTTTTGGTTTACTTTACACTCTGCTTTGATGAAGATCAAAATTATAATCAATTTGGAAAAGTGCTCAAAGAAAAGCAGCAGTTGACAGTCTCAACTACAGAAATACCAAATACATAATCCAGCAAAAAATCATAATCTTTTAATTATTTAATTACAAGGTCCTAGATAAGTACAATGCGAGATTCTTCACGACTACCACTTTCCTTGGTCTTGAGAGGCTGTGGCATTTATTAAGTGACACACTGCAGCCCACGCTGTACATTTACTGCCATACTGACAACCAACTGCTAACCTTTTCCTCTGCTCCGCTCCATTCACCGCTTCATCGTCACTTTTCTGCTTCTTATATGTTCCCCAAAGTAGCTATGCTGCTCTAACGTTAACTTTTACGTAGATGTGAAGAATGAGGAGAGGGGCCCGGAGGATTTGACGCACTAGTTGATGACTCCAACATAACGTTGGGTGTTGTCCTGCTCACACAGTGTGCGAGTGAAACTCATTAGCAGCCCGTTGATTTTCATATTCGTCGAGTTTCATTACTGCATTTTTTTTGCCTGAGGTTGACCTGGAGAACTTCAGCATTTGAGGCCAAGCCTCACCTCAGTTGTAAAAAGCTGCAGTTAACCTTAGTCATAAGTAGTAACTTAACATAACTTAATTAAAAGTTAGTTGAGAGCTTGGTTTGATTTAAGTCTGTATTTAGACATATAAAATTAAATTTGACAATGAAGTTTACAAAAAATTGTCTCGTTAGGTGACCTCGACTTTCCACATGGTGGCAGTGTGTCTGCAGAGATTGTGTAGAAGGACAGAGCAGCAGCAGAGCAGTCCAGATACATCGATGATGTCACATCCAGAGGAGCACAGGGATGATGCTGGACAGGACAGTGTGTCTGATAGTGGAGCTGATCTCAGATCAGTTCAGACTGCAGCACTGAGTTCCATCTCCAGTTGTTGTGATTCCTCTGTCAGTCACTGCTGGATGAAGCTCCCCTCTCCACTCCACCACCCATGAACACAGCCCAATCAGAGCCTCTCCAAGCACCAGCTGATGCTGCTGCTTCAACCTCTCTGGACCATCAGGACACAGCTGATCCTCTCTCAACACCACCACCTTCTCCTCGCTCTCGCAGACATAACGGCTCCCAGCTAATGTGAGAAGAAAACAGATAACAGAGGTCATAAATGAGTTAACAGAGATTCACTGAGGAAAGCAGGGAAATCCTGGATCTTTGCTTTGACACTGTGCTTAGTACAATACTGCTGAAACCAGCATGGACTGACTCCAACCCTGTACTGACTTCAGAGTCTACAGTCTACATTGATGATGTTTTACAAGTAATAAGATGAATTCATTATACGTGCACTAAAAATAGCCACAGTTGTGCGCAATGGTTGTACGTAATCACAGCTGCTCTGACACTGTTGGACACCCTCCCCGATGTGGCACAATCAGCATAATTGCACTTAACCTTTTTGGAGGAGTGCACAGTAGCGATATGCAGAGGCCTGAGTTAGGGTGTGTACATCTATTTCTATCTGTGGGAGTGGAAATGAGACTCATGCAAATGCAACCAAAATGCAGGTTTGTCAAATAGGATCATAGCTTTTTTCTGAAAGCCTCTGGAATTGTGACCTAAAGACCAACTTAAACCCCCAAGAACCATTTGAATAGTTGAAGTATAGTAGTTCTACCGTATTATAAAGAGTACATAAAATGCACTAACAAAACTAACTAAAAAGTGGATTTGATGTTAAGTTGCTCTTTAAACAAGGTGAAGCAGGATGTTGGGAAAGAGCACAGCGTTCAGTCAACTTCCCCATCATAAATATAAAACAAAGGATTTCCCAAATTTCCTGTAAAAGTAGGAAGCTAGGGAGGGACTTTACAGGAGTTCCCAGTGAACATGGCCAGACCTGGACCAAATGCAGCCTCAGGGAATACAATAACAAGATGGTTTTCTTGCTGGCTTTGGCTCCTGGCACCCTGGGGCTGAATCAGATAATTGGACCACTAGCTGCATGGCTAACCGAGCTAAGGATTCCTTAGCAACAAGTAAAGCTATCTGTCCATCCAGAAACTCCATAAATCACAGAGACCTTAGGAAAAGCAGTCAGAGGGCATAAGAGGAAAAACTAGAAAATATATTCTCCATGAAATATGATCTAGTTTAATCCAATTCAGTGAATAAACTAGTGCTTTTATTCAAGTTACAAAGTTGTGTTTTTGTACAGTAAACACTTGGGCCTGGCCCCTTAGAAACACAGTTTCATAAAAAATGTTTAATTGAACACAAAATTAGTGTCCTAGTAGTGCAGCATGAGTCAACGCTTTCCATTGTCTTTCCTTTATCCCTACTATTAAGAATAATCCATAACTTCTTTTTTGCCATCGTTGGGCCTGATACTCAAGCATAAGTGATGATCAGTGCAAGATTTTAGGGCTTTCACGTTTCCAAAAATAAAGTTTTAACAATTTTTTAAACACAACAAACACTACATTACAGGGAATTTGTCCGGTTTAATTCTTATGTACAATGTTGCTAACGCCAGCTAATATTAACGTTGCTAATGCTAGCTTGTGCACGCTAGCTTGCGAACATCAGGTCAGAAAGAATTTTACGTTGTTTTTTCACAAACTGTCAACTACCAAGACTCTTGATGCCGACGAAGCACAGATACCATATGATACCAATAGTGTTATACTATTGGCTGACAAACCTTGTTAGAAGCTGGAAGCAGAATTTTTACACAGACATAAACAAACCTTTTGGACACAACAACATTTTTATAATTATTAATTCACAATCATAATAATGTAAATAGAGACTTTTATTCTGCACATTTCTACAAGCTCTGTAGATGTATTATTTCTAAAATAAAAAGATTGTTTTACCTAAAAATGTTCAACATTACAACATCACATTCTTCAGCATTGAATGTTTATTACAGCTGCATAATGACAATTCATACCTCCTACCCATACACTGCATATTCTTGTATGTAAATCCTGCTAGCTTATCAGTGTTGGCATTTTTACGAGCTTCTGGCACGGGGCCTGCTAAAGCTGAGTGTGCCAAATAGTAGTCAGCCAGACGATGTTCACGAGTCACTCAGCTCGTCTTTGGTGCCTCTGCTTCCTCCCTCTGGTGGCAAGCTAGCAGATTGGTCTGCTCTGCTTGCTAGCGTTCTCCATTTTCGAAGCAAACATAGCATTACTAGCTTAGTTTATTGATGGATCAATTGGGCATGCAATAGGTCAGGCTACAGCACATATTGCTTGATTACAAGGGAAACTTGTTAGTTTCCCCCCACATTCGAACCGATGTTTCAATTTGGAATAATGGTGACATACAAGACATATGTGTCAAATACGGTAAACATGTATTTTGATTTCATGGGAATTTCATTAAAGGAGTATTAGTCAATGATTTTACCTAATAATTCAGCCATCCTTTAACCCTAAATCACATGGAAAAACTACAGTCACGGTCAAAAGTTTCCATCCACTTGAAAAGAACATGTGTATCATGGCAGTCTTCAGTTCCAATGATTGAACCAAACTTCATGAATGTTTTTGTGACAGTAGTTTGTGTTCCACTCATTGCATCACAGAAACATGAGAGCTAGAAATCATTGGAATTGAAGGACTGCTATGATATACATGTTCTTTACGAGTGGATGGAAACTTTTGCCCCCAACTATATGCAAACAATACTAGAAAGTAAACTGAAACATGAAACGTTCCACTGAACAGCACAGCGTGAGCCCTCCCAGGATCCCCAAAAATGGCAGCGTCTTCATCAAACATGAAGGCGTTTGCTTTATTGATGTCACCTGAAAGGAATTATGGGGACTTAAGCTTTCCAAACCAAAGCGGTTTCCATTTAGAGGATGCCAACAGTTGTCTATTACATTGCATTATAAAGAACGGACATACTGTGTGTTTTTAGGGAGTCAGTAGTTTACAGGCAACATAAACAATTTGCCCCTAAAGTTGAACGAAACATGATTCCCTGTTGGTCAATCCGTTTTCATGAAAGCCAAGGCCTTCAACTACCATTTTCCCAAAATGAAGTGCTGCCGCATTCCAGCTTCTCCTGCAGTTGCAGCCTGTTAGTCATAATTGTCGGCCATATTTCTCTCAAAGGTTTTCAGTGGCACCCATGTAAGCTCTGCTCCAAGGCTGTTGCTATTTCTATCAAAGGCTCTGCACCCATCTACAGAACATTGTAAAGACTTGACTCCCACCCTCTGTCTTCTCATCTCCCCTTTCCTTCTTCCCTCGCCTTCCCTCCAACTCTCTCTCTTTGCGTCTCCATATTCTTGTGTTTTTCAGCCCTACTCATTAATTCAGAACCTGCAGCCATTTGGGTGAGAGCGAGCAGGAGGGAATAAAGAGCAGAAAACAAGAGGAGCTGAAATAAATGACAGAAAGTTCATGAGCTGAGGGCACATCTGAGCACTGTTATGTGTTTTATCTGAGTCTGTATGTGCGTGTGTGTGCGCATGTTGGGGACATTTGATTCACTTTAATGAAACGTCACTTTTTAAATGTTATTCCAACTTACGTAAGTTAATATAAAATGACTGATCTTTGTCCTCTGGGTCATGGCACATTGTAAATAAAAATGAAACAATGCTCCAGACAACATGAGCAACAATGAAGTGATGGTCATAGAATGTTTCAGGGAGAAAATGAGACAAAAACAGACTTCTCAGTACAGCAACACAAAGATAAATCGTGCAGCACAATCTGGAGAGAAGTCCATTGCACAAGTGAACAATGGAGGGTAGGTCAACGGTTTCAGCACGGCAGGATTGTACTACTCATGGCGTTCAGTGACTGGCCAATGTCATTTTCTGTCACACTCGCTTTAAAATTGAAAAAATGTTTTTTCAGAGGCACACTTCGAACCTCTGTGTCGTTTCAATGTATACAGTCCTCTTCATAACAAGAATGGAACAATCGTGTTGATGGTTTCTCAGTAGCTACACTAGCTGGCCAGCTAACGATCATTGTTAATGCTGATTTGTACATGACAGTCCTGCATTTTTGACATATTTCAATGTTGCATCTCTCCTTTGATGGCATATGATGCCCAAAATTTAACTAAATATTACTAATATTAGTGCAGACTGGCAGGGTAGGAGCAGGGGTTGCTAATGTTAGCCTATAAAGCACCGCTAACATCACAGGTCAGTAATGAAGTGATGGCATCAAGTTTTGAATGAATTGTAAGTGTCCATGCTTTTCTCCATCAGATATACTGCAAATGGCATTGGGATAATACCAGGCTGGCCAAAGTAATAAGAGGTTTCTGAGTAATGTCCAGTTGTCATGTAAACACCACCAACGTCAACCGATGACATATGAGGGTCTTCAAGGGTTGTTTTCATAGTGAGGGATTTCAACCATTACCCCATGTAACTCTGTTCTGAGGGGAAATATTGACTCCTGCCACATGATTATGATCAGATATTTGCATCTGCAACAGGCAGGTGTACCAGATACAGTGAACAGACTGTATCATGTGCCATGAGTGTCATAATCCTGCTGCCACTTGTAATGTAAAAGTCAAAGAGCTACTAGTTTTTGCCACTTATTGGCAAGTATTGCACAGTAGAGCTTTTTCACTGAAAACAGTTGCCTGCTGTGGCCTAAAATGCTGCTATAAGAACACAGAGGGTTAACTAAAACGAAGTTCAAGCTAAACTCTAAAACTCTGTCGAGTCGAGAGGAGCCGCAGATTCAAGTTGTAATTCTCTTGAGGCTCATCATTTCCCAAATTAGGGAGGAGTGCAGAAAATAACAGTGAAGGTACAGTCAAGTCATTCTTAGCTTTCAGAGCCTGAAAATACCTTGAGGGTACTGCGCATATTTTACAGACAGGAACAGGAAAACGGCCATGTTTCTGAAATGCGCTGATAATAATTGCCATGTCTGTGTGCCTTACTCCTCACGAACTGCACATTTTGAGCTCATGTAACTTTGTTCACCAGCAGCGAGGGAATTAAACTGGAGATGTAACTCATTATGTGCACGTTCTAGAAACACATTTATACTACATACCTGACAGATACAAAGACTTGCTTTATCAGGAAAAGAAAACACAATGAACAATCTTGTATCCATTCACTCCAAATCTATGCCTGTTATTTCTTTGTTAGGAGACAGCATGAGTCAAAAACACTGTGTTACCATGATTTTTTGAGTAAGCTCAAATATTGACCTGCTGTCTTGGCAGCTCTTTATTGACTAAACTCTGTTGTTTATGAGTTAGAATTGGTTTGTTCTTGATACTTTCAGCCTGTCTGAGCTTCAAAACTCCTCGACCCTTAACCCTTCAGGCCAACCAACCAGGGTATTGTAAAAATGATACTCGGGTTGAGTCACAAGTTTAAAAAATGACTTGGCCCTTTAGAGCATAGTAATGAGGATTATCAAAATTCAGGTTTAGTTCCAGGAAGTCACAAATGAATCCCTGCAGGATTTAAAAGGCTGTAAAACTCTCTGGTTTCATAAATTCACAGTGACTTGACTTTTTAGGTTTTGTATCTTAAGCCTTGAAGTTGGCATGGCAGGTTGGCAAATTGGCATAAGAAACTAGCAAAAATGAAAGTGATTTAACTCAGTGCAAAGCTGGAATTTTAAAGCTGGAACAGAAAAAGGCTGCAGCAACAGCTTACCTCTAACACCTGGGACATTACTGTGTGTGTGTGTGTGTGTGTGCATTCATGTGCCTGTCAGAATGTATTTAAATATGCTATGTTTAGCTTTTTTAACTACCAAAAATGAATTACATATATAGGTGTGTTCTCCAAACAAATGAGTTCCTGATAAACGTGTGAGCCCTGTGCCTTCTTGTTAAATTCAGTGTCACTTGATCCATGATTGATGTGCTGGATTGATCTGGAGCTCAAAGCTCAAAGGAATTGATTTTTTTAAGGAATCCGGCCTAGTTTCTCTTTTCTTTATGATTTAAGCTCCAGATTCCCCTTTCAGAATGCAAATTGGCAGTATTCAACACATCCTTCCTTCTAGCTCTTCAAAACACAAGCAGGCAAAACAGAACAAGGAAAGGGAAAGTAGACAAGTAGAAGAGTCTCCTGTGTGCCAGGAAAAAAGAGTTTTATCCCATATCATAGCATGATATTTTTTATAAGAATATCACTGCAACTGTTAGGAAAACTGATGTTTTTGGAATTACAAGAAAGTGTTTTAAGAACAAAGTCATGGTGTAACAAGGTGACACAGTCTCACTTCCAACTCCAACTCGCTTGGTCAGTGGCCTTAAGCTTCAAACTATGAAGCTCTACCTGACTTTCAGGGGGCAGATTTGCACGTGAATTGTTTGGCAGTCAAGTTAGCAATAATACATCATTTCCAAATAAAACTTGCTGACAAACAGTTTACATATTATGACATATTATGACTTTTGGACTGTGATTAACATTATCAAACAGTCGCAGTTTGGTTAGGTTTAGGAAATAAACATACTTTGGGTTAAAATAATTATATTCAGGGAAGTGATGCAGCTCACATCACGTAACATTCGTGACGTGAGAACGTCACTCAATTAAAATGTACCTTACATCATTTATGTACTGTAGATTAACTGTAAGTCCACTGTAAGAGCCACCCTACCACCTCAGACTTTCTTTGCTCTGTTCACTACTGCACTACAGGGGGTGCTTCAAAAAGTGACACTAGAGACTACAATGTCAAACTCAGAAGAATAGGGTCACTGACCGGGCTGCTGCATGTGATGAGCTGGGAATGAAAACGAGCTGAATGAGAACAAAATGTTGTATGTTGTGCATGGATTCAGTGTTCTGGATGATGATGGATACTATTTTTACCTGTATGAAAGTTTGGACTGCAGTGCGACTTTCGGTATACAGCTGGTCCGTGTTGTTATGTCACCTCTGGTTCTCCTCCTCACTTGGCTCTCTCACAGGTGCCCGCACCAATGACTAACTCGAACAGAAGCAGGCACCTGGCTCTGTTTGGGACTGTCTCCAACAGCTTCGCACTGAAAGGCTGAGGGAAGCTGCTGTGCACAGCACTTTGACAGACGTGGGGAGTTAACATTTGTGAGCACAAAGGTGACATTTATACATTTTTGAAACAATTAGTTTCAGCTTTTCAAGGTTGAGGACTTAGTGGTTGGTTTGGCAAATGTACATCTTGTTAACATCCCCACTTCTGATAAAGAGCATGGCTGCAGGGCCCAAACACTTCCCTACAATGTGTCTCATTAACCAGTCCCAAACAGGACTGCAAGTACCTGTCACACAGAGTGTTTCACTGTGTCAGTATGAATGAATTACTTACATACCGGCAGAGCAAAGAGAAATAATGTAATGTGAAGCATATTATTATATCTCATTTCTCAAAGTTTGTAGCATATATCCACATTCACAAAGAGGTCATATGTCCCAACATCACCACATCCACCGCAGATATCAGATCAAAAAGACAGTCTTTGATGCAAAGTTTATATGTTTGATGTTAATTAGCTTAAATAGCCTAACTAGCTGTTTTAATGGTGAACATTTTCAGAGCCATGATGAAAACCAGTGTGAGGATGCAGGTAATCAATAGTGTTTGCATTCTTCACAGACAATTCCTAAGAATCTCTTTCATCAACACGTAACAAATCACACCTAATCAGTGTATCCCAATGAGTCTCTACTGCGACTGTGTTTTGAATTAAGAAATACTGTATTAACCACATGTTTTGATTGGCTATACCTTGATGGCTCCTGTTGTATCATAATGTTATAAACACAAATACCAACACATTCAGACCAGCCACCATGACACCTACAACCAAGCAGATTCCTCGAAAAAAGGATGCCAACACAGAAAAAACTGCAGTTCCTCAAATGGCTGGCACCAGAATGGAGTAAATTCCCATAACAGCCCATGTTAAAATGCCCAACTTTTAATGTTTACAGCATGGTGTGAAAAACAGTTTTGGTCTCTATAGCTACTTTTCTTACTCTTGACAACTCTAAAGGAGGTTAATCTTTACATAACTCACTTATTATTATTAATGGCGTGGCTCCTTTGAGTGACAGTCATTGGTGACAGCTAGCTAGCTGTCGGCTCACATCCCGTCAGCTATATTTCAAGTCACTGATTATAACACTGGTGTTGGTGCCGGACAAATAATATGGCTTGTTGTACAGTTCATTGCACTCAGAGACCAGAGCAGAGTGACAGACACCAGTGTTTTGGATTAATGAGCGACCCTGTTGAAAAGACCCTGCAGCAGAAGAGAACAAAACTGAGTCCCTGGTGAGTGCTTACTGTCTTCAGAGACAAAACTGAACACAAACAGAGACAGAACCCGCTGCTGCTTGCTGTCTTTTGGCTAATGTACAGTGAATTAATCTGTTTGTTTTGGGTGAATAAACCTGTGGTAAAACTTGCACGTGGAACTTGAATAAACACAAATGATCCCACGGTCAAACTCAAGCAAATAACGGGACGTGACCTCTCCTTATGTGGGAATGAAGAGCGCTTGTTAGCCTTAGCTAGCTTGGTAGCTTGTTTAAACAGGATTTAGGCGGAGTCAGCCACTGCCAAGATGGCGACGGCCGATAGCGCCAACTTTGAGGATCACATTGTCTCTTCAGAAACCTCTGGGTGATGTCACAGTGGCTGTGTCCACAATTTATACAGTCAGTGGTTATAACAGGAACATGACCAGCTGATCCCAGAGCTGTGCAGGGGACTGCACCCATCTACCTCCAAACACTGCTCAGACCACACGCCCCAGCGCGAGCACTTCGTTCTACTACATCAGCTGGCCGGCTGGTACCGCCATCGCTGAGAGCAAACAAAGGCCGCCCAGCAAAGTCGCGACTCTTCTCTGTTCTGGCGCCTCAGTGGTGGAACGAACTCCCGACCAATGTCAGGACAGCAGAGTCACTCGCCATCTTCCGCAAAAGCCTCAAGACTCACTTGTTCAGACTTCATCTCAACCCTGCATAGCATGACTCCTATGGCTGTGGTAGAGGAAAGTCACTTGTGTTCTTCCAGCTCTTTCAGTCGTTCAGGCTTCATGTTAAATTGCATTTGATTTCAGGAAACTTCAGCATCACTAATGCGGCGCATAAAAGCTGAGTGACAGCTCCCACCTGTTAACTATGACAGAGTTTTGAAATCTCATAATATTTTACTTGAAATATTAGTTTTTCTCTTCAAAATGTTTGACTTTATTCTCAAAATATTTCAACTTTAATATCGTGAATTAAAATTTCACAGTGGCTTTAATATTCCTTTGTATTGGTGCAGGTAACCCGTTAAAAGAGTTATTTTAGGAGTTAATTGTTTTGACGTTTTCTTAGTTCTCAAAGAGCTCGGCAGAACAAAAAGCCATTTAATAACATCACATAACACTGAGCTTTGATTCTTTCTTCCACTATTTGCAGTGTTTATCCGTCTTTCTGTCTTCCTGTCTACCTGTCCTCTGCTCCATCACTGCACTTCATTACAAAAATACAAGCAGAGCCCGCTGTCTTCTTTGTGTTTTTTTATATTCAATTTTGCATGCTCTCTTTATATTTTGTTTTGCTGTCTTTCTTTCTGTCTCACTGTGTTTCATGATTTAATTTCCCTCTGGTACTCCTTTTATTTTTTTATTCTGTTTTCATCCCGTCTTCCTCTGTTCCCCCTCTGCATTCAGCCAGCGTTTTACTGGCCTCACATCATTTATTCATTAATTCATCTACTCCTTCTCCACATGTCTTCTTCACATATGGAATCTGAATTTCTCTTTTGATTCATTCCCATCCATCCTTTTCATTGAAAATAGGGAGGAAGGCAGTATCTTATAGAGAGTTTCCCTCGAGGACCAACAACCTTTTCTTGTTCGATATGCAGTTGGACAAACCTTGTTGAGCTTTGAAAGGCATTTTGTTCAGACTCTTGTCTAACAGCCTTGGCAACATTCAACCAGCTAGGTTTCATGTTATTCTTGGTTTTTGAAAGTAATATAACGTGTCATGTTTTTTCTCAGTTGTTGTTCATTTTTTGTGTGCAAAAGACAAAGAGAGATGCATTTTGAAGTACTGTCTTGCTTGGGAACCAATTAATGCTGGCTGTTGTGCAGATGTTGTACTGTTGAGGTGGGTTCTCTGCTTGGTGACCCGACTTCAAACTGATTAACTTTATGAAAGAAAGAAAGAAAGAAAGAAAGAAAGATCTTCTTCCTCACCACCTCCTCCTCGTCTCTAACTCCTACAAGAGTCTGCTTCCTCTGATTAATGAACTCTCCAGCTCAAGGATACATTTATGTAACACACACAGATTTATCTCATGTCTTTACGCAGCGCTCTAACCCAAGCAGAGCACATTTCCTGTGTTCACTGTCTTCCTCATTATATAGCAAAGTTTTTCCCATCACTCACGACAAACTAGATAAAATCCATAACATCAATCACACTGAGCTGTGTACAGTGAAGTTTCTTAATCAAAGCCAGTTGCAGGTTTGCTAAGATCGGTCGTTTCTTTATTACGGTATCACACACATTCTCCGGAACATCAATCAAAGTGTTGCATGCAGATTAAAGTATGCCCAGTCTTTATCAGTATTTGAATGAGTTAGATGTTGCATCAATCATGGCTCAGTGTATGTACTTTAAAGTAATATGTGTGTATAGATGAAAAGCGTGTATCATCACTCATATAGGGTATGTCCCGGTTTGAGTTTTTGGTTTTGTCAGGACTTCGCTGCTCTATTTATAGTCTTACTTTGTACTGTGCAGGATGTATGATGTCGCCATGTATTCTGTAGGTCATTATGTGAACTCCAACTTTTTTTTTGGCCTATATTTGTTTATATTTTGGCAAATTGGCACCATTAAAGTATGGCAAATTCCCTTTAAGTAGCGTCATGCTGTCATGTTCTCCTTTTTTTATATGGTCAGTCAATGGTTTGAACCAACTATTAAGATTTTTAAGCTGAAGCTTTTAAAGTTTCTGGCAGCAGTGGATAATCACAGGAATAAAGGGTTAGAATAGACATAGTGATCACTGAATTACAGTAAAATGTCAACACTCCACACAAATACGCCGTTCAGAATGACATTCAAACCCACATTAGAGGGCTATCTGAATGGGTTAACACACATCCGCTGACTGAACAAGCCATTATTCATGGTACTGCTCAGCAGACTTAACATGTCTTTTTATCCAACCTAACAGTGTTGCAGGCAGTGCAGCATCAGTAATCCCGCCAACATACTTCACCACGACGCACTCTGGACTGGCCTTGTCACATAGAGCCAAAGCAGAGATGATTTATCATCCATGTCTTGATGCAGAAGCGGCCACTTAAAGTCCCAGGAGAGAAACCGCATACGTCTTCAATTGACAGACCCTGGAGGGTGAGGTGAGGACTTCTTTAAGATGTTAAAAAATATCCAAAAAGAAAAAAGAAAAAAAACAAAAAAACAACAACACTAAATTGCTCCATACAGACATCTGGTGTAATCCAAGTCTCTGGAAACCCTGAGATCCAAAACTGATTTGAAGAGATGTCATTACACCCTTTTTAAAAGTAAATCTTCACTGTAGCTGCTAAGCTAAAAGCATCAGTGCACACCCCGTCTGAAGTGGGTGCTAGGGCTCCACCGCATGTCCTAGGTGTAAATATTGTCTTTTCAAATCAATTTTGAGATCCCTGGGCTGTTGGAGACTTGGATTAACCTGGTATGGTGTCTTGGTTTGGATTTTTGGGTTTGTTGATTTCCTGTTTTACTTTGTAGTTTTATCCTCTTGTGTGTAAGGTTATAACTATAGCTCAAAATATAGGTATTAATATGGCAGTAATAAGGTTATTATGCAGACTATTGTTCGTCTCTCGACCAGGGAGATGACCTCATAGTCAGTACAACAACACAGTGAAACCTCTTGCCGATCAGGTAAGAGTGGGCCTATTAAACACACATATTAATTCAAGGGAAATAATTAATTGTAATTTATGTAAAGCGTTAGCAGAATCAGAATGCGTTCAGTGACCGAACAGTAAAATGTGTAACGGGTCGGGTCAGGACCCAATTGCAAGACACACCGGGAAGAGTTAGTAGTGAGTCTTAATCCCTGAGACCAGCAGGCAGGCAGGAAACACAGGACATATGCAGCTAGCAGGAAATCCAGCCGAGTGAATAAATACTCCGGAGCAGACCCGGTGACCGGGGAGGGAGCAATACTCAGAGTCTTAGGGGAGATGAAACCCAC